>NC_064923.1:415918524-416228346 GCF_023897955.1 Schistocerca gregaria
ATCATATAATCATACAATAAAGGATTCGTCTTTCTATGTATTCGCAATACATTACATTTGTCTATGTCAAGGGTCAGTTGCCACTCCCTGCACCAAGTGCCTATCCGCTGCAGATATTCCTGCATTTCGCTGCAATTTTCTAATGCTGCAACTTCTCTGTATACTTCAGCATCATCCGCTACCTACTATCTACTAGGTCATTTATATATATTGTGAAAAGCAATGGTCCCATAACACTCCCCTGTGGCACGCCAGAGGTTCCTTTAACGTCTGTAGACGTATCTCCATTCATAACAACATGCTGTGTTCTGTTTGCTAAAAACTCTTCAATACAGCCACACAGCTGATCTGATATTCTGTAGGCTCTTACTTTGTTTATCAGGCGACGGTGCGGAACTGTATCTAACGCCTTCCGGAAGTCAAGGAAAGTAGCATCTACCTGGGAGCCTGTATCTAATATTTTCTGGATCTCATGAACAAATAAAGCGAGTTGGGTCTCACACGATCGCTGTTTCCGGATTCCATGTTGATTCCTACAGAGTAGATTCTGGGTTTCCAGAAACGACATGACACACGAGCAAAAAACATGTTCTGAAACTCTACAACAGATCGACGTCAGAGATATAGGTCTGACATAGAAGCCACAACGACATTATGGTCGCTAATACCTTCTCGATGTCACGAGACGCTAACACTCTGGTGTAAAAGGAGGGGGGGGGGGGGGGGGTATTCTGTTGTCAGTACAGAAGCGGTAAGAGCAGAATGGGTCGATCAGGGAACCTCAGTGGCTTCGAATGTGGATGTCGCTTTAGTAACAAATCCATCAGGAGTATTTCAACCCTTCTAAAGCTAAAAGCGTCTACTGCTGGTGATGTGATTGTGAGGAGAAAACACGAAAGAACAGCCACAGCTAAACCAAACCCAGGCAGACCTCATGTACAGGAGACAGCGATTTCGAGCATTGCGGAGGGTGTTCGCAAAATATCGCAAGACCTCAGCAGAAGGACTCACGCGCGAGGTCCAGGGTACTACCAGCAGTCCAGCTAACACAATGACCGTGCGGATGGAGTTAAGTGACGCCACTGGACAAGTGGATGACTGGCAACGAGTTATTTGAAGCTATGAATGACGCTATACTCTGTGGCAAACCGAGGGAAAGCTTTGGGTTAGGCGAGTGCTGGAGAACGTTACCAGCCATCACGTGTTGTGCCAACACTGAAGTATGGAGGAGGTGGTGTTGGCGTATCAGGATGTTTTTCGTTGTTATGGTATGATCCTCTTATTTCGCTGAGCGAGCACTAAATGCGTAAGTATACGAACACATTTTACGGCATTTTGTACTGCGTCCAGTAGGGTAACAGTTCAGAGACGAAGATTGTTTGTATCAGCATAACAACGCACCCCGTCATAATCAAAAGCAACAACTGTGAGGCAATGGTTCGTGGACTTGGTTGCAAACACCAGCTTCCAACATCACTGCCTTCTCTTGTTTCGCCTCTTGGGGAAAAATTGGTTGCCATTCCTCCAACTCACTGAAAGTGTTCGCAGCAAAGATGAAGTAGTCATGAGGATGAAGTATGGACTCATACTGATTAATGACCACTAATAGGTGTCCAGATACTTTTGATCAGATAATGTACTCGTATATTCGACGACGACCTCTGTCAACAAAAACCTGTTGACCACGGTAGTTAACTACGGCCACAGAGGTGTACGAAATACACTCGATATGATGGCAGCTCAAGAGTCCCATATATGCGTGACCTCAAGTGTCCCAGATGTCAGGTGACAGCGGTCTGACTGCGGACAATTACTCGACGGTTACGCCGAGTGACAACTCAAGGCCTGACGACATCTCAGTCATGTGCCACACAGAACTGTTCCATTTAGGATGGCGACAAGAACTCTCTCTCTCTCTCTCTCTCTCTCTCTCTCGCTCTCCATCCAACACTGCAGCTCTCATGTTTATGAGCGTTTGGATCGACATCGCACACCACCATGTCATCGCTTACTATCAAATGATTGGATAGAAGTCTCACGAGTAAACAGTGAAGGCTTACTGCGATGTATTTGTTACACAGAGTCTGAAGGAGCCAGTGGAGCTGATACTGGCGATGATAAACAAACCTAAGAGTCTTCTGCGTAAGTCCGGCTAGCAACTGTTACGGCCATCCTCGGAGTTCTTCACACAAAGCCTTCTGCAGATGATTTGAGTGAGGTGTCATAGTGGTTCGACAACGGGATCGTATTCGGATGGTCATTGATACAGACTTCGGTTTTCCATGATTTCCCTAAAGCACTTAAAGCAAATGCCTGGACGATTCATTTGAGTAGGATACAGCCGATTTCCTTTCCTGTCTTATCCCAGGTCAACCTGGGGATCCCTCTCTAATTACATCATCATCGACGGGACATTTAACCATAACATTTCTTCCTGCAGACGAAAATAAAAACTTTGATGTATTTATAAACGTGAATTTTTAGTCATTATCCGGTGAATGGACAGAGTGAAAACTAATTGACCGAATTTCAATGCCCGAGAATTACAGACGTTTCATTTTTATTTACAAACTTTAGATTTTAGCAAGCTTAATAAAAAAACTGTCAACTAATTTTCAGTCTTTATTCGCCTGATAATTCTGAACGTCTATTTCATGCTTAATTTCCTTCAAAATAACAGTAATCAAGTAAAACCAAATGGTGCTAGAAGCTACAAAATCCAAGAGCGTTACTGTGTTACTGGTACCTTACTTGACACAATTTTATATTACACGAATTGCACATGTATTTTCGAGTTACAAATGAGTAATCCTAGATGGCTATTAAAATGCAGCATTAAGACAATAATATGTCTCTTCTTCGTAACCATCATCATCTACGACAACAACACAAAATCGAGGGTACGCTTCAAATACGAGGGTCAGTCAAAAAGTAATGCCTCCTATTTTTTTTCTACGTTTAATTGTCAGGAAATTTAAATGCAATTACATAGGTTGAAAACCACAACATTGAGGATCATTTTGTCATTTTTCAATGTAATCTCCGCCCATCTCTACAGTTTTGGTCCATCTTTGAACAAGGGCATGTATCCCAGCACGGTAAAAATCACAGCTCTGCTTCCTAAGCCATTGACGCACGGATGTTTTGACGGCCTCCTCATCTTCAAAATGAATCCCACGATGAGCTTCTTTTAGTGGCCCGAACAGATGGAAGTCTGATGGTGCCAGGTCAGGGCTGTATGGGGGATGAGGCAAAACTTCCCATCCAATTTTGACAATCTCGTCAGAGGTGTGACGACTGGTGTGTGGTCTTGCATTGTCATGCAAAAGAAGAACATCTGTCATTGATTTTGTTGGGCGAACTCGCTGAAGACGTGCTTTAAGTTTTTTGAGGGTTGTGACGTATTGAACAGAATTTATTGTGCATTCCTGCACCAAAAAATCAACCAGAATCACACCCTCTGTATCCCAGAAAACTGTTGCCATAACTTTCCCTGCCGATCGCACAGTTTTGAATTTTTTCTTCCTCGGCGAGCTTGTGTGACGCCACTCCATTGACTGCCTCTTTGATTCGGGTTCAAAAAAATGCACACATGTTTCGTCCCCGGTCACAATTTTTTTCAGAAGCTCATCTCCCTCCAAACGGAAGCGCTGCAAGTGTTGGGAGGCTATTGTTTTCCTTGCCTCTTTATTCTGATCGGTTAACATTCTTGGAACCCACCGTGCACAAACTTTTGAGTACCCCAATTGTTTAATAATCGTGATCACACTGCCTTTACTAAGAGAAATAATGCGACACACTTCATCTGCAGTCACCCGACGGTCACCACGAATGATGTCATCAACTTGCTGAATGTTGTGTGGAGTCACTGCACTCACCGGCCTGCCGCTCAGCTTTTCGTCAGTCAACGGTGTTTGCCCTTCAGCTTCCTTACAACGACGAACCCATAGTCTAACAGTGGTGACATCCACTGTCACAACACCATACACCTTCTTCAGTCTTTCATGAATGCGTATGGGCGTTTCACCTTCTGCATTCAAGAATTCAATCACACAACGCTGTCTCAAACGAAAATCGATCTCGGCCATCTTACAAACTTCTGCTGTGCTGCCACCTGTTGACACAGAAAGTTACTGCTGCAGTGGATTGCAGAAGAAGGTTTGCGGAATGGCGCCAAATTCAAATTTTTCACTTAACTTAATTTTTTTAAGTAGAAAAAAAATGGGAGGCATTACTTTTTGACCGACCCTCGTACCTACACTGAAACCATTGTAAGGTGGCAGATTAAATGAATGTCAATTTCGCACCTTACATGAGAGATTTTATACATCGTAGCCGGCCGGTGTGGCCGTGCGGTTAAAGGCGCTTCAGTCTAGAACCGCGTGACCACTCCAGTCGCAGGGTCGAATCCTGCCTCGGGCATGGATATGTGTGTGATGTCCTTAGGTTAGTTAGGTTTAAGTAGTTCTAAGTTCTAGGGGACTGATGACCACAGATGTTAAGTCCCATAGTGCTCAGAGCCATTTGAGCGATACATCGTAACGAGAAGATGAATATGTCACCTGACATACTTTGACGATAATGAGCAGATTTGCCTATTGAAATGTACAGTATTCAAATGGTTCAAATGGCTCTGAGCACTATGGGACTTAACATCTATGGTCATCAGTCCCCTAGAACTTAGAACTACTTAAACCTAACTAACCTAAGGACATCACACAACACCCAGCCATCACGAGGCAGAGAAAATCCCTGTCCTCGCCGGGAATCGAACACGGGAACCCGGGCGTGGGAAGCGAGAACGCTACCGCACGACCACGAGATGCGGGCGTACAGTATTCAATGCAAAGGGATGACACTCAGTCGACGGTATTAACACACCGAACCTAAATCCTGCATGTCAATGAGTAAGAGGTGAAAAAAGCTGCTGGAGGATACGTTTTAGTGTGGGGCAGACACGAGTTGTGCCACCATGGACTGAGTACAACGAAACGCTTTTAAGGCGACCTGTGGCGATGGACAGTGAACGCAATGAGCTATGCATGGAGGAGAACAGGTAGTGGGCCAGCGCTGTGTGCTACGGAAAGAGTCTTTAGAAAATTGCGTTGAGGAATTTCCAGATGGACACAGACAGACCAGCGATGCACTTCATCATGTGGAGGGCGCGTGATACACTCGTGGTGTACACATGTAACTTTTAGACGTGTGGAGCAGGCACAAACTGTCCGATTGGCTGAAATGAACTAGGGAGGAGTAAAGTGCCGAAATTTCGATGCAGCTTGATGTTAGGCCCTTTGCGATTGGCAGAGATAGTTTCCACAAGATGAAAAGAATGGTCCTATTGGTTGGAAAAATCTATGACGTGGAGTACGAAAGGACCCAGTGGGGGACAGTTTTGCTATGAGAGAAACAAGACCGAAAATTTCGAGGACTCTCCTCTGAACCAGCGTCAAGTGCAGCACAGGGCGCATCACGCTCTGTACGACGTAAAGGAGAAATTTTTTGTGAACACTGCGTTCACTTCGGCTGACATTCAACTAGATATTAGGTGTAGCGTAGTTGAGCTCCAACAGCGGATAAACGAAACAGCCACGTAGTTAATTGTTATTGCGAGAAATGAGAGGGCATTGTAACATGTATGCTGCTCCATCCACGCGCATGCATATCGCCATATTTCAAGACCAGGGATGAGAGCATGTTTTCTCGCTTAACGAGAAACGTAGGACAGTTTCTGCTGATAAAATCAGTAAAGATTTTGATAAGCTTTTATAGGACTTTTAGAGACGAGAGCAGTCATACAGCCGACAGCTCATAGTAGCTAAGGTCAATAACGCTGGCAGAGGCGTATACTTGTTGGTTCCCCAGCTTGTGTTCACTGTGAACTCGAGCAACCTTGAGTAATCTTTTCCTCAGCTTGTCACAAAAACTAACCATCCTCCGTAGACTTTATTGTCATCGTAAATAGTACCGAACTTAGAACCGGAATCGGATGATTTGTCGTAATATTGGCCAACTTTACGATGTAGTAGTAAGAATAATTTTGTAGAGGTTGATCTGGCTAAAACTTGACATTGTTGTGTTCAGTATTATTACGATTAAACAGAACGTAAAGTGTTATCTTGACAACTGTCCCAACCTTGTCATGTTGCAGCCTATGTAACTTCGTGGACTTCTTTGACAATAATCCTGATGTGTGACGATAGAGAAAAGGAGAGGAGTGTCAGACCGTCACATTGCACCCACGTTTCAAAAACGGATAGAAATCTAACTGGTGTGAAAGAAGAAAGCTGTACCGCTTCCTGTGGCTCCATGCACAGGGGATACCACAATCAGTGATGCCCCAGGGACTTTACACTTGTAAAACAGTAGACGAACTGTTAATAATTGCAC
Organism: Schistocerca gregaria; assembly: GCF_023897955.1. Classification (NCBI taxonomy): domain Eukaryota; kingdom Metazoa; phylum Arthropoda; class Insecta; order Orthoptera; family Acrididae; genus Schistocerca; species Schistocerca gregaria. The sequence goes on from NC_064923.1 coordinate 415,924,915, forward strand.
TGTTAATAACTTATAGAAGTTATGAATTCAGAACTAAATCATGTTTCCATATACCTTAAGACAGTTGTTAGATGGTGGTCTCTTCTAAACCGTAATCGCGTTATACTGACGACGTTATGATAGCTGCGTTATTTCTTCTATGGCGTTCATGATTACCTATTCACCTTTTGTCTGAACCATGAAGTGCTCTTATAACTATCTTTTCGTACTCTGTTAACTAGATGGTAGGCTGCAGGCACGGTAATTACAAGATTACTCAGGTTACGAAGTAGTTGTCACTTGTGACCTATAATTTGAATCGTGCGCTATTAAAGGCTACCTTTTCTCCGTGTTTTCTATTTTCATTCGAAGTTTTTTACGCATAAACGAGAGGCCCATGCAACTTTTTTTGATTAAATGTGTGAAAGCTGTGCGCACTTCTACTTTTTGTAGAATTTGTTTCGCTACTAAAGTCCTTGTCGGAAACGTACGTAACAATGAAAGTTTGAGTCACACTTAGAGGCGTGCTCGGGTAACCTAATGATTTGTATAAGACTAAATGGTCTTTCTCCTTCAGAAAGAGAAGGATTCAGCTTTTCTGGGTAGAGAAACTTCAGTTATTTTCTTAATTTAAGATCGTAAGTTTCCAAGGCCATTATCAGTTTGAATAAAATCATTTTTCGTATTGGGGTGTGTCATTATAAGACACTAAAATGCCGACGTTTCGACTAAGTTAGTCGCCCTGAAGAGGACCACTTTAAAGTCGGTCGAAAGGCCGCATTTCAGTTGTTTCAATATTTTGTAATGACGTAGCCTAATACCCAAAAGATTTTATATTTCCAATTAATTTTATTTGCAACATATGATACGATTAACAATTTAGTCTTAAATAACACAGGCAAATACGCTTTAAGACAAGGATAAAAACGACGCAACCTGATGGAATTAACAGAATGGGACGAAATCGGTAGATGTGATGCACATGTATAGAGGAACAAATGACTACAATTTCAGAAAAATTGTATGATTTATTCGAGAGAACGTACTTCACAAATTGAGCAAATCAGTAACGTGTTGGTCCACATCTGGGTCTTATACAAGCAGTTATTCGGTTGCAGTTATTGATTGCCGAGTTGATGGATATCCTCCTGAGGGATATAGTGCCAAATTCTGTCCAATAGACTCGTTGGATCGTCAAAATCCCGAAGTGGTCAACTGGGGAGAGAGCCGGTGACCTTGCCGGCTAAAGTAGGGTTTGGGAAGTAAGAAGACAAGCAGTAGAAACTCTCCCCTTGTGTTGACGGACATTATCTTGCTGAACTGTAAGCTCAGGATGGCTTGCCATGAGGGGCAACAAAACGAGGCGTAGAATATCGTCGAAGCAACGCTGTGCAGCAACGGTGCTGCGGATGACAGCCAAAGGGATCCTGCTAAGAAAAGAAATGGTACACCAGACCATGGCTTCTGATTATCGTTTCGCATGGCGGGCGACAATCAGACGGGGTATCCATCGCTGTCCGGGGCGTTTCCATATACATATTCGGCTTGGAGTCTCATCGGCTGGAGTAGCATTGTCTTCAGTGATGAGTCCCGCTTCGATGACCGGCGAAGACGTGTCTGGAGACTCCCCGGACAGCAGCGGGATGCCATCCCGATTGTCCCCTCCATACGGTCCGACAAGCAGAAGTGATGGTCTGTGGTACCATTTCTTTTCATAGATAGTCCCTTTGGTTGTGATCCGCGGCACCCTTACGGTACAGTTGTACGTTGACGATGCCCCGTTTTGTTGCCCTTCATTGCAAGTGATCCTGGGCTTGCAAATCAGAAAGATAATGTCCGCACCCATGCTACGAGAGTTGCTATTGCTTGTCTTCGTGTTTGCCAAACCCTACTTTAGCCGGCAAGGTCAATGGATCTCTTCCCAGTGGACAACGTTTGGAACATTATGGGCAGAACCGTCCAATCAGATCGGGATTCTGACGATGTAATGCGCCAATTGCACAGAATTTGGCGCTGTAGCTCCCCGGAGGACGTCTTAACAACTGAATCAATCAATGCCAAACCGAATAACTGCTTTCATAAGCGCCAGAGGTAGACCAACGCGTTATTGACTTGCTCAGTTTGTGAGGCACTTTCTCCTAAATAATTCATCCATTTTTTTTCTGAAACTGTAATCATCTGTTTGTCTGTACATCCGTACATGTACATCATATCTAACGATTTCGTCCTATTCGGATAACTCCATCGTGGAGCGTAGTTATTTTTTCTTTCTTTTTTTGTTGCGTGTATTCCGCTGGAAATCAGACAACACCGATGAAGGTGATTTTGGCGAGCGAAGGCAGCGCTGTAGGGGATGATGTACGCTCCCCTCCAAAAGATACAGGAAATAGTTAAAGACGACTGCCTGCGGACCGAGCGAGAGGGTGCAGTGGTTAGCACACTGTACTCGCATTCGGGAGAACGACGGTTCAATCCCGCGTCCGGATATCCTGATTCAGGTTTCCTATGATTTCCTTAAATCGTTCCAGGCAAATGCCGGGGTGGTTCCTTTCAAAGGGCACGGCGGACTTCCTTCCTCGTCCTTCCCTAATCCAATGAGACCGATGACTTACGCTGTTTGGTCTCTTCCCCCCAAACAACCCAACTGCTTGAGGTTACCAGGAAATCCGTGTTCGAATTAGACTGGCACAAATTTTCACCTGTCACTACGTATTCATTGATAACACTACGGCATAGTGTTTCAGTGTGCCATCTGTTACTTAAAAAATACCATCTGAAAGAGGCACTGGCCAACTGCATTGCTATCTGGCCATAAATCTACTACTTATTTTCCTTGTTATTTCTTAATAATTTGAACTATTATTAAATATGTGAACTGCAACGTAAATTTAAGCCGTAACGATCTGTATGAATAATGCTACAGAGATCTACATCTACATCTATATCCATACTCCGCAAGCCACCTGACAGTGTGTGGCGGAGGGTACCCTGAGTACCTCTATCGGTTCTCCTTTCTATTCCAGTCTCGTATTATTCGTGGAAAGAAGGATTGTCGGTATGCTTCTGTGTGGGCTCTAATCTCTCTGATTTTATCCTCATGGTCTCTTCGCGAGATATACGTAGGAGGGAGCAATATACTGCTTGACTCTTCGGTGAAGGTATGTTCTCGAAACTTTAATAAAAGCCCGTACCGAGCTACTGAGCGTCTCTCCTGCAGAGTCTTCCACTGGAGTTTATCTATCATCTCCGTAACGCTTTCGCAATTACTAAATGATCCTGTAACGAAGCGCGCTGCTCTCCGTTGGATCTTCTCTATCTCTTCTATCAACCCGATCTGGTACGGATCCCACACTGCTGAGCAGTATTCAAGCAGTGGGCGGACAAGCGTACTGTAACCTACTTCCTTTGTTTTCGGATTGCATTTCCTTAGGATTCTTCCAATGAATCTCAGTCAGGCATCTGCTTTACCGACGATCAACTTTATATGATCATTCCATTTTAAATCACTCCTAATGCGTACTCCCAGATAATTTATGGAATTAACTGCTTCCAGTTGCTGACCTGCTATTTTGCAGCTAAATGATAAGGGATCTATCTTGCAATGTATTCGCAACACATTACACTTGTCCACATTGAGATTCAGTTGCCATTCCCTGCACCATGCGTCAATTCGCTGCAGATCCTCCTGCATTTCAGTACAATTTTCCATTGTTATAACCCCTCGATACACCACAGCATCATCTACAAAAAGCCTCAGTGAACTTCCGATGTCATCCACCAGGTCATTTATGTATATTGTGAATAGGAACGGTCCTATGACACTCCCCTGCGGCGCACCTGAAATCACTCTTACTTCGGAAGACTTCTCTCCATTGAGAATGACGTGCTGCGTTCTGTTATCTAGGAACTCCTCAATCCAATCTTTGTTCATTAAACGACTGTGGGGAACTGTATCGAACGCCTTGCGGAAATCAAGAAACACGGCATCTACCTGTGAACCCGTGTCTATGGCCCTCTGAGTCTCGTGGACGAATAGCGCGAGCTGGGTTTCACACGACCGTCTTTTTCGAAACCCATGCTGATTCCTACAGAGTAGATTTCTAGTCTCCAGAAAAGTCATTATACTCGAACATGTGTTCCAAAATTCTACAACTGATCGACGTTAGAGATTTAGGTCTATAGTTCTGCACATCTGTTCGACGTCCCTTCTTGAAAACGGGGATGACCTGTGCCCTTTTCGAATCCTCTCTTCTAGAGACCTACGGTACACCGCTGCAAGAAGGGGGGCAAGTTCCTTCGCCTACTCTGTGTAAAATCGAACTGGTATCCCATCAGGTCCAGCGGCCTTTCCTCTTTTGAGCGATTTTAATTGTTTCTCTATCCCTCTGTCGTCTATTTCGATATCTACCATTTTGTCATCTGTGCGACAATCTAGAGAAGGAACTACAGTGCAGTCTTTCTCTGTGAAACGGCTTTGGTAAAAGACATTTAGTATTTCGGCCTTTAGTCTGTCTTCCTCTGTGTCAGTACCATTTTGGTCACAGAGTGTCTGGACATTTTGTTTTGATCCACCTACCGCTTTGACATAAGACCAAAATTTCTTAGGATTTTCTGCAAAGTCAGTACATAGAACTTTACTTTAGAATTCATTGAACGCCTCTCGCATAGCCCTCCTCACACTACATTTCGCTTCGCGTAATTTTTGTTTGTCTGCAAGGCTTTGGCTATGTTTATGTTTGCTGTGAAGTTCCCATTGCTTCCGCAGCAATTTTCTAACTCGGTTGTTGTACCACGGTGGCTCTTTTCCATCTCTTACGATCTTGCTTGGCACATAATCATCTAACGCATATTGTACGATGGTTTTGAACTTTGTCGACTGATCCTCAACCTTATCTGTTCTTGAGACAAAACTTTTGTGTTGAGCCGTCAGGTACTCTGTAATCTGCTTATTGTCAATTTTGCTAAACAGAAAAATCTTCCTACCTTTTTTAATATTTCTATTTACGGCTGAAATCATCGATGCAGTAACCGGTTTATGATCGCTGATTCCCGGTTCTGCATTAACTGTTTCAAATAGTTCGGGTCTGTTTGTCACCAGAAGGTCTAATATATTATCGCCACGAGTCGGTTCTCTGTTTAACTGCTCAAGGTAGTTTTCAGATAAAGCACTTAAAAAAATTTCACTGGATTCTTTGTCCCTGCCACCCGTTATGAACGTTTGAGTCTCCCAGTCTATATCCGGCAAATTAAAATCTCCACCCAGAACTATAACATGGTGAGGAAATCTACTCAAAATATTTTCAAAATTATCCTTCAGGTGCTCAGCCACAACAGCTGCTGAGCCAGGGGGCATATAGAGACATCCAATTACTATGTCTGAGCCTGCTTTAACCGTGACCTACACCCAAATTATTTCACATTTTGGATCTCCATCAATTTCCTTCTATACTATTGCACTTCTTATCGCTATAAACACGCAACCCCCTTCACTGTCCAGCCTGTCTCTGCAGTATACATTCCAATCTGAGTTTAGAATTTCATTACTGTTAACATCTGGTTTGAGCCAACTTTCTGTCCTTAATACTATGTGGGCATTGTGACTGTTTATTAATGAGAGCAGTTCTGGGACCTTTCTATAGACGCTCCTGCAGTTTACTATTAGCACATTAATATTGTTATTCTCTATTGCATTTTGCCTACTCCTACCTTGCCGCGTCTCAGGAGGTGTCTTGTCGGGCTTAGGGAGGGAATTCTCTAACCTAAAAAACCCCCATGATCATGTCAAGATCATAAAATGTTGTACTTATAGATTTGTTCTTGGGTTGGTAGTCATCCATCAGAGACTTTGGCCTAAGTCGTTTGGAGGCAGATGCACCGGAAACATGAGTAGAGGCGCTACTGAAATATTGTTGTCGAAGCTTGGCATGGTGGTAGAAGTTCCTGGAGTTTCTGCTGTGCAGACGCAATTCCTAGTGGATGAACAATTACGTACATGTCGCACGCCATAGTCCCCTGCTGGGGGAATCTTAGATCTATACAAACTTACGAAACAGTTTTGTAGTCCGTTCATATTTCAGAGAAAGTACCAAAACAAGGATTCGGAGCTAAGTATTTTTGTGGTAAAAGGACCCTTCGAGGTAATAATTTCAACATGTACGATACATAGTGGTGTACTTTTTGGAATTTAATTGAAAGTCGTTGCTTAGTGTTACGTAAGTGTTAACGTGAATTTTCCGATTGCTATCTAAAAACTGATTATGCGCTGTGATCTTTATCTTCAGCACAGACAACAAATAACTTGTAGCAAAGACGAAATATGAGGAGGGGTTTCTGCATTAAATATTAAATTTGAGATGGAAATTGCGTAAAATGCAAAACGCCCGTCAAGGATGTGCTGTGTTTCGTTAGCGAGTGTGACAGAAACAGCAAACTTTTCCCTTGATAATATGTGAAGACAAAAATGGTTCAATTGGCTCTGAGCACTACGGGACTTAACGTCTGAGGTCATCAGTCCCCTACAACTTAGAACTACTTAAACCTAACTAAAATAGGACATCACACACATCCATGCCCGAGGCAGGATTCGAATCTGCGACCGTAGCTCTATGAAGATACTTAAGTCATACTGACATCATAAGTATATAAACCTTTTCATTCTATCACCGAGAAGTGATAATTAACTTCAGAATACTATCGATTTTTGTTTGACTCAGTAACAGAAACACCAAAAGGCAAACTTTCACGATATATTAAATGTAATATTTTTCTTGATGTCTTATTTATCGTTTCGTTGACTACGTGTGCATTTGGATCATTCTAAAAATCTTTATTTGCTCATAGATTCTGAGTACTTCATTAATGCCTTTTTATGAGTTAATTTTTGAAGTAAGATCTGTTGAATTATGGCTGTTGTTGAGATATGTAGCGCGCCTGCTATTGCTGATAGGATCGTTTATTGATATTTTCAGTTATGTTTGTAACAGTTAGCTCTGTTTTGGTAAGATGTTTATTTTCACTAATTGGAGATGACACAGGAAGCACTGTTGGTACTAATTTCTGGGAACGTTACTGTTTTGTAATGAAATTACGTTGATGTTTCTTATTGCTATTTAAAAGCAATTTTCGCTTCATAGGAAACGCAGTGACGATTTCAATTACGTACAGGTAAGATGACGACTGCTAATTAAAAAAAAAGTTCTGGAAGTTTACATAACGATTGGGTTTACTTAAATGATTCTGCAGTTCTTACTAAGGTGAATTAGAGGCCGGATTCTGAGAGCTTCACACATGTGATGTTCCCGTATGAAGATTTTGAAGGAAGAACAGAGTTAAACGTCAACAGAATAGTGATAAGTATGGATCCCATGCTTGCTCTGTTCTCCCTCGTATAACAACTTCGGGATAAGCTGCGGGCCCTCTAGCGCAGGACATCGTAAGACATTTTACGAGATCCGAATGTCTCCACAAATAGATCTGTTTCCAGTGGATATCGGACAACCAACGCACTTACAAGCTTGCCTAAAACAAACAACTCCCAAGCATTACAATATTCCTTTCCGTTCTCTGATCACTATCAAGGGCTTGTAGTTAAGGTAAAAGAAAGATGGTCATCGTTATGTAGTCAGGACGTTGTCTTGAAAGGTACTTTGTACTGGGCTAACCAACAGCACATTTCATCTCCCATGATCTTTTAATTCTGGCCTTAGTCGGAAGAAAATCGTCACTGTTAACAGGTTGTGACAAACAACAAAAAGAGACAAAGTGTTAAAGTGAATACCCTCTCCAAAATGCGATTACCGTAAAGTTGAATATCTTGCATTTTTTGTTGTTGTAGGGTTGTTGTAGGATGAGATGGGAGATGCGATACTGCGTGAAGAGTTTGACAGAGCACTGGAAGACCTGAGTCGAAACAAGGCCCCCGGAGAAGACAACATTCCATTGGAACCATTGACGGCCTTGGGAGAGCCAGTCCTGACAAAACTCTGCGTCTGGTGAGCAAGGTGTATGAAACAGGTGAAATACCCTCAGACTTCAAGAAGAACATAATAATTCCAATACCGAAGAAAGCAAGTGTTGACAAATGTGAAAACTACTGAATAATCAGTCTAATAAGCCACAGGTGCAAAATACTAACACGAATTCTTTACAGACGAATGGAAAAACTAGTAGAAGCCGACCTCGGGGAAGATCAGTTTGGATTCAGTAGAAATACTGGAACACGTGAGGCAATACTGACCTTACGACTTATCTTAGAAGAAAGATTAAGCTAAGGCAAACCTACGTTTCTATCATTTGTAGACTTAGAGAAGGCTTTTGACAATATTGACTGGAATACTCTCTTTCAAATTCTAAAGGCGTCAGGGGTAAAATACAGGGAGCGAAAGGCTATTTACAATTTGTACAGAAACCAGATGGCAGTTATAAGAGTCGAGGGACACGAAAGGGAAGCAGTTGTTGGGAAGGGAGTAAGACAGGGTTGTAGCCTCTCCCCGATGTTATCCAATCTGTATATTGAGCAAGCAGTAAAGGAAACAAAAGAAAAATTCGGAGTAGGTATTAAAATCCATGGAGAAGAAATAAAAACTTTGAGGTTCGCCGATGACATTGTAATTCTGTCAGAGACAGCAAAGGACTTGGAAGAGCAGTTGAACGGAATAGACAGTGTCTTGAAAGGAGGGTATAAGATGAACATCAACAAAAGCAAAACGAGGATAATGGAATCTAGTCAAATGAAGTCGGGTGATGCTAATGGTATTAGATTAGGAAAGGAGACGCTTAAAGTAGTAAAGGATTTTTGCTATTTGGGGAGTAAAATAACTGACTGGCAATGGCAAGGAAAGCGTTTCTGAAGAAGAGAAATTTGTTAACATCGAGTATAGATTTAAGTGTCAGGAAGTCATTTCTGAAAGTATTTGTATGGAGTGTAGCCATGTATGGAAGTGAAACATGGACAATAAATAATTTGGACAAGAAGAGAATAGAAGCTTTCGAAATGTGGTGCTACAGAAGAATGCTGAAGATTAGATAGGTAGATCACGTAACTAACGAGGAGGTATTGAGTAGGATTGGGGAGAAGAGAAGTTTGTGGCACAACTTGACGAGAAGAAGGGATCGGTTGGTAGGACATGTTCTGAGGCATCAAGGGATCACCAATTTAGTATTGGAGGGCAGCGTGGAGGGTAAAAATCATAGAGGGAGACCAAGAGATGAATACACTAAGCAGATTCAGAAGGATGTAGGTTGCAGTAGGTACTGGGAGATGAAGAGGCTTGCACAGGATAGAGTAGCATGGAGAGCTTCATCAAACCAGTCTCAGGACTGAAGACCACAACAACAACAACAACAACAACAGGGTGTGCAAGTGGCGAAAACCCTAAAAATTGTTGATTATGTCTCACTCGGCTTAGTTCGAAGTTCTTTAACTATCCTACCTGTAAATCTTTAATGATACTTAAAGGTTTTACTGATCACCCGGTTGGTTTCTTAGTTTCGTAGCTTTTGGTAAGTTATAACTTTGAATGAATGAGTGACCCATGTTTTTGTATTCACGAAAACGAAGTGTACAAATGCTAAAAATTTTAGGTCCTTTGTGAACAGAAACTGCAATGTAGTTTTGCCGTATGTTTCTGGATTTTGTGCCTGGTTGTTTTGGCCATTGCCAGGACTCATTTGAAATAAATCAAAACACGAAAACGCAAATAACTATGCAAGTGTCTTATGTATCCCGTGTATAATAATTCTTGAGTCATATTAAAGTGAAGTTGGAAATGCAACAATAGTACTATGTCCAAGGGTAATATTCAGTTGCATAGGAAGGTAAGGTTAATGACATAACTGAAACGTGATAAATATAACACTTTATTAAAATTTAAATATAAAAGATAGCACATACAGAAATTTAAGCCGGAGATTCTATTTTTGAGGTACAGTGATTCACAGTGACAAAAATCGACATAAATGTTATTTACAGATGATACAGTCGTCTGAAATTTGCATGCAGTGCAGCTAAACACATTGCTCATGTCAGAGTATTCCTAAAAGAATTACAGAAAATCTGTGTAATGAAAAATGTCGTACGATATTGTGAATTACAGTACTAAAACTCCTGGAAACATTTTTAAATATGTGCGTCGAATGCAAAAGATCTATATTACATAAAGAGAAATGCTCGCTTGTATCCAAAAATTGTTGTACATCAAAGATGCTGATAAAGTCGGCTTCCTATGCTACACTAGCGCCACTGGAAGGTTCACGGGACTCTCTGTCCCTTGCACAAGCACTTGACACTCGCGGAAGATCAAAATCAAGCACTTCACCAAAGCGTTCCTGCCTGCTGTACGGGGCCTTCGTGCACTGTTTATATTCTACGCCACTGACAGCCCAAACAAGGAGAAAAACCAGAGACCAGTTCGTTAATTATTAATCGAAAATGAGAAAAATGATGAACCAGAAAATGTAGTTAACTACACATAATACAAAATATCTTGCTTGGTAACATACATTAACTGCATAAGAACCATGAATAGTTTATGAGATTTTCACTTTGTGCTGTAGAGAATAACTCACGACCTCATTCCGTAATAGAAACAATTGGTATGGGGACAATGCTTTCAGTTTTGTACTAGGAACGAGAGTGAAGCGTGCGCATATTTAACACTTCATCATAATCAAATGCCATGGCACGTGAAAAGAGATAATTCTCAGTACAGGGTGTAGGAGCACCACGACCGAAACGATGCGTTGGAGCCCGTCATGGTTTTGCAGTAATCGACTTCAGCCGCCGAGGACTCTGCATTAGTAACAACAGCCCTTGAAACTCAGCAGTTTTTCATTGACATATGCTAGCGTTGTCCATCACCTGCAGTATGACAAAATTTGTGGAAATCATGTTTGCATCTTTGCGCAGATCTTCTTGGTAAGCCATATGCTCCAGACCAACATATGGATGTAACGCGAAATTAGAAACAAAGTTTTTTGAACAAGTATGGGAAATTAATGTCTGTAATTTTGTTGTCAGCCACAGAATTTTTAAAAATTATCATGGATAATAAAAGAAATAGGTAAAAGCCCTAGTTATTCATGCTGCTTCTACTCTCAGTTGTTCTGAAAGCTTGTGAGAATAATTCTGACCAACAGATAATCTTTTAGGTTCATGTTTTAACCTTTAGAGGGTGAGATTTTTCTCTGAAATGTGTTGCAGTCCAGAAGAAAATCATCACTAATTGGCTGTGCGAGTGTACAATGAACGCTTATTTTTAGCGTTCACCGAGAATCACCGATGTTTAAATATATTTGCTTACTTTTTATCAAACAATGACATGAAATAGCCGAGCAACACCTGTCGCAGTCACCTCACCAGGGATTAATGGCGACAGTGAATATTTGTTATTATACATTATTTATCAAATGGATACTCAAAATACGAAAGATCTCGTAGGCTTGTGGGTATTCGTGTTGAAAAGCTGAATTTTATTTTTGTGCTACGTTTCCCACAGATTGAAATGCAGAAAAAAAGACACAGTATAATAGGTGAAGTTAATGGGTAGCGTAAGTAGAAAGGAAATAAGTGGTTTGAGACAAATGCAGCCAGTAGTAGGAGAGCAAAAGGGGCTTCTTATTTTTTTTCTGTCTCAACCACTAATCAACGATGGTGATGTTGGGAAGCTGTCTTTGGGTATGTCAAAAATTTTCAGCTTGGACTCAGATATTTCTTCGAGGAGGAAAAGAAGAATTGCGCAAGATCTGTCTGTAGTTCACGTGGTACGAGTGCTTTAGTGCTATGTTTTAGAGTTATATTATAGTATAATTTAAATTAATTGGCATCTGACATTTAAGGGCCGAAGTTGCTACGTTGTTCCGTTGATTACTGTCTCCTGGCAGGGAACACAGAGTTCCCACGATTTAAATTGGCCTTCAGGTCTCTATCTCGTACAAAGATCAAGCGGAAACTCTGAAAGGGTGGCAAACATCTGATGTTAATTCTTATTAGCTCAAGAGGCAGGATAATTTTTTCTGAAACGGATGAAATTTTTCCGCCCGGGAAACTATTTGAATCTGTAGGAAACGCCGTAGTTCACCACCAAGAGCTGCTAAAAGAACTACTTCATACAGCCAGTTTCAGACTTCAGTTCATTATCATATGTCCTGTACACCAAAGGAGAGGAAGCATGAAATACATTTCAGCGCTATCTGGTGTACACGCGCACGAAAATTCACGAGTAGTAAGGCGTCACCTACTCGCATGAAACATTTAAGAAATACTAGTTTCAAAACATTTATTTTAAATTTAATTTCTCGGCAACTACTACTGGGACTGGAACAAGATATTTTTCATTGATTTCTAAAATATCTGTCTTACCGTCGGATCTCATCAAAATTTCGTATCGCTCTGTATCTTATATATGTACAAGGTGTAATGAAATTCACATTACAGACTTTGAAAACACGTTTCTTATAGCAAAACAAGAAATAAACGTCCACTAAATTTTGGCTCTAAAATGCATACCTTGTTCGTCTTCGATACTATGAAACACGTCTCTCCAACAGGAAGCTCTTTGCTTTCAATATTTTAGAATGAGTCAGTATGGACCAAAACAACAAAAAATATCCATAAACATGAGCTGTAAAATACGTGCTTTAAGAGCTATGAGCACTTACTCGTCTTCGCTATTGTGGAACACATCTCTTCTATTGAAAAAGGGCTCATATTTCTTTAAATGTGCGGTGTGGAACCCATGATTACTGGACATTTTCTTCTTGATTTGCTCCGTAGTAGCTCCTCCCAAAATACGTAAATTAAATCAAAATACTTGCAGTAGAAGAGATGTGCTTTATAGTATGGAAGATCAACAAATGCCGATAGCTTAGGTATGCATTTTAGAGGCCACATTTACTAGATTATTTTTTCTTGTTTGGTGTAAGGGAAGTGTGCTCAAAAGTCTACAAAGCGAATTTAGTTACACGCTGCATAAGCTTCGGAGAACGGTAATTTCTGCAATTTGTTCAATATGCAACTCTTAACAAATGTGAAGTTTGAAGTCTCCGTCTCGCACAAAAATCACAGGAAAATTCTGTAATTCACGTATTATGTGTAAAGTGTTTTCAAATACGTCAAACTTTGTTCTTAATTTTGATTAGGGCCGTACGTAATTTTTTCAATTTGGAATATGCTAAGTTTCACGTAGGGAGAAGCTTCGAACTTGAGAAATAACAGGCACAACGCTTTGGGCAACACAGTGAGTATAGTCCAGCGCCTTCGCTGTCAAATGCCAACTGATTTAAATAGGACTGTAGGGGATGAGAACCTGTGCTGGTCAATGTATCCAAGATTTCGTTCCTGATTCGAGGTACTGTGAAGAGAAATGAGTTTGTGAGACGTGAGATGCTGCTGGAGAGGGGTATGGTCAATGTAAATCTCTTGCCTTCGAGGAAAATGCTGTCAAGTTCTTGCTCCGAAGAAACAGATGATTCGCGACTAGATGTGACTCCGTCTCCCCGGGCGACAGAAGAAAGCACTGTTGGGGCAGACGGCGGCGGCCTAGTTCTTGTACATGTCGCAGAGCACCTTCTCCATGGGCGTGTTGCCGATGGTGCGCTGGAAGAAGATCTGCTCGATGCGCGCCGTGGAGACGGATCGCAGCAGAGGCAGCATCAGCAGCAGGCGGCCGAAGCGCGGTGGGTGCCCGGGGTGCTGGCCGCGCGTGTGCTGGCCCAGCATCACCTGCGCCTGGTCCTGCAGGTTCTCCACCTGCCCCGGGTCCTTCAGGCCGCGCGTCTCTGCAACACCACGCCGTCACACACTTCACCGTGCCCTTCCTTTCTTCTCTAATATAAGGGGCAGTCAAATGAACACGAGAGATGTGGAAGTAAGTAAACCGACGTAGCCTTCTCGTATTACCAGCTGAGCCAAGGCGTCGCTCTGCAGCAACGTCTCGAGTAGGAAACTTGTCGAAACGTTGGCGCAGAACGACACCTTGAAACCGCTAATAACGCAAGAAGACTTCATCATCGAAATTCGTAGAGAAAGCCTGCATTACCATTATTTCAAAAGTACCATTATTTTATTATTTCAAAAGTAATCACCGTAACTGTTCTTTTAGAAAAGACGGTGAATGCCTTCATGGAATAAATGTTTCCGGGTGCCTACGGAGCCATGATTAACCCAAGAGTGCACCTGCTCGTCAGAAGCAAATCGACGGCCACGAATGTTTTTGTTCAGGGCTCCAAAATATATGGACATAACATACGGAGAGATCGGGGCTGTAGGAAGGATGTGTAAGGGCTTCGCAGACGTTAGCAACGGGTACGTGCATTATCCTGCAGAATGATGTCGTCCGTCAACATTCCTGGACGTTTCCACTTGACGGCGCTCTTCAATTTTTGCGAAGTGTCCATGTGCCGCTGTGCTTAAATTGTGCCGCCGTATTTAAGCAAGTCATTGAACAACAGGTCCTTGCACTCAAAGGCAAAGGTCGTCATTGACTTTCCCAGAGCTGAGTGCCTGTTGTTTCGACTACGATGCAGACGTTTCGGTGGAAAGCCCCTAAGAACTTCCGTATAGTCCTGATCTCTCCCCATGCGATATCCATGTTCTTCGAACCCTGAAGAAAGACATTAGTGGCCGTTGATTTGCTTCGGACGAAGAGATGCACGGTCGCGACAGGCATGGTTCCGCACGCAGACGCAAACACTGTTCCGTGAAGGCACTGAGATAAATGTATTAACCGTTATGGTGATTACTTTTCAAATAATAAGCAGTTCACTTACTTTTTTCCATCTATCTCATTTTCATTGGACTAGCTCCTATATGATTCATTTTCTAGCCTGGAAGGCTGATTTTCCAGATTCGATCCACTGAAGGAAGAGAAAATAAAACACGAAAAAAACCGTACAAGTGCGAGTAGGTTTCGCGCTGTGAGGGTTCCGTACCAACTTAATTGCGTATATAAGTATTTCATCTATAGGTTTCGATGGGCGGGTTCGAGAGTATCGAAATATTTGACATAAATGCCTGCATCTTTTGGTTGCACTGATTCAGAAGCTTAAATTTTTTACACGCCTAATGGACCAACCTAAACAACATAAGTCCGCCTCAGTAACAATGGTCAATCTGCAGGTGTAAAATCAAACAAAATTAAAACAACGCTGCTGCAACAGTTGAAATCTAAATTCAGTTAGTGCTGATATGAATTTATCTACCTATCGACTGTGTACTGTCTTACTGGTCATGTTAGTCTTTAATCAGATCGGATTTTTTACCATATCATCATGCGAGAAATTAAGAAGGAGAAGTTGTGTGCTCTTTCAGAAGAATTCTAAGCTCCGTTTATTGAAACTGGCATCAATCTGCGATGTGCCGTGTGCAAAGTTAATATTGCAATCGATGACAAGTATCAAAGAAACAGAATAAACCAGTGCAAACATTTAAAGAACATTGAACTTCGCAATTGGAAATCTAATGAAACTATTGTGATGGCGGTCGCAGATTCGAATCCTGCCTCGGGCATGGGTGTGTGTGATGTCCTTAGGTTAGTTAGGTTTAAGTAGTTCTAAGTTCTAGGGGACTGATGACGTCAGAAGTTAAGTCCCATAGTGCTCAGAGCCATTTGAGCCATATTGTGATAGACGCCTTCGCTTAAGGCTCTGAAAAGCAGCTGTCACCGAATGAGTTTAGTGCGGATCGATCTTGCCACAGCATTCATTCAGTCAGGAATTCCAGTCGACAAGGTAAACAATCATGTATTCAAATAATTTCTTGAGAAGTACACAGTAAGGTCAATACCGGATGAGAGAATTCTGAGAAAAAGTTACGTGCAGCCAATTTATCAGAACGTTGAAGAGAAAAAAGAAGAGGCGGATAAGATGTGCACTTTTCTTCTGTGAAAACTATGAAAAAATCAAACACTTCGTATAAGTGCCCTAGAGTCAATGGACGTAGCAACCACCAAGTAGGCCCAACAATTCGTCAACAACAAAGACCTTGAGTTGGAACTTTTTGCTACAAGTATTTTCCCGATGTAATTCAGAGTTTGGAAAAAGAAGGTAGGGAGAATAAGAGCGGCGGAAGAAGTTGATGAATGTTAGGGACATCCTTGATGGAATTACTAAACATAAATTCGAATTAAATTTGAAGAACAATCCAGATGTGGAAACCTCTGCAACTTTGACTCAACTTTCTTTATGAGTGCTGAAAATATATACTCCATTGGTTTCTGTAGATGTAGCGCTCAGTTTCTTCATATATAAGGTGCAATTTAGCTCAAAGCACCAGCGAATTAGTATCAAAAACATTGAACTTGTGTATGTAATGCAGTATAACAGAACCTTGTAAATGGAACAAAGAATGCTAATGTTGTTGTTGTTATTGTGAACTCGTGTATGTAATGCAGTATAACAGAACTTTGTAAATGGAACAAAGAATGCTAATGTTGTTGTTGTTATTGTGGTCTTTAGTCCAGAGACTGGTATGATGCAGCTGTCCATTCTACTCTATCCTGTGCAAGTTTCTTCATCTCCGAGTAACTACTGCAACCTACATCCTTCCGAATTCGTTTAGTGTATTCATCTCTTGGTCTCCCTCTACGGTTTTTACCCTTCGTGCTGCCTACAATACTAAACTGATGATCCCTTGATGCTTCAGAACATGCCCTACCAACTGATCCCTTCTTCTGGTCAAGTTGTGCCACAAATTCCTCTTCCCCCAATTATATTCAGTACCTCCACATTAGTTGCGTGATCTACCCATCTAATCTTTACCATTCTTTTGTAGCATCACATTTCGAAAGCTTCTATTCTCTTCTTGTCTAAACTACTTATCGTCCACGTTTCATTTCCAGACATGGCTACACTCCATACAAACACTTTCAGAGAACACTTCCTGACACTTAAATCTATACTCGGTGTTAATAAACTTCTCTATTTCAGAAACGCTTTTCTTGCCATTGCCAGTCTAAATTTTGTATCCTCTCTACTTCGACCATCATCAGTTATTTTGCTCCCTAAATAACTAAACTCATATACTACTTTACGTGTCTCATTTTGTTCTCATCACCATTTCATCCTCATCACCGGCGCGCAAGTCGCCCAATGTGGCGTCGATTGAAATAAGACTTGCACTCAGCGGCCGAACTTCCACGGATGGGACCTCCCGGCCAACGATGCCATACGCTCATTTCATTTTTTCCTGATCTAATTCCCTCAGCACCATCTCATTTAATCAGACTACATTCCATTATCCTCATTTTACTTTTGTTGATGTTCATCTTATATGCTCCTTTGATGGCACTGTCCATTCCGTTGAGCTGCTCTTCCATGTCCTTTGCTGTCTCAGACAGAATTACGAGTACAATGTCATCGGCAAACCTCAAAGTTTTTATTTCTTCTCCATGGACTTTAATTCCTATTTCAAAATTTTCTTTTGTTTCCTTTACTTGCTTGCTCAATATACCGATTGATAACATCGGGAATAGGCTACAACCCTGTCTCACTCCCTTCTCAACCACTGCTTCCGTTTCATGCTCCTCGACTCTTACAACTGCCATCTCTTGTCTGTATAAATTGTAAATAGCCTTACGCTCCCTGTACTCGACCCAGAATTTGAAAGACAGTTTCCAGTCAACATTGTCAAAGGTTTCTCTAAGTCTAAAAATGCTAGAAACGTAGGTTTGCCTTTTCTTAATCTATCTTCTAAGATAAGTGGTAAGGACATCATTGCCTCACGTGTTCCAACATTTCTGCGGAATCCAAACTGATCTTTCCAAGGTCGACTTCTACCAGTTTTTCCATTCGGCTGTAAATAATTCGTGTCAGTATTTTGCAGCCGTGACTTATTAAACTGATAGTTCGTTGATTTTCACATCTGTCGATATCTGCTTTCTTTGGGATTGGAATTATTATATTCTTCTTGAAGTCTGAGGGTATTTCGCCTGTCTCTTACATCTTGCTCACCAGATGGTAGAGTTTTGTCAGGACTGGCTCTCCCAAGGCTGTCAGTAGTTCTAATGGAATGTTGTCTTCTCCCGGGGCCTTGTTTCGACTCAGGTCTTTCAGTGCTCTGTCAAACTCTTCACGCAACATCGTATCTCCCATTTCATCTTCATCTACATCCTCTTCCATTTCCACAATGTTGTCCTCAAGTACATCACCCTTGTATAGACCCTCTATACACTCCTTCCACTTTCCTGCTTTCCCTTCTTTGCTTAGAATTGAGTTTCCATCTGAGCTCTTGATATTCATACAAATGGTTCTCTTCTCTCCAAAGGTCTCATTAATTTTCCTGTAGGCAGTATCTATCTTACCCCTAGTGAGATAAGCCTCTACATCCTTACATTTGTCCTCTAGCCATCTCTGCTTAGTCATTTTGCACTTCTTGTCGATCTCATTTTTGAGACGTTTGTATTCCTTTTTGCTTGCTTCACTTACAGCATTTTTATATTTTCTCCTTTCATCAATTAAATTCAATATTTCCTCTGTTGCCCAAGGATTTATACTACCCCTCGTCTTTTTACCTACTTCATCCTCTGCTGCCTTCACTACTTCATCCCTCAAAGCTACCCATTGTTCTTCTACTGTATTTCTTTCCACCATTCTTGGCAATTGTTCCCTTATGCTCTCCCTGAAACTCTGTACAACCTCTGGTTTAGTCAATTTATCCAGGTCCTATCTCCTTAAATTCGCACCTTTTTGCATTTTCTTCAGTTTAATCTACAGTTCATAACCAACAGATCATGGTCAGAGTCCACATCCGCCCCTGGAAATGTCTTACAATTTAAAACCTGGTTCCTAAATCTCTGTCTTACCATTATATAATCTATCTGAAATATTCCAGTGTCTCCAGGTCTCTTCCACGTATACAACCTTCTTTCATGAGTCTTAAACCAAGTGTTAACTATGATTAAGTTATGCTCTGTGCAAAATTCTACCAGGCGGGTTCCTCTTTCGTTTCTCACCCCCATTCCATATTCACCTATTACTTTTTCTCCTCTTCCTTTTCCTACTATCGGATTCCATTCTCCCATGTCTGTTAAATTTTCGTCTCCCTTCACTATCTGAATAATTTCTCTTATCTCATCATACGTTTCTTCAATCTCTTAATCACCTGCGTATCTAGTTGGCATATAAACTAGTACTACTTTGGTAGGCGTGGGCTTCGTGTCTCTCTTGGCTACAATAATGAGACACTATGCTGTTCGTAGTAGCTTACCAGCGCTCCTATTTTTTAAATTCATTATTAAAGCTACTCCTGCATTATCCCTATTTGGTTTTGCATTTATAACCCTGTATTCAACTGACCGGAAGTCTTGTTCCTCTTACCACGGACTTCACTAATTCCCACTATATCTAACTTTAACCTATCCATTTCTCCTTTTAAATTTCCTAACCTACCTGCTTGATTAAGGGATCTGACATTAGAACGCCAGTTTTGTTTCTCCTGATAACAACGTCCTCCTGAGTAGACGTCGCCTGGAGATCCGAATGGGGGACTATTTTATCTCTGGAATATTTTACTCAAGAGGATGCCATCATCATTTAACCATGCAGTAAAGGTGCATGTCCTCGGGAAAAATTATGACTGAAGTTTCCACTTGCTTTCAGCCGTTCTCTGTACCAGCACGGCAAGGCCGTTTTGGTTAATGTTACGGGGCCAGATCAGTAAGTCAACCAGACTGTTGCCCCTGCAACTACTTAAAAGGCGGCTGCCCCTCTTCGGAAACCACACATTTGCCTGGCCTCTCAACAGATACCCCTATGTTGTGGTTGCACCTGCGGTACGGCCATCTGTGTCGCTGAGGCATCCAAGCCTCCCCACCTACGGCAAGGTCCATGGTTCATGGGGGCTGATTTAAACCCAAATAAAATAGTTTCAGCAGCTCTTTTTTTACATATTTTTGAATGTAGTTTCAGAACCCTTAACCATTCTTTTTTGATCATAATTTGCTCCTTAAAATACTTACAGTAAATTTATCTGGCGGTCCAACGTTCCTCTTCGGAGTTTCCTAAAAAAACAATGTCACACAACATTTCTTTGTCTTTTTTTGCTGAGAGGTAGTTGCAAGAGAACGCCGTTTTCATTTAGCGTTCATAGTTCCATCCAAAGAAAAAGTACTACAATCCGGTAACGAAAAGAGGCAGCTGAAAAATCTTTCTTCCAAACTCATTTAGTTGGAAAAGTCATAGTATGTGCCTTTACTGTCGTTTCATTGCTGAGGAGGAACAATGTTCTTTCAGCTGTTGTGAAATATCCGAGTAATAATCCATGTTTCATTCAATGCTACATCATCTAATATCCAGCCCAAGAGTGAAGACAGCTTCCAAATGGAATTAAATGCAGTCAGCCAAACAGCTATCCTCTTACCTTTGTGAACTCCATATTGCATAAAAAGCAGAACCATCAGGTTACTCTTTTCTTTACTCTGTCCTTGACACACCACCTCCAGAACGCAATAATGGTGCACAATTCCATACATAGGAAAAGTCTCACTGGATGTAACCAGAAAGTTTAAATCCAAGAACGTAAAACATCGTTGTATATGTGTAATACTGTTGCATATTTATTGTCCAATGGGAAAGACAGCGTTCCAGATTTGGCAAAGAATGGAATATATAAAATTACTTGCGATTGTGGCAAATTCTATATAGGTCAGTCTGGAAGGGCAATAGGTACCCGTTCGAAGGAACACAACGGAAGTTGGAAACTTAGCAAAGGCTGTAAATTCAGATAAATACTGAGGGCTTACAATTACAAATAACCTATATTGGAACGATCACATAAATAATATTGTGGGTAGAGCAAACCAAAGACTGCGATTCATTGGCAGAACACTTAGAAGGTGCAATAGGTCTACTAAAGAGACTGCTTACACCACGCTTGTCCGCGGTATTATGGAGTATTGCTGTGCGGTGTGGGACCCGCATCAGGCGGGACTGACGAAGGACATCAAAAAAGTACAAAGAAGGGCAGCTCTTTTTGTATTATCGCGAAATATGGGAGATAGTGTGACAGACATGATACGAGAATTGGAGTGGCAGTCATTAAAACAAAGGCGTTTTTCGTTGCGACGGGATCGTCTCATGAAATTTCAATCACCAGTTTTCTCCTCCGATTGCGAAAACATTCTATTGCAACCGACCTATGTAGGAGAAATGATCATCATGATAAAATAAGCGAAATCAGGACTCGCACAGAAAAATTTAAGTGCTCGTTTTTCCCGCGTGCTGTAGAGAGGGGAACGGTTGAAAGATAGCTCGAAGGTGGTTCATTGACTCTGGCAGGCAGTTTATTGTGAATAGCAGGGTACTCACGTAGACTATAGGTTTGCAGACTACCTGCTTAAAGGAGGCTACAAAGGAAGGAAGATGAATTGTATTGAAATAATGGAAATTAATAAACACGTATCCATCAGTCCGAGCTTAGTACTGAGTGACCAGAAAGAGTTCCCTTACCTGCCTCTTCTAACTGCGTATATTACTCATAATCCGGTCCAGGCCTGTTGTAAATTATCCTTCTTACTCATATGTCCCATTTTCGTTTATTTCAATTACTATAATTTCTCTTGTTGTGTCAAACAATTTTTGCTTTCTTCTATGAGCGACTGTTGTAATTTGCCTATAGTGGGAATAAGTATGCGCTGTATGGCAGCAAAATCGGCGCATTTGGGGGACTGAGAATCCGCATTTCACGATATAGAAGTCTCTTCAGCCTCAACGGGTGACTGCGTGGTGTGCAATGCCCAATCACGGAATAATCGGTGCGATATTCCTTGATGGCACGGTGAATAACGAGCGGTACATGAAGGTTTGGAAACATGATTTCATTCCTATTATCCAAAGTGACACTGAATGCGGCAAGGTGTGGTTCGTACAAGACGGATCTCGACCACAATGGCTGGCATATCCAACAGTTCATTACCTAAATCATAATATCTGTAGAGACATTTACATGTTGAATAAAGTGTGTACACGCCGTAGTTTGTAACAAACTTGCGTGTTTTTAGTTCAGTGACTGTCACCCTGTATTTTAGCGTATTTAAATAATCTTACATCGCATTTACACTGAAATAATCCATCTTGTTTTATTCCTCATTTTAACAGTAACATTTTCTGTAAATGCGCTAGTTTAAAATCTTTGATCCAACAAAATTTTACTGAAACACATACTTATCTATGTACCTGATGATGACGTAAGAACCGAAATGGGGTTCGTGCAACAAACAATAAATTTTGTAGAATATTACACCAGTGTTTCATTCATAATAATAGGGGAGAGATGAGCCATGGCTTTGTTCAAGGGAAAATTCTAACATTACAGTTCAAAGTGAAATGGTTCAAATGGCTCTGAGCGCTATTGGACTTAACATTTAAGGTCATAAGTCCCCTAGAACTTAGAACTACTTAAACCTAAGGACTTCACACACATCCATGCCCGAGGCAGAATTCGAACCTGCGGCCGTAACAGTCGCGCGGTTCGGATTTGAAGCGCCTAGAACCACTCTGCCACCGCGGCCGGCTTAACTCCAAACGGGGTACTATGGCATCAAAGAGGGCATGATATGTCCCAGTGGAATATCCCTCCACGGTTGTTTTTTTGTTCCACTGGGCCTCGTAAATCATAAACAATGACTGCTGGAGTATTGTAGGGAACAAGTGACCTGTCTGCTATATTCAAACAGGTGTGATATATTTCAGGTGAAAGCGCGAACCAGTCAGAAGGCTGAAGATCCCCGCCCTCGCTCACACACACACACACACACACACACACACACAAGGGTATGACAGGAGAGAGCTGCCCCTCCTTACACGTCAGGAGGCTCACCTGAGCGGAAGAGCACGATGGCCTTAAGGCAGGCGAACTCGGCGGGGTCGACGCCGACGGCCTTGAAGCGGAGCAGCGTGTCGTGCAGGGCGCGTACGTCGGCCGCCACCTGCGCTGCCTTGCCGTTGGGCACGGCAGCCGCGTGCTCCTGAGCCGAGAAGAGCGGGCTGCCGTCCAGGGGCATGCACCACTGCACCGCGTTCAGCAGGAACAGCTCCGCCCATGACTCCTCCAGCAGGATCACCTGCACACGCGAACCAATGAGTCTGTGAAATCTTATGGGAC
This sequence comes from Schistocerca gregaria, assembly GCF_023897955.1. Taxonomy (NCBI): domain Eukaryota; kingdom Metazoa; phylum Arthropoda; class Insecta; order Orthoptera; family Acrididae; genus Schistocerca; species Schistocerca gregaria. The sequence goes on from NC_064923.1 coordinate 415,947,989, forward strand.
TTAACTGCTAAGGTCATCAGTCCCTAAGCTTATACACTACTTAACCTAAATTATCATAAGGACAAGCACACACACCCACGCCCGAGGGAAGACTCGAACCTCCGCCGGGACCAGAAGGCGAACCAGCTCATCGAAACGGCTCCTTGGGAGCTATACGTGAATCTCTTGTGTTCCGCTTTTGTGTCAGTTTATTGAATGCTGTACTAATGTGTGTGGGATTTAGATCAGTTTTCTGAATCATACAGGATCAACTGCTAAATGCGATCCCTGAGAGGGTAAGGAGCGAAAAGGATCGTATGAACGTATGGCCGAAATGTATGGTGTTTGTACTATAGAGTCTTCAATAGTTCATCAGTACTGTAAAGTACAAAGCAGTGCACTACATGCTGTGACGAGACCGCGGTTGGGAAAAGTGATTTAAGTGGCCCCAACAGGTCTCTAAGCGTGTGCTCACACGATGCAGCAGCAACTGCCGCACACGTTCAGATGTGCTGTCTTGCAATCGAATAGAGCTACAGGTATCATGAATGCATTGTCCTATCATAAGCACGTCCGGGATATGTTTCGCTCACACAAATTCTTTCAGGCCTCCCTACATGTAGAATTCTAAAGGGTTAAGGTCGGGTGACAGGGCAGCCATGAAACTAGACCACTTCGTTCAATCTGTCGGCCAGGTCAGATGCTGTCGATGTGCCTCTGCACGGAAGTGCGGAAGTGAACTGGAGCACAATCATGTGGTAGCCACCACATTATCCTTTGCACCGCTAAAGGCACGTCGTCTGGGGCCCCTATTCTGTATCTTTCCGCCATTTTGTTGATCGGTTCGGTACGCGAACACACCGAACGGTGTTGTCTTCGAAGGAGAGCCCCAACTTTATTCTGTAAGCATTTCGGAAGCGATGCCGAACGGTCCTAGTGAACCGAAACGCTGTTGTCAGTTCTCCTCGCACCAACCAATCAAAAGCAATCTGCCTCAGATCCGCGCATGCGCACTGCAGCGCCACAGCGGCACAACCCCGAAGTCATGCTATTCTTCACAGTACCGAAAAATGTGGTTAGAGTACATAATACTATTCAAATTTCGCCGACCATTTGCTTCCATGAATGCACGATAGCGACAGAATATTGACTGTGTTCTGGAAACTCTCATAAATGTCACATTTTGTCATTTTGTTCTCATTCACATCGACGTCTTGTTTTGGATTTTGCGTGTCTGAATATGAGTTAAGAATGGAGTGTAGAACCACATTGTACAAATATATCTAGAGAAACACCCGAAAAATACGTCATTTTTTCTGTTTGCCGTCGTTCCTTGGTTGCTTAAAAATTCATGAAGGAACGTTACGTCTATTTGTGAAGGTGCTTCACAAATAAAAGTAGTGAAACGCGTATGGCAATAAACAAACTGCTTTCAATTAGTTGTATAGGCGGAACACATCCCCACATACTCAAAAATTGTTAAGAGAGTGTCAAAGAATAAGCACATTAACACAATGTGGTTATACCTCGCTCCTAGAGATCCAAATGATGAAGTAGCTTACTTCTCTATACGATAAATCATCGATTTGGTTCATAACAACAAAATTTAAAAGAAAAACGCCTTTTCGAGAGTGTGTGGCGAGGAGTGTAGGTATAGAAGTTCGTTGTAGTTTATAACACGCATCTGATGAATCAAAATGGTTCATATACGGTGCTATAGTCTAAAAATATTGTGACAGGAATCTTTCATCTCTGTGTACTGTTGTTAAGGACTCGATCGCAGATAAGCACTTGTAACAAGCTGAAGTATTAATACGATTGGTGCCAGTTTCATTCGCAGTAATTTATGTTGAGCTCTTAGATTTATGTTTGGCCACACACTCGGAAATCGCTACATATTCAGAAAAAACCGTGAGTTATTTGTGACAAGAAAAAGTATAAATGTCACTGTCAATTGTTTCACGCACAGGAATTCCATCTCTCATTCCTTAAACATGTGGAAGTAACGAAATCGAAGATGCTCATTACTGAGAAAGCGCGCTCTTACTTGTAAATAACAACGAATGTATCAGAAAAATGCTTAACTTTGACCATTAACGAAGTCTCAGAATATGTTACAAACACGAAGAGGAGAAAAAGTATTTCGTTACCCAACTGTATACGAACATACGACCTTTACCATGGGAGTTCATTGCCTTACCCACTGCGCTACTACATCTTGCATGTCTGCAGTGCTTTAGTCCACGTAATTACAGTCGAGAGAGACGCAGACTCACTTCGTTGCCGAATGATGCGGGTGTAAGCCGTAAATGTATGACATTTTGGAAGGTTTCCTGTATCAGGCTTCACAATATTCCTTTGCATTGTTACGTAAAAGTTTTAAACGCCTTTCGATAGTTAATAAGTACACCATTTGCAGAAAAAATATGCGAAGTTACTAGTAATTTCAGCTAACACTCATGCGATGTATGTAAGCAGAGCTGAAGTTTTAAAATATAATGATTTTTAAACTCTTAATTACTTAAAAATAACAGGTATTTTGTGAGAATATTGACCGAAACTATTTTTGTGTTATAATCATTCACAGTAACAACAATACAAACCATATTTCTAACAAAGGAAACAGTCTGTTATGAACTCACTTTCCACCCAGACGCGTCCTGGTGATTCTTCAGTAACACAATCACTAAATCCGAAGCTAAAACCGCTCAGTATATTTGAAATAACAAATTCTAGGTGCAAATAAACCACACCGAATCGAACGAGAGGGCCATACCGAAGTCCAAAACCTCTCGGTACAGTTGTCGAAAAATCGGCATGAGGACCGATCAGTAACAGGTCTCAGAAGGTTACTGAATAGGAACGTCGGATAAAGAACCGAAAATGACGTCACTACCGAGGCTTACCTACTGCACCGATCCGTATGAACGATATAGAATAGGGCTCTAGACAGGGGAGATGGGGTCACATGTAAGAAGTGCAGATATACGTGAGGTGTCGTTAAGAATGACTTCTCCCACAAGGCGGTCACGAATAAATCCCGCCCACATTCTGAAGCCAAACCACTGCCAGTGTCTCGTTGCCGCCGTATTATGGAGTTTCTTCGTAGTTCACAGATGGTATGGATGACAAATATCCCAACACCATGATGGTGTTTGTGACGAACCAGCTACAAAACCGTCGCTACTGAGGCAAGTCGATAGCAAATAAGACTTGCACACTTTGTAAGTGATATGGATAATGACGGTTATAAAAGAGAATGTTCCACATGGTCCTCAGCTCACGCTATGCAGGTGGCCCACCGGCCTCGTAATGACACAGAGGTCACATTTTGCAATGTTCAGAGTCTGTTCTTCCACGGCCTTTATACATACTGGGTGCATCCGTTCTCGTAGTTGCCATTTCCCATAAACAAGTCTGTCTCAGACAAACGACGAAACACTGTTGCATACAGTTTATGGTTCGGCAGCTATCGGCGCGATGCTTTTATCTAATCGCCCGGACTTTGCCATTTACCTGTCCATGTGCAAAGATCACGTCGGTGTGTTCTTGGTTGATACACCGGGCTATCATTTCTCAGCACTGCGCTGCATGATACATGTCTACATCATAGTGGATTTTCTCTGCCTCGTGATGACTGGGTGTTGTGTGATGTCCTTAGGTTAGTTAGGTTTAAGTAGTTCTAAGTTCTAGGGGACTGATGACCATAGCTGTTAAGTCCCATAGTGCTCAGAGCCATTTTTGAACATCATAGTGAGTCAGAGCTGCAATGAGGCGGATGCCTCCTAGTACCTATGTGTGAACGTGCCGCTCTCATTGACAGCTTTTTGTCCTCTTGAGCACGGAGTAGAAACACTAGTACAAACAGATAATTCCCACCTGCCTGGTGTGTTCTCATGTGTGTTTTCAATCACTGACACATACAGTGTCAGACATCTTTCATCTCCACCTTCAAGTGGCTATACCACCACTGGAACGCATGCGCCTTTTTTTGTTTGTTATCCTTTCAGGGATCGTATCCTAAAGTTTGTTCCCGTTTAACGAAGTCACCCTGTATACATGGTTAAATCCATTTTTGAAATATTGTATATTACTCGTACAGAACGAGGGATGATACAGCTATTGTGTTATTGCCGCCGGCTGTGGTCAAGCGGTTCTAGGCCCTTCAATCCGGAACCACGCGGCTGCTACGGTCGCAGGTTCGAATCCTGCCTCGAGCATGGATGTGTGTGATGTCTTTAGATTAGTTAGGTTTAAGTAGTTCTAAGTCTAGGGGACTGATGACATCAGATGTAAAGTCCCATAGTGCTTAGAGCCATTATTGTGTTATTAGAATTTAGTAAATAAAAATAGACAAGAATAAGCCTCTTTCATTTTAAAAGTTTCGGGTGTTTTAGTAGAAACGCAAGTACTAACAATTGGTTTCATGCGTATGATAATTTGTGTCAATTCATGATCATTATAGATCGCCACTGTCTTATCATGACACATTTCACTATACGCTCAGTTCGCCTGTATCGTGATTATTTAGAGAACAACTACTAAATAGCCGCCGAGGCTACAACGTCGCTGTTGCTGTTGTTGTGGTTTCAATCCGAAGACTGATTTGATGCAGCTCTCCAAGCTAGTCTATCGTGTGCAGGCTCTTGCTTTTTTTCGTAAATATTGTAACTTGCATCAACTTAAACGTGTTTCCTTAGTCAAACCATGATCTCCCTCTTCATCGTTGACTTCACCCAACCCCCTCCCATCTCACACACACACACACACACACACACACACATGCACATTCACTTCCCTCTGTTACCAGACTGACGCTTCCTTGGTGCTACAGTATGTCCTATCAGCCGATCCGTTCCTTTAGTAAAGTTGTGCCATAAATTTCTCTCTTCTCCAATTCGATTCACTACCTCGTCATTAGTTATTGTAACCACCCATCTAACGTCCAATACTGTTTTGTAGCAGTTAATTTGAAGTTTCTGTTTTCTTCTTCTCCGAACAGTTTGTTGTACATGTTGTACTTCCGTATAAGGCTACTCATATGCCTAAATAGCAAAACTCATCGACTACTTTTCGTGTCTCCTTTCCTAATGTAATCCACCAAGCATCACATTATATAACTGGACCACATTTAATTACACTTGTTCAACTTTTATCGATGTTTACGTTATAACCTCCTCTCGAACTCCATCACCCGGTTTAACTGCTCTTCCAAGACCTTTGACGCCTCTGACAATGACAATGTCATCGGCAAATCTTAAAGTTTTTATTTCTTCTCCCCGAACTTTAGTTCCATTTCCAAAATTCTGCATTGTTTGGATTACACCTTGCTCAGTATAAAGACTCAGTAGCGTGGGGAAAATGCGACAAACTTTGCTGAATCCATCCTCAATTACTGATTTATCGTTTTACGACCTTCGATTCTAACAGCTACTGCGTTGTTTCTGTGCAAGTTCTAGGCAACTCTTCGCTATTTTATTTTATCTCTGGTAACTTCAGAGTTTCAAAGAGTGTTTTCGAGTCAGCATTGTCGAAAGCTTTAATTAAATCTACAAATAGTATCAACATAGGTTTGCCTTTTTTTAACCTACTTCTGTATGCATATCTGTATCTATATTAATAATAAATCTGTAAAACCGTCGAAGCTATCTGTCTGTCTATTTGAGCTCGCTGATCTCCGAAAGTACTAGGAGAATTTTCAGGGTGTTTTCACAGACAACTCGAGTGCAGCTTGGGGTAACATATAGGCTTCATGAAAGTCGTATCACGAAAAAATCGTAATTTTAAGTTTTACCTAAAAATAGTTGTGTCACTCTGTTTGTCCCTTTGAACATGCTAATCTCCAAAAGTATTAGACGAATTTTCACGGGGGTTTCCACAGGTAATTTGAGCGTAGCTTAGGGCAACAATAAGGCTTATTTCATCAAAATCGGATCATGTAAAAAATATGTCTTATATAATAAATGCGAAAGTAACTCTGTCTGTTACGTTTTCACAACCAAACTGCTGAACCGATTTGGATGAAGTCTGGCGTGGAGATTGAATCCTGAGATCGAGCTAGGCTATTTTAGAAAGTATACAAACGTCGACACCTATGAGATGAAGTAGGGAATGTGACACAATTCTACATCTGTGAACATAAACCATGTTAAAAATTATAAATTAGTTGCATAATATACATGTTTTGTAACGTAGAGCTACTTCAGTAGCATAGTGCATAAATATACACTCCTGCCTATGCATCTTCGTACGCACTGATTGACAGCACTGGTGCTGCGTCGTGCATTGGGAGGGGGGAGGGTTGGGTGCACATCTCGAGCTAAGCTTATCCGAACATGCAGACGCGTGAGGGTAGCCAACGTTATTACATGTACAATAGCTTACTTACTCATCATAACAAAACTACTGTTTTGTTAGCACAGCTCTGGGTAACAGCTAATATAATTCACAGGGTCAGTAAAGTGTCACGTATTCCTATGCAGAAGGCACTATTGGTCGAAAATAGAAGAAAAGGTGCCATAATTATATGACTGGAAACCAGTACCTGTTTATGGTATCACATATTCATACCACCCCACAGGCATCAAAGTTGGTAACGGAATTGCCACATCATTCTGTAGCCTACCTCTCCTTACCGTTGTGTACGATGTCGAACACAACACTGTCAGGATGTCAGTCATTTTACTTGAGGTGAGAAATGTGTAGTATTTACAGATGAAGTGCGATTGACGAGAGATACATAATAAATGACATATGTGCGAACGCATGGGCAAATGCAAATCGTCGAGCAATCATGGAGCTGAGGTATGAGGATCGTTTGGGTATTGATGTATGGGCAGGAATTGTCAACGAAGGACTAAAAGGAGTATACACGGTACCGAGCAGATTAACAGACGGTATTTGTCACCAGTTTATGTATGATGAGTTATCAACGCTGTAGCAGAACTTTACCCTTCCAGAGAGATGGATTCGTCCAGAAGATCCGATAGTGTGGACTGCCCGCTCACCGAACCTGAGTCTATAGGGTGATCCATTTGAGATATTAGAATGTATAATGTTATATTTATTAAGCTAATTTATGTATCTCTGAGGAATTTTATGCAATGTACGCGAAAATCATGTGGGTTAACAATGAACGATCATGCTCCGGGAGTTAAGCCAAATCCCATAGTTCACAGCACAAAGACCAGATGTCAGAAACACATTGTACGGAGGTGACACAATTTATCGTTAAGTGAAAATGTCCGTGCAGCCCGTTACCTTGAAGTGATCGAATAGTTTATGGTCCCTCAATTACAGCAAGATGGGCTACTGGACAGCATCGTCTGTCAATAGGACGGGGCACCACCGCATTGGGCTTTGATAGTGCGGAAACAAACCAGACATTCAGTGCCCGCTGATCCGGCCGTGGTGAACCTATCTCACGGCCTCCTAACAGACCCGACATAGCGCCTACGGATCTTTTCGTGTGGGACTACGGGAAATCAACAGTGTATGAACAAAGTCCACAGAATCGGGTCGACTTACGGAGCAGATCACAGCGGCCTTTCAGTAAATAATTCTAAAAATTCTGCGTGATATGTGCCCATATTGTCTGCCTTTACGTGACGAACGGATTGGAATGAAAGGACAGATCGGTCCATATGTGAGCATGTACTACTTTCTGAACGTATGATTCTCAGAACTGTAGTCCTGTTTTGACGAACACTACTCTTTTTAAACATCCTGTGTTTCTCTGTAAAACAAATATTTTTCTCGAGGTCAGCTTATATCAGTTTTTTCATTGTTCTGTTGACAATTCGTGTAAGACAGTGAACGCCGCAGTTGATGATTGGACTACATCTACATTTATACTCCGCAAGCCATTCAACGGTGTGTGGCGGAGGGCACTTTAAGTGCCAGTGTCATTACCTCTCTTTCCTGTTCCGGTCGCGTATGGTTCGCCGGAAGAACGACTGCCGGAAAGCCTCCGTGCGCTCTCGAATCTCTCTGATTTTACATTCGTGATCTCCTCGGGAGGTATAAGTAGGAGGAAGCAATATATTCGATACCTCATACAGAAACGCACCCTCTCTAAACCTGGACAGCAAGCTACACCGCGATGCAGAGCGCCTATCTTGCAGAGTCTACCACTCGAGTTTGCTAAACATCTCCTTAACGCTACCACGCTTACCAAATAACCCTGTGACGAAACGCGCCGCTCTTCTTTGGATCTTCTCTGTCTCCTCCGTCAACCCGATCTGGTACGGATCCCACACTGATGAGCAATACTCATGTATAGGTCGAACGAGTGTTTTGTAGGCCACCTCCTTTGTTGATGGACTGCATTTTCTAAGGACTCTCCCAATGAATCTCAACCTGGCACCCGCCTTACCGACAATTAATTTTATACGATCATTCCACTTCAAATCGTTCCGCACGCATACTCCCAGATATTTTACAGAAGTAACTGCTACCACAGTTTGTTCCGCTATCATATAATCATACAATAAAGGATCCTTCTTTCTATGTATTGGCAATATATTACATTTGTCTGTGTTAAGGGTCAGTTGCCACTCCCTGCACCAAGTGCCTATCCGCTGCAGATGTTCCTGCATTTCGCTGCAGTTTTCTAAAGCTGCAACTCCTCTGTATACCAGAGCATGATCCGCGAACTTCGGACACTGTCTTACCTGGTCCCTGAAGGGCAGGCTGGCGAAGGAGGGAAGGTTCTTGGCCCACTTGACGGCCATGAAGAGCAGGCGCGCCGCCGTCTCGTGCAGCGTCTCGTGCACGGGCGGGTAGAGGGCCGGCGCCGGCTCGGGCGGCCGCGGGCCCATCGGCGCCTGCAGGCCGCCCCCGCCGCCCCCGCCGCCGCCCGCGCTCGTGGGGCCAGCGCCCGGCCCCGCACTCCCGCACAGCGGCGGCAGCGACTCTTCGTTCGTCACGTCGATGCTGTCCTCTGCAACAGCGCGCCGACAACCTTCACAGCCGTGTAGAAGCAGATCGCGTCGCGGTACTGCAGATTACGTGGGGTAGTCGTAAAGCTACTACTGGTACTGGAGACAAGACCCAAGAAAAATTGAGACATTTACGTAGGATTTGTGGGTGTAGAAAAAGAGTTAGAAAATGGAAAGTGCTGACTGATCTGAAATGCGGCGTCCACCGACGTATCGACAGGTTTCATAACACGAGCCACACTGAGCTCCATTCGGACTATAAAAGGCGAAGGAGGGCCATGCGCACTGACGTAAAAAAAACAAAACAAAAAAAAACAAATCGTGACACCGAGAAGGGGTGTGCGAAAGTTGGTGAGCGTGTTTCTACAGTCGCACAAGAATGGCGGTTTGCACATTTTCCTTTCAGACTTAGGAAGTTTATCGGTTACGATTGCACAGCACCCCACGTGGAATTTTGATCTTCAAAATAAAACCACAGTTTACACAGGAAAAAATACGGAATTTCCGTAACCTTTTTTCACGTACCTTCTTAAAAGTTTACTGACACATCAAAATGTCTAAACCTCGCAATTATTGAGGATTAGGTACTATTATAGAGTTGATTGCAACAAATCCTCCGATCGTCACAAGACCTAAGCACCGACTTCGACTTCTTGTCTCCAGCACGTAATCCCGCATCCAGTCCTAAAGCGTGCGAGATTTCTCGCTTCTGGTTGCCTGAATCCCAACATAACAATCACCTTTCAATTTGGAGGCACATAAACCAGTATTTTCCCTCATTGGATGAACCCGATTCCGAAATTCTGACGAAGCTAAAAATTATTTGTTTCAGAATAACTTTAACATCTGAAATGCCGAAATACGGTTCATAATTCCTAAGTCCCTGTAGCTGGCTTCTTTAAAATTCGCAATTTCCCACATGTGTGTGACTTACACAAGCAATAATACTCATGTTACGTACTAAAGCATAACCCACCAGGTGTTATAGAAAATAAGTTGACGTGTGCTATGTTTTTAAAGCAGTAGATGTCACTAAGAAATCCTTGTTGGTGTGTAACACGCAAACAGGAGTCGGTTTCTGAATTGTCCCCGTGATAATTAATGTAAGTGTTTTTCACTTGCACTGCTGTCTGGAAAACAGTGTATTGTTTAGCTCACGACACGCTTGTACTGGAAAACAAGGCAGGAAAAACCTCTGTATCTGCAGCAGACTAGCTTAGCGTGTTACGTCCGTTGCGTCGTAGTTTCAGTCCTTAACCTCTCTTCTTACCTCCCCTTCTTTTCGCGCCCACCGAATTAATCAAAGCGAGTAATTAAAATTCCGCGTTATTTTAATTAAGAGCAAGGAAGAAACAAGCGAGGGCCGGATTATGTACACTAATTGATGCGCGACGAAGATTGCGGGTAGCTAATTGAAGCGCCCGCGCTCCCTCAACTTTGCTTGTTAAGAAGCTCCGCGAAATATGGCGCGCAGACTCAACTTGAAGCTCCCTAATTACGCACCAGTTCGAGCGAAGAGGCAGACGTCTCAGAGCTAAGGCGAGCTGCGAGAGGTGGGGAAATACTGCGAGGTGGCAGCACGCTAATTGTGTGCAGACGAGGGAACAGCCGAGGTAATTCGAGCGAGCGACCACTTCACTTGTCACGCCACAGTACATAATCTCCCAGTGGCACCGTAGCTAGCGATACCGGGCGTAAGTGTCTCGCCTTTACCTCCTTGCGGGATAGAGAAATGGAAGCGGACAGCGACGTGAACAAGTCTAGTATTTTTTGTCATGCCTCTTCTATTTTTCCTATTGCTGTTATGGTGGTCTTCAATCTGAAGATTGATTTGATGCTGCTCTCATGAGTCGTGCAAGCCCCTTCATCTTTGCAAAGCTACTGCGACCTACATCAACTTGAAAGGGCTTGCTGTATTCAGACTTCGTCTCCAAATGCAGTTCTTATCTCAGTCCACCCTCATACACACTCAGCAAGCCACCATATGGTGCATGGCGGACGGTAACTTCTACCTCTGCTAGTAATTCCCTTTTCTGCTTCATGACTAACTAACTGTCTGTCTCCATACTAGCCCTAATTTTTCTCGTATTAGCTTCGTTGTTCTTATGCGAGATGCGCGTTGGTGGCAGCAGAATCGGTCTGCAGACGCAAATGCTGGTTCTCTAAACTTTCTCAATAATATTTCGCGAAAAGGACGTCGTCTTCCCTCCACGGATTCCCATTGAGCATTTCCGTAATACTCTCATGTTGATCGAATCTGTCGGTAATAAATCTAGCAGTAGGCCTCTGAATGGTTCGATGTCTTCCTTTAATCCGACCTGGTGAGGATCCCAAACGCTGGAGTGGTAGTCAAGAATGGGCTGCACAAGAGTTCCATACGCTGTCTCTTTTAAAAATGAGCTACACTCTCCTAGAGTTCTACAAATAAAAAATCGACCATCTGCATTATCTACAACTGACCTAACATTTCCCTCCATAGCCAAACTGACGACACCTTGGTGCTTCAGAATGTGTCCTAGCAACCGAGTCCTTCGTTTGGTAAAGTTGTGTCACAAATTTCTTTTTTCCTCATTCTATTCACTATCTCCTCATTAGTTATTCGATCTACGAAGCTAATCTTGCAATATTCTTCTGTAGCACTACATTTCAAAAGCTTCGATTTTCTTTTTGCCTGAACTTATTATGGCCCACATATCACTTCCGAACAACGTTACACTCCAGACAAAATACCTTCAGAAAAGACTTTTTATTCGATGTTAAAAATTTCTCGTTCTCAGAAGCGCTTTTTTTGTTATTGCCATTCTGTATTTTATGACCTTTCTCGGCCATCATCAGTTAGTTTTTCTGTCCAAACAGCGAAACTCATCTACTGCTTCTAGTGTCTAATTTCGATATCTAAATCTATCAGCATCTCATATTTTTATTAGATTACATTTCATTACTTTTTATATACTTTTGTTAATATTCACGTTATAACCTCATCTCAAGATACTATTTGGTGTGCTTCCCTGCTCTTGTAAGTTTTTTTCTGTCTCTGACAAATTTGCCATGTCATCAGCCTTTTTTCATCTCCTTGAATTTGTATTACCTTTGAAAATTTTTCGTTGGTTTGCTTGACACCTTCTTCAGTGTATAGATTGAATAACATTGGAGAGAGGCTACAACCCCGTCTCAATTCCTTCTCTGCTTCCTTTTCCTATCTTTCTACGGTACTGTGGGCGGTTTAATCAAGTACTCTGTCCAGTGTTCTGTTCAATTTTTTCTTTCTAACTTTCGGAATAAGAGGCTGCTCACGGCCTTTATAAAGTGATATATGAAATTAATTGTCCTATAGGTCTCGCATTATTTACTGTTATATTTCTTTTTTAAAGGAACCAGATTAGTTTAATCTGTTTCCTAACGCTTTTATAGCTTCAGCTGTTATTTTATTACAACCCACTGCTTTTCCGTTTTTGAGATTCTTCACCCCCTACATACCTCAACACCTTTGATCCACGATCCATTCCATTTTATAATCTAGTCTTAGTATCAGTATCACGTCCTCAACTCCACTTACAAGTGGAGGTAAAAAAGAAAACTAAAGTCTTGTGGCATGAATGCCTAGCTGACCACGAAGGGCGCATTCTGGAGGACTTGGGTTCAATTCCCAGTCCGGCAGTCTTGACTGAGGTTTCCGTAGTTTCCTTAGTCACTCCAGGCAAATGCCGGGACTGTACCCTTTCGATGGCCCCGGCCAACATTTCCGCCCAATCCCTACCCCCCCCCCCCCCTCCCCCCCAATAACTTTTCACGTCCAGTCACTAAAATCGTTTCCCTTCTGTTATTAATCGAATACGTTTGGCTCATTATGTTTAATTTCGAAGTTCCTCCGCACTCCCCAAAACCCTCCACCCTTTTTCACCATCTCCAGAACATAATTTATCCCTTAACATGGCTCTGCTACACTTAGTCGCGCCACACGTATTTAATATGTGTTCTTAATCCATTTCATTTTACGCCGGCACGGTAAGTCAGCGTGATCGGTCAGAGGGTTAACTGCCCTGTCTAATAAAAAAATACTGAGTTAATGGATCAACGACGAACTGAAACGGGTGTCTTCTTGCGTCGTCCGCCCCGAGCAGATACAACGAACGAAAACTAACAAAATGAGATTAAGAAAAAGGGGGGGGGGGGGCAGGTTCAGCTGCCTAATTGGAAAGGTTTTCCCTATCATTCACACGCGCAGACACGTTCCCTTCGGGAGGTAAGGGAGCTGTGTTGGGTATGCGTGCAGTTAGAGAGCAGTGGGGTGGTGTGTGGTACGTACCGTCGTCTGCCTCCTGCTTGGCCGGCACCTCTGCGGGCGAGCCCAGCATGGCGGCGCCGTGGTAGCGCGGGGACAGCCCCATCGCCAGCGACACCGGCGGCCTGCAACACAAGTACACGCTGCCTCACGCTGTACTCGACATTCACCGTGCCAGCAGCCGCGAGCCACGCCAGAGCACTTCACTAAACTACAGTAACCTCGCCAGCGCCAGCACTACCTACAGCAGCGTCAAATGCAAGTGGAAATGGAGCGAGGGGAGCCAGCGGGTGAGGAGATTCAAGACTGCAGGGCTCTGGATGACACACCACAATTACTGCTGTGTGCTACTGTACTGGATATTCCACGATTACCATTATACACTTCCACAGACTGACACGAAAGTGAGATTGAGTGGTTCACAACCTGTTGCAGCCTATTTTCTAATTGATGCCATGCTTGGTGTCCCCACTCGCATCCTATACCAGCTCATCCACTTCTCAGTCTTTCTACAGCACTTTTGAATCCGCTACGAAAACCGGAAAACTCAATCCCAGGTCCCCTTATCCTACCCTCTTAGTTTCAATCTAAGTACCCTGGCATTAGACTCATATCCCACCTCTCACGCACTAATATGCGTTGTCCACCGTCTCACTCCATAAGTTCAACTCTGCTACTACTCAACCATGAAATTCGTCCCGAGATGTGTTCGCCCTAACAAATAACGAATATGGTGATGATTATGGTCATGATAGTGATGATGATGGTGATGATAACGATAATGATATGTCTGATGGAGCGAACGACACTATGTCTTTAGTGCACCCATAAATATTAGTTATGAGGCACAGAGGTTAAAAGCGAAAAATTCAAAAAACCACAGGATCTCTGATCCCAAAAACCGATGGCGTAAAAACGTGCATCCGCACGCACACCCACGCATACACACACACACACACACACACACACACACACACACACACACACACACACATGCATGCACGCGCACTGCTCACGTTCTAAAATCCATTGATTTGTCACTTATGACACTCATTTAAAAGAGTAATGGAACAATGAAAATCTAAAATACGACTGCAGAAAGAAGTATGTATTGATAATCGAGGAACACTCTGTATACAGTTTGTGTGAGCCTTACCTTTTCGTAAACAATAGTGCAGAGATCTTTCGGGGCAATGTGCGTTTTATATGATCCATTAAGGACGAATTAATGGCAAATTTATCGTTGCTGGTAATTTTTCTGACTGAAGCAAATGAGGCCATCTCAGAATTTAACATGGGTAGATGCAAGAAAAGTCATCGTTTAATAGAGCTCTTGAAGCTGAACATTTTTGACGTGGAAACGTTTGTAGCACTTGCGGTGGTATCCTCTACACGATCTCCCTTACTTTTATTTAGTAACTGACGCTTAAAGAAGGGAACAACATTTTTGAGATGGAAAGTGCTGGAACATTCCTTTCTCACGCTTCCTGTTTCAATTTCTTTTCAATCGTACTCCAATGTCCAATGGACTAACGATTCCATGGCACAGTTGATGTAGCCACTGAACATGCTTAATGTATTCCCAAAGCCCATGGGCCACGCAGTACAGTTTGAAGAGCGTTTTGCTCTTCATGGATACCTTACGCCATTCACAAGTGAGCAGAGAAAGGCATGGTGTGCTTTAGACCATACGGGTTTATATGAGAATGTAGCAAACGAAACAACGATCAGAAATCACGAGACTTCGAAAAAGCAAAGCCAGTTCTATCTGCCGGTCACTGTTTTCTATGGAGCAATATGGCTACTTTCTATTCGTTGGTTTGCGAAGAGTTTAACAGCAAATACTGAATACTACGCCAATAACCTGTACCAAATGAGAAAATTACGCAACAAGATACCTTTATTGCAAAAGAACAAAATATCTCTCGTAGGGACAATACCTAACCACAAAGGCCCCTTATTAATGCCAAAACTGAGAGCTGAATGTTCTTTGAAATTCGGCCTTCAACTTTTCCTACTCTCACATTCGAAGAAATTTATACCCGGAAAAGGCTTTCAGCCCAACGACGAGACAGTCGTAGATGTATATTTCGCACGTCATCCAGAATCGCTCTTTGGGTATGGAATGTGCTCAGTGGCATAAGGTGAGGGAAAGTACATTGACATGAAAAATGACGACGATGATTATGTTTGGTTTGTGGGGCTGTCAACGGCGTGGTTATCAGCGCCCAAACAAATTCCCAATATTTTCATTATCCTGTCCCGGCATTTTCTTGAATGATGATGAAACGATGAGGACAACACAAACACCCAGTCCCCGGACGGAGAAAATCCCTGACTTGCCGGGCATCGAACCCTGGACCCTGTGATCCAGAGGCAGCAAAGCTACCCACTAGACCGAGAGCTGCGGACTTAACCTGAAAAGGACTACATCGAAGAATATGAGTATGTTTTTTTTAGTTACAAAATATGTTCAATTCCAGAGTGATAAATATCGCTTGCCATTGTAACTGCAAGAAGCTTAGAAATCTCTATACAATTTCTTTGCAGTTTGTTGCAGCAGACGCGCTTTAGTGTGCAAAAATCTCGTAATGCTTGTATGCGGTCATGTTGTTAGATAAGTTGTATCGCAATTTAACTGATGAGATCTAGAAACTATTCCTAACTGAAACCGCACTGCCTGACAAAAAATAGTGAAGCACTCAGAAAATATGGTCGGATGTCAATGTAAAACCGCACCCGAACACACGATCGGCGGGTACTTAGGGAATAAATGATTGGACTTGTAATTCAAAATTGTTAAGGCTTTCGTGGCCACTTGTTGACAAACTGCCTGTTGGCTGCTGTATCGGGTTCTTCGGCCGACGTTCGTTTGATGCTTTTTCCAACGTTTCGTCGGCACGGGTGGCTGTCATTGTCAAAGCTTCACCCTCCAGTGCTGGCGGTGGACTGGCGTCAAGCTCGCGGCCGCAGATTATATGTACCTGAAGCCCAATGTCCACAGACTTTTCCGTGGTGGTTTCCGGTGCTGCTCTCCCCTTGCCACGTGTAACAGTCGTTCGCTGCAGCACGGGAATCCAGGATTCGTTCACTTTGAGGCTTTCTTTTTTCTTGTTGAAGTTGTTCTCATGTTTGTGTATTTCTGTGAAGAGCGTTAGATATTGAGTGATCACTATGAAGGACATGGAGATCCCCCCACTCTTGTGTGAGACGCGTGATCAGTAACTGACAGACTTTGAAAGGTGCCTAAGTGGGGTCTCCAGGAGGCCGGCTGGTCGGATCATGCAATATCCGGATTTGTGGGGCATTCGGCTGTGACTGTGGGAACCCTTTGGACTGCGTGGGAACGTGAGGAACGCATACGAGTCGTCAAGGTTCCAGCGCCGTGTTTTGCACCAAACACTTCATAGCCCCTTCGCATCTGTTCCCGCCATCCGAGAACACGTAATGGACTCCCATCAATATTCTGTGTCATCCCGCACCACTGGTCAGGGTCTATCAGCAGCCGGACTAAGGGACTGCTATCCCATGCATAGTTTGCCCCCAGTAGCTGAGTGGTCAGCGCGACAGAATCGGATGGGACCAGGTTCGATTCCCGGCTGGGTCGGAGATTTTCTTCGCTCAGGGACTGGGTGTTGTGTTGTGCTAATCATCATCATTTCATCCCCATCGACGGGAAAGTCGCCGAAGTGGCGTCAAATCGAAAGACTTGCACCCGGCGAACGGTCTACCCGACGGGAGGCCCTAGTCACACGACATCCCATGCGTGGGCTGCTGTTAAAACCACAACGCAAGTGGTTGCGTTCGAGGTGGTGCTATGATCGGGAAACATGGACTACCGATGAATGGTGTCGCACTGTGTTCCCGATGAACCGTGATTCTGCACTACCCCAAAATGACCACCGTTGACCATTATGGCGGCGACTTGGGGAGAGGTCCTGTTCTCGAACTGTTTTGGATGGGCGCAGCCGCGTTAGTCCTGACGCCATGGAGTGGGGAGTCATCGGGTGTGATACCAGGTCACGGCTGGTAATGATAGAGGGAACGCTGACAGCACAACGTACTTCATGGACACTCTGCGTTTTCGTGTGTTACCTCTCATGCGACAGAATTATGGTGTCATTTTTGAACTGGACAATGCTGTCCATACTTGGCACGTGTCGCTATGAACTGTGTGCCAGATGGTTAAGTACTCCTGTGGCCAGCAAGATCGCCAGGTCTGTCCCCAACAGAACATGTGTACTACGACCAACTCGGATGACAGCTCTATCCCACTGTTAGTATCCAGGATCTCGAGGACTAGTTGTAACACTTGTGGTCAGCTTGCCGTATGAGAGGATACAATTAATTTATGTCACCCTTTCCAACAGAATCCGTGCATCCGTCCATGCCAGAGAGGGTACAAGGTCATACTGATAAGTGGGCTCATACCCAATTTCTCTGTGAATCTGACTTGATTTTGTAATCAATGAAATACCATCACATAGCCTTTCAACCGATAAAGATTCTCTGTGTTTCTGCCCCCTTCCTCATTCCTTTCGGATGCTTTACTTTTTGGGGGGGGGGGGGGGTAGTGTATACGTCCAGTGAACATGACCCAAACTGTTAGGTGACAACTTTATCGCAAAATCGCACATACGGATAAAGTTAAAAGAAATAATGTACTTGTGTAAAGTGGAGTTTTCATTGATAATCTCTTTGCAAGTGCGAAAATCGAAAGTGTTGTAGTATCCAGAGCATGAAAGACGTTCCCAGTAGTTTGATATCGATTTACGTGGGAGAACGGCCAAAGGATAGGTGCTGACCGAGGCTAGGACGCGCACAGTGCTGGGTGCGAAGCCCATTGTGCAGCCATTAGCGGCGATTAGCATGACAAGGGCCGCTTGATCTGGCAGGGGTGGCGGCGTAAGCCGGCGCCAGATGAGGCCGCAGCTGGTGGCTGGTGGCTGCTGGTGAGCCCACATGTCTCCCCCTGGCAGCGGCCGGGGCCGGGGGCAGTTATTCTTCCTGCAGTTGTGACACGGGTAATTCTGCAGGCACGCCCAGGCCGCGCGAGGATCAGCGTGTCGTAAGTGCAAGATTAATATCGCGCTCGCCAATACCTCACTGCCTTTGTGACGTCGGGGATTACGCCGTTTGCCCTCACCCAAGTGCGTATTATTACGACTGCAGAAGGTTTTTACATATATTTCCATTTGTTTGTATGAGCGAGCAGGATGTTGACTTAGCTATTGTGGGTATTTCTTCGCATACAGTCGACTTCTCTGTATTAATATAAGCGTGTGCGGTCGTGTTAGATATACAAACGTGCACCTCTCCCCTAACAGTACAGACCGAGCGAGGTCGAGATGATAAAGACTCTGAGAACTTATTCGTGGGGGGCGGGGCTCATATCCCGATGGGCGATGCATATTTAGATTTTCAATAGTTTTCCTGAACTGATTAGCACGAATTCCGCGACGGTTCCTTTTAAAAGAATTTGGCTGATTTCCTCCACATCTGTGTCTCATTTCGAGCTTTCGCTCCATCTTTAATGAAATCATCATCGATGGGACGTTAAACTCGACGTTTCCTCCCTTTCCAAATCATCTATGATATTAAAGGGATAATCTGGGTCACAGCCCCAGTTACAGGTTACCTATACACTGAGTTGACAAAAACCGTGGAATAGCGATATGCACATATACAGATGGATGTAGTATCGCATACATAAGATATAAAAGGGCAGTGCATGGTCGAAGCTGTCATTTGTACTCAGGTGACTCGTGTGAAAAGGTGTCCGAAGCGATTTTATGACTGCTCGACGTGAATTAACAGACTCTGAAGGCAGAATGGTAGCTGGAGCTAGATGCATCGAGCACTCCATTTCGGAAATCGTTAGGGAATTCAACATTTTGAGACCTAATTGTCAAGAGTGTGCCGTGAATACCACATTTCAGGCATTACCTACCACCACGGACAACGCAGTGGCCGACGGCCTTCACTTAACGACCGAGAGCAACTGCGTCTGCATGAATCTGACAGTGGCAACAGACAAGCAGCACTGCGCGAAATAACTGCGGGAAACAATGTGGGACGTTCGACGAACGTATCGTTAGGACAGAGCGGCGAAATTTGGCGTTAATGGGCCACGGTAGCAGACGAGCGATGCGAATGCCTCTGCTAACACAGCATCGTCGCCTGAAGCGCCTCTCCCGGGCTCGTGACCACATCGGTTGAACCCTATACGACTGGAAAACCGTGGCCTGGTCAGATGAGTCTCGTTTTCAGTTGGTTACAGCTGATGGTAGGGTTAGAGTGTGGCGCAGACCCTATGAATCCATGACCCACGTTGTCAAGCTTGTGGTAGCTTCATAATGGTGTGGACTGTGTTTACATGGAATGGACTAGGTCCTCTTGTCCAAATAAACCGTTCGTTAATTGGAAATCGTTATGTTCGGCTATTTGGAGAGCATATGCAGTCATTCATGGACTTTATGTTCCCAAATAAAAACTGATTTTTTATGGATGACACTGCGTCACGTCACCGGGATACAGTTCTTCACGACTGGTTTGAAGAACATTGTGGACAATTCGAAGAAATTATTTGGCCACCCAGATCGCTCAACGTGAATGCCATCGAACATTTATGGGACATAATCCAGAGGTCAATTCGTGCACAGAAGCCTGCCCCGGCAACACTTTCGCAATTACGGGCGGCTGTAGAGGCAACTTGGGTCAATATTTTTGCAGGGGACGACCAACGACTTGATGAGTCCATGCCATGACGAGGTGCTGCACTAGGCCGGGCAAAAGGAGGTCCTACACGACACTAAGAAGTAGCCCATGACTTTTGTCACCTCATTGTGTAACGCTTCCAGTGGCATCGAAAATCTGATTTTCAGCGTACCATACAATTAATGACCAAATTTAAAGCTGTACAATGCTGCCATAATGTGGTAAGAGTGAAACGTCGTGTTAAAAGTCAAACAAAAAAAGTTAAGTATTACAGTTAGAAACTGTGTCTATGTTTTGAGGCTGCATAATGCAAGGCGCGCAAATTAGCAAGACATTCTCATCCAGCTTTTGATAATGAGAGCACTTACCGACTTCCAACAAACAACAGACGTATTTTAAAAGCTTTACAAAACTCTGCTCGCTGACATCCCTCACAAAATAAAGACGCAGCGTACTATATTTTCACTGTTCATGCAGTAAAACTGCATCATCAGGCATGACGTTGTAATTTATTACTTTATTTACTACTAATTTCGTAACACATTTTGCAGACAGTATCCACATATGCTACTGAACGTTCGGGTAAAATTGTATCATTGTACGACTCATGATTTGGGAGATTTGGCGTTTTAAACGTGGAATCTCGATTCTTTAAAGAAACGGGCCTGGTGGTTTACTGGCATAATCGAGTCCTAAGATGTTGAACCATATCAAAGCTTTCACCTTACCTCTCTCGTGACTGTGATAGAGACCAGTATAAAAAATAACAAATGGTAAACCGAAACAAGCTACAATTTGATGGAATGACCCCACGTCTTCTACGTCAGTTGTGTGGTTTTCATATGACTGAAGCTGCCGCCAGTCTTTCTTTCTCTCTCTTTTCTTTGCTATTGCTTAGCATAGCGTGACATTGTGGGGAAGACAGCGTACTGCAGTTTTCATTTTCTCTTGCGCTATTACGTGATGACAAACGTTGTCTGTGGATAATATCACTCATCCCAGTTAAAGCTTTTATGTCCTTCAAATCAATAAATTCATAAAAGTATTGCAAACGTAATTTTCCTGAGCACACCATTAATTTTTAGGTAGGTCAAAGTTTGGAGACCAATACGTGGTCCTTTACGTAACCTTACAATGAACGTATCATGAAGAACGTTTTCTGTCATATGTACTATAAAGTGTTGGAAATATTTCTCATGACTTCCTCCACCATTTTAGAAGGAGTATTTTATGTATCAATGCATAGATGATACAGTATTTTTGCGAGAACAGCGATTTCATAACATTTTTTATTTATGTTTAATATGAATTTAATATTAACTACAAATAAAAAATAAACTTTAGCTGAGTGATTGGTATTTCCAGAAAAGGTTAATAAAGTCACATTACGTGACTGAAAGCGAAAAAAATGTATGAAGTACTGTGATGCATAGTTAAACATTAATAAGCGTATATTTTTGTGTGTGAAACCTTTCGAAGTATTAGTAATAACTGTTGTAAACAGACTGAATCGTTCTGTACACTTTATTTCCGTTGTCAGAGAAATATAAATAAGAGAACTTATTGCACTTTTAAATAACTTTTGTTCTTACTGATCTTTTTGAAGGCAACATTTAATAACAGAGCAACAAAATACTGGAATGTTCCAAGTTAACTTTGTTGCCCCCTTAAGTCAGTCATGTTGTCTCCTGAACGAAGTACATTATTCAGAAGAAAATGCTGTTATTTTGAACAACTTAACTGCTCCAATGAACATGCATCGCCTTTCGCAATAAATTTCGAATCGGTGCTGTTGGAAGCGCTTTGACAGTCTTCATGCCTTTACTAATAGTATTGGGTGCGCAGAAGGCAGTTCCTACTCGGTGTTTCCTCAATATTCGTCCTGTTTTCCCCCAGTAGGAACTGTCTTTTGCCCACCCAATAAAACACAGTCATTATTGGGAAGTGTCAAGGACGATCTCGGTTTGCAGAAGCCCGGCAGATACCAGATTCCGTGTCACTGTGGGAAGACTTATATTGGACAGACAGTGCACACCATCGATGATCGTTGCCGAGAATATCAGAGGCACACCGACTTAGGTACCCCAACAAGACGGCGGTCGCAGAGCACTGTTTGAACATACCAAGGTCTTGGCACAGACATGTATGTACTGGGGCAGCGTCGTTGAGAGGCTATCGAATTTCATACCAGGGACGGACTCATCAACCGAGATTGCGGCTATAGCCTCAGCAAGACATGGGGACCAGCATTGAGTCTAATTAAAAAGACGCTCAGCAAAGAAAACGAATGGGCGACCAGGGCGGACGAGGCAGTTACTCCGACGCCACCACAGACGCCGACCCCAGCCTCTCAGCGACCGCCGACGCGCGGCCGCGGGTGCGGACCGAGGAGAGAACGCCTCGCAGGGTAGGGGATTTAAGACGGCCGCTCGCCCTCAGAAGCTCAGTTCGTCAGCGCACCTGACGATGGCGACATGTCTGATCGCCGAAATATTGTGCCCGTTGGACACAGTACGTCCGTGGACTGTTCGAGCATGAAATACGCCGGGAGAAACTGAAGAATCACACATATTTACCTGTTTGCGAACCTCAGAAGCACCTTTTTTTATTAGAAACCTGTATTTTGTCGTATAGTTTCTACTACGCGACAGTTTTCGTAACATCTCGAATTTCGTCTTACACTGAGACATCACCACCTTGACCAGATAGTTTAAGGAGAAAAACAGCATACCTGCTAGATATCAGCCCCAGCAATCGATCTCACGCCAAAATCTGGGCTATTATTCCGACACAATGCAGTTATGAGCTTGTGAAAGTACAGTTTTCATGTTGCGATTCAGAAATGCAGTGTAAATTAGTGAAATGATTGCGTTATTAAAAAGTAGCTTAGCACTATTTAGTTATTAACATCGCTGTTGTTATTTAGTTATTAACATCGCTGTTGTGGGTTATTTGCTTTGAATTTTAAAGCCGGCACTGCTACGGTGAAGTGCATTTGCAGGGGACAGTCTGTTCTGTAGCGTGATGGCTTGATTAAGAAGTAAAACGAAAATCGTTGTCTTCATACTGAAAGCATTTACGTCTGAGGTTGACATATTATGTACTCATGTAACTTAATTCTCTATCCCGTAAAATAACTTGTGTTCCTCGAACAAGATTCCATAACACGTTGTACAGACTGGTTCACACCCCCTAAACCCTCCGGTTCCTTCGCCTTCAACGTTCCGTGAATAGGAGGGCCCGGATTGTCACTCTGGTGTACAGTACTTTGCTCTTGGGCATCAGGCAGCTGCAGTGTGTCGGAGCGAATGACCAACAACCGGTATGCGCGAAAGTTTTAATAGCTGTGCTTGAGGGTCATAACTGCGTACTATCAGAATTATTGCTCAAATTTTTGCGCTGGATCCATTGCTGGAACTGAAATCTTGGAAGTGTGCTATCTTCTCCTTAAATTATGAGGTCAAGTTGGTGATGTTCCCTTGTTTTTACGATTTGTGTCGTTTTGGTTATAAATATTTTTTCGTCAGTTACACCAATACAAATACTGGAGCAGATTTTTATGGACTTATACCTGACTTCCAAACAACAGCAGAAGTCTTAAACAAATTATCTCCTAAGTGGCCCATATTAGCTGCCGTTCCCATAACTCATATTTAAGCTACGTTTTCTTTCTTGTTGTGACGTATATATGACAATAAATTGTCCTAATCAAATACTTAATGGACTATGCGCATCTACTGCTAATAAAAAGGAGGAGGAAGGAAGATGGGGTTTAACGTCCTGTCGATAAGAAGGTCATTGGTGACCGGGTGCAAGCTCAAATTGGTGAACGAACTCGACCGTGCCCCTTTTTTAGAGAAACCAACAGTACTTTGCTTTTAAGTGATTTAAGGACCTAAATCTGTATGGGCGGACGAAAATTAGAACTGCTAATCTCCAGAGTGAGTCGATTGTCTTTCCACTGCACCACTCTCTGGGTTATCAAAACCGAGCACTATAACCGCAGGTTTAAATTTAACCAAGCACGCTTACCGAATGACAAAAAACCCATGTTTAACTAACATAACAGCTCTTTAATGCATGTTTAATTAAAGTAATTAACCAATTAATTTAAACTGCACTTCCAGCTTTGCTAGAATTTGTAATTCATATAAGATTTGTCTCCATTCAAATTTGATATCTTGCAGAAGGAACATCGTCTAGTTTCATTATATTCCTTTGAGGCAGATTTCATAACTGATTTTTAAATCGGTCACGTAATTCTTTGGGAGGAAATATCCTTGGCTTGTAGTAGTTATTTCATAAAATAGTTTGGGCAAATGATGGTAAACTTTGGCACGAGTTTGAGAAGTCACGGTGTTTCAATTAGGAATGGCTCAGCTACACAACATCTTAGTAATTACATTTGCCAAATAAGCACTACGGTTTAGTTAAGAAGCAAAAAGTGAATCAGCAATTCAATGTTTAACGAAACAGTACCGAATTCAGTGTAACCACTCGACTATTCACTCACGAGACCGATGCGGCGTTGAGACTGCAGCCGTGTAGCGACTAGGTCACGCCTGCGGCGCTCTTCCCTTTAACGTCACAGCAGACAGCCCTGAACAGCTGTGTTTTGCACAGGAAGCCTGAATACATTCCTATGGCACTGCAAGAACGGAGTCTTACAAAACTACGTTATCAAAAATCTATCGCCCGCACGAACACGAAAGCAGGAGCTGCAGAAAACAGGCACCTCGTAATGACGTATGAAGCTTCGAAACTGACAGAAAAAGATGCCAGACCAAGAAGAGACAGAACTATCTATTTAGGAACTGAGCCGAACGGGATCATTTTGTCGAGCTTTTGTCTGTTGTGAGTACCAATAGCGCCTGTAAACACGGGAATAATGCGACATAAACGAAACTACGTAGGCGTGTTTCTACATCTGAAACATTATGACTATACAAATTTCGCGCCAGTCTAACAAGAGTGGCGCTATTGGTTTGCCTTAAATACCCGCTGAAACGGTCTTAAGCGCTGAGACTGGACGTGGTGGGTTGATCTTAGTCAAAAATGCTTTTAAGGCGACAAAGACACCCTTATCAACACCTCACTGATATTGAACGTGGTAATGTAACTGGGCTATGAGAAGTTGGAGGTTCCTCCTCCGATGTTGCAGAAAGGCTTGGCAAGAATGTAGCCACTGTACGTGATTGCGGGAAATGGTGGTTACGAGAATGTACGGCCACAAGAAGATCGGGCTCCGGACGGCAACTTGGCACTACCGAGAAGGAAGATCACCGCGTTCGGTGTATGGCTCTGTCGCATCGTACTGCTTCAGTTTGAGCAGCAGTTGGCACCACAGCAACACAACGAACTATTATAAATCGGTTACTTCAAAGACTTCTCCGAACCAGACGACCTGCAGCGTACATTCCACTGACCCCAAACCACCGCCATTTGCGACTTCACTGGTTTCAAGCGAGAACTCATTGGAGGGCAGTGTGAACGTCTCGTGTTTTGTGATGAAAGCTTGTTCAGCATCGGTGCCGGTGATGGCAGTGTGTTGGCTAGACGGAGGGCCCTTGAGATCCGGCAACGAACCTGTCTATGTGGTAAGCACACCGGGCTTACACCTACAGTTACGGTCTGGGTTGCGATTTCGTATGAGAGCAGGAGCACTCTCGCTGTTATCGCACGCACCCTGACTGCATATTTGTACCTTAATCTGGTGACTGGGCTGGTGATCCTGCTGCATTCATGAACAGCATTCCAGGGGTGTTTTCCAACAGGATAACGCTCGCCCACACACGGCTGTCGTAATCAAACATGCGCTACAGAGTGTCGACGTGTTGCCTTGGTCTGCTCGATCACCAGATCTGTCTCCAGTCGAGAAAGTGCAACAGGCATGGATCACCATCCCACAAACTGAGACCCGGCACTTGCACAACATAATGCATGCACATTTGCATGCCAGTATTCAACATGCCCGCAGCTCGTGGTCGTGCGGTAGCGTTCTCGCTTCCCACGCCCGGGTTCCCGGGTTCGATTCCCGGCGGGGTCAGGGATTTTCTCTGCCTCGTGATGACTGGGTGTTGTGTGATGTCCTTAGGTTAGTTAGGTTTAAGTAGTTCTAAGTTCTGGGGGACTGATGACCATAGATGTTAAGTCCCATAGTGCTCAGAGCCATTTTATTCAATATTCTGGCAGTTACACCGGTTGTTATGTACCAGCATTTCACATTTGCAATGGCTTACATTGCGTTTACAGTAACTTGTGCACTTGCAATGTTAATCACCTAAATATATTACCTAGATAAATGTATTCCCGAAATTTCTTTACTCTACATTACTTATTTCTTGGTGTCGCAATTTCTTTTTCCGTCAGTGTATGAAGTTAGTACACTAAATGAGTTGTTATAATGTACAACTTGTTGTTTTTCTGTAAATCAAGTAATTTATAATTTGATAAAAGAGGACGAAGTTACTTAATAGACTTTAATATGGAATACAAAATACTGTTTAAACAGGCTTCTCCTACGAACAAATATATTCTGTAGATTTAAAACTCAAGTTAGATCCAAAAAAGAGAAAAACAGGGGAAGTCCTGTATCAGCCAGATTGACGACAAGTACTTTATAGGCCAAGAGCAGTATCCTGCACGCCTGATTCCCTGGATCTACTTCAGCGCCAATAATAACCGAAACCTAAGAGACGGCAATGGCAGGAAGCGTTTCTACTTTTTCAATTTTATGCAGATCATTGATAACAACACAAGAGTAAAATGACGAACCTAACCAACTTCACACGTTTTTATAACGTTCTTCTGCAATGCATAATCAGACTAACGCAAAGTGTGCCAGATGCATTGCAGCGAATCGACCAGAGTTTATATCGTACAAAGCCACGAAAACATTTATGGAACGAATGTGTAAGTCATGTGGCCACAAGGAGCTAATAAACTCAACGGATAAGATCTTATAGTGCACATCTGTCGCTTTGGAAGCATAAAGGTGGTGTTGAAATGGTACCAGACATACAACTATCCACATTAGGGGTGTCCCGCTACTTTTGATCAGACTGTGTACTAACACACAGCCTCCTTAACTGAGTGGCCAGCGCGTCTGACGGCCATGCAGCGGGTCCGCGTTCGATTCGCGGCCGGGTCGGAGATTTTCTCCGCTCGGAGACTGAGTATTGTGTTGTCCTCATCATCATTTCATCATCATCGACACTCAAGTCGCCCAATGTGCCATCAACTGAAAAGACTTGCAACTCGGTGGCCGAACTTCTCCAGGTGGGGTCTTCCAGCCATGAATGCCATACTAGCACATTTTACTGCAGTGTCCGAGTACCAAAATAAAAGATAAATAAATAAAAAATCGGCTAAGCGCTGATACCAAATGTTGCTTTTAGGTTCATTACTCGTACCAGACACGTGCAACTAAGTCTTTTAAATCAATAAATCCATAAAAGCGCACGGGAACCTGAACTGCGAACTACCAAATTACCTGATTACACAGTTAATTTCCATATAGGCAAAATTACCTACTGAAGTAAAACTAGAAATAACACACGACGGAGAATGTTTGGTGTTATAATTATTACAATGTAATTAAAATGGATAATGTGACTGAAACAACGATCACAATAATGAGCAGTGTGAAGTATAAGGAGCAGTCAAATGAAAACGAGACAGATGGGGAAAAAATTGAGTAAGCTGTTTATTAATTCAAAAGTATTCGCCGTAGCCGTTAATACGTTTATCCCACTGTGAAACAGGATGGTCGATGTCTTCGTGGAAAAATTCTGATGCTGCCTACGGAACCATGATTGTACCCTGCCGTGCACCTCTTCGCCCGAAGCAGATCGACGTCACGAATGTGTTTTTACAGGTCTCCAGAAATATGGAAATCACACGGGGCTCTCGCTTGCGTGGCGTACTCGAGACAATCTTGGCAACATATAGTTGGGCGCTAAGCAACAGAAGTGTCACTGGAAGCCCTTACACGTCCTCCATACAGTCCCCACCTCTCCCCATGCCACTGCCGTACTTTTGGTGCCCTGAAGAAGGACATTTCTCACAGATTTCCAAGATTTTTCATCTACACTACAAAAGTTTCTTTGAAAAACCTTACACATTTTTCATACAGTCCCGATCTCTCTCGATTTGATATCCATATTTTTGGGGGCCTAAAGAAGACATTCGTAACTGCCGATTTCGATCAAGTGAAGAGCCGCATGCCTGGGTGCAACCATGGTTCCGAGGCAGCCGCAAATATTTTTCCATGAAGGCGCTGCCCGTCAAGTCTGACGCTGATAATTGTGTCAACAATTATGATGATTACTTTTGAAATAATTAACAGTTTACTTACTGTTTTCCGTGTCGTTTTCACTTGACTGCCCTTTATATAGAGAGTTAAAAATTCCCATATTATTTAATCTGTAAACTGAGCAAGCAGCAAAGGAAAATAGTAAATAAATCTATAAGGGGAGCTGAAATTCAAGGAAGAGAAGAGCTGTGAGGTTCGCCGATGACACTGCAGTTCAGTTACAAACGATAAAGAATTAGTAAGACTAGTTGAGCGAAACTGATGCTGTCTTGAAACGAGGTTATAAGAAGAACGCCAAGAAAAGTAAAATAAAGGTAACGCAATGCAGTCAATTTAAATCAGATGATGCTTGGGAAACTAGAAAGTGTGACATAGGACTTAGTGGAACAGTTTTGTAATTTGGGGAGAAAAATGACTGACGACGGAAGAAGTAAAGAGGGTGTAAAATACAACTGGAAATATCAAGGAAAGCTCTCCTACAAAAACAGATATTTATTTAAGATCGAATGCAAATTTATGTGTTAGGAAGTTTTTTATGAAATAATTCCTTTGGAGTGCAGCCTTGTATGGAACTTCAACGTGGACGGTTAACAGTTCAAACGAGAAGTGAGTAGAAGCTTTTGCAATCTGGTGCTATAGGAAGAATGCTGAAGATTAGATGCATAGAGGAGTAAATAGCACGCCGTGGTGGTCTCGCGGTTCTAGGCGCGCAGTCGGGAACCGTGCGACTGCTACGGTCGCAGGTTCGAATCCTGCCTCGGGCATGAATGTGTGTGATGTCCTTAGGTTAGTTAGGTTTAAGTAGTTCTAAGTTCTAGGGGACTGATGACCACAGCAGTTGAGTCCCATAGTCCTCAGAGCCATTTGAACCATTTTTTTTTGGAATAAATAATGGAGAAGTACTGAATTGAACTGTGGGAGTGGGGTAAGAGCTTTATGGTAAAACTAGCCTAATAAACACTAGTCACGGATTAGGCCTGTTCCGAGTGGCCGACTGCCGCCTACAAGGCAGTACGAGGAGTCATCTGTGATCGTGGGGCACGTGACCAGCATGTCGCTAATCCTCTAGTCCTTATTGCCAATAGATAAATTCTCATGGTGCAGCTGCCTTTTTATTCAAACAGCCTCTTATTTGTCCTCGTGCGGTTTAGTTGTTCCAGACCTCAGATCTCACTACTTCAAAGAAAGCCGGCCGGTGTGGCCGAGCGGTTCTAGGCGCTTCAGCCTGGAACCGTGCGACCGCAGCGGTCGCAGGTTCGAATCCTGCCTCGGGCATGGATGTTTGTGATGTCCTTAGGTTAGTTAGGTTTAAGTAGTTCTAAGTCTAGGGGACTGATGACCTCAGATGTTAAGTCCCATAGTGCTTAGAGCCATTTGAACCATTTTGAACTTCAAAGAAAATCGAAAGACGAACCGAGAATCGAACCGGAGTCCTTCCGTACCAAAAGCAACGATGCTAGCCATTTGGCTACAGAGGCGGTCAAAGTGCTTAATGGTTCAAATGGCTCTGAGCACTATGAGACTTATCTTCTGAGGTCATCAGCCCCCTAGAACTTAGAACTACTGAAACCTAACTAACCTAAGGACATCACACACATCCATGCCCGAGGCAGGATCCGAACCTGCGACCGTAGGGGTCGCGCGGTTCCAGATTGTAGCGCCTAGAACCGCTCGGCCACGCCGGCCGGCAAGTGCATAATGGAAAGGATATTTTGAAAGGTACATCCTACGAGACAAGGAATAGAGAATTTGGTATTGGAAGGAGATAAGTGTGAGTAGTGGCGGGGCCACGATGGACGAGGATTAAAAAACGTTGTAGATAGAGATTAAGGACTGAATACAGTAAGCAGTTTCAGATGGCGGCAGCGTGCGGTAGTTATGCAGATATGAAAATAATTGCACACGATAGACTATTGTGAAGAGATGGAGCAAATAAGTTTTCGGACTGATGATATCAGCAACAAGGATGGATACTCAAGCTAGGCAGGTGTGTACACCACAGATACATAGCACCCGGATCGCAGCCAAGAGCGTACTGAGGCTGTGCACTAGGGTAGACGGATGAGCCGGATGTTGGGAAGGCTGTGTGTGTGCGACGAGGGAGGAGGGGTAGTGACATACCTCTTCACGACAAAATGTTCTGGAAACACCTGCTACTAGTCAGCATCCAATACATGGTCCGTGTTTCTGGAAACTGATACTGAAGTAATACGACTACCTGTGTGTCGAGACAGGATTCGAGTTCGGTCTGTGAAGATCATTATTCTGTAGCAGGGGTCAGCTGTCCCCGCCTCTAGCCCCTACTCTGCGTACGGCCAATCTCGTAACCCGAGGAGACAGTACCAACGCGTGCAACGGCTAAGAGCTGGCCGCGGCGCCGTGTCTGTCGGCGTCGCTTAAAGCCGCGACAGGCAGACAGGTCGGCTTGAAGAGTGCCTTTGGTCGCTGACGCGAGGCGCGCGTCCGTTTTCCAGCCGGCCAGCCCGCGACATCTTTGACGCCGCGTCAACAAGCACCGCGGCAAATGTTGCCGCTGACGTCAATGGGCCAGCTGAATCAATAGCTCTGCACCTGTCTGGCTCGCGCCTCGCCGTCTGACAACAGCCGGCGGCGCGACGTCGGCAGCCGCGCATTACGTTTTCAACTTTTCGCGGATAATTTAATGCCATCGCCCTCTATGGACACAATTATGAAGCAATAAAGACAAAAAATTATAAATGTTACATTTGAGTTACTTTAGGGTCACAGTAAACGTACATTGATAAAAAAATACATTAATCATGTTTATGAAATACATTTTGTAGCTTTAAGTACTTGTTACGTTAGGCATTTAAGGATACAAATGAACTAAATTTTGGCTTGTGAATAATTACATATATACTTCTGTGACATGTGAAAATACTTAAGAATTTGACACTTTTGACCTTCGTAGCTTTTATTCTTTATGAAACTCCAGTAAAGAGTTCTTTTTATTCTCGATGCACAAATTAACATTACATTTCTCGTAGATAATTGACGACTTCCTTTGCAGTTTGGCATCTTCCATGTACCTCTCTTTTCAGACACAACTGGCCAATGTCCAACATTGTCCTGACGAACAACTTTTCGGGGAATTGGCTTTGGTGCATGCCCTATTTTCTTATTCTTTGCATATTCAGCATCTACACTTGAAGATCTTCCCTTCTCTCTGTGGTGTCACCGCCAGACACCACACTTGCTAGGTGGTAGCCTTTAAATCGGCCGCGGTCCGGTAGTATAAGTCAAACCCGCGTGTCGCCACTATCAGTGATTGCAAACCGAGCGCCGCCACACGGCAGGTCTAGAGAAGAGTTCCTAGCACTCGCCCCAGTTGTACAGCCGACTTTGCTAGCGATGGTTCACTGACTTCTACGCTCTCATTTGGCGAGACGATAGTTAGCATAGCCTTCAGCTACGTTATTTGCTACGACCTAGCAAGGCGCCAGTATCCGTACTATTGATATTGTGAATTATGTACCATAAAAAGCGACGTTCTCCATTAATGGATTAAACTTAAGTATTCCACCAGCTACGTCCGTTTTTCTCCATTCTAATTCCCTTGTCATGTTCCAGACCTCACCCCAGCCTGCATGAGCTGAGACGCGTGCATTTCGGCCTCCTTTAGAAAAACACGGTTGGCTCTCCTGCCAACCACAACACTGTCTGCCGGTCGCTGTGGCCGAGCGGTTCTAGGCGCTTCAGTCCAGAATCGCGCTGCTGCTGCGGTCGCAGGTTCGAATCTTGCCTCGGGCATGGATGTGTGTGATGTCCTTAGGTTAGTTAGGTCTTAGGAGACTGATGACATATGTTAAGTCCCATCGTGCTTACAGACATTTTTGAATCCTTCTCTCTCCCACTTACGACCTTGTTCATTTTGCACAGGGCATCAGCTTTTCAGCTTTGGACTGACGAAGAGGCCTCGCCATATTTTTGGGTAAACTAAGAGAGTCAGTGCTTTCTGTGCAACAGCCATGCATTTACTACCATCATACCAAGGAACTGCACTTCTTTGGCCTGAAGTTGATTCTGTAAATGCAATTAGTGAATCTAAAACATCCACTCTTTGTAGAAAAGAAAAATTGATGGACAGCGAACTTGAGGTTGTTCTTCGACCTTCTGTACTTTCTGTTGAGCTTAGTGGTATCACTAGAAGAGGCACTGATGAAACAGTCATCGCGCTCTCACGTCCGACAACACTCCTCTTCTTTCCATAATACACTGCAGGATTCACCATCTAAAAAAAAAGAGCAGTTTGATTGAGAATGCCTAAATTGCCAAATTTGTAACGTTTAAAGAAAGGCTCACAAATTCCGGAACAATGTCTACAATAATGATTTTGTGTCCAGATAATTCTTGCAGTGCACTTCCTATAATTTTAGTCCGAAGCGTTATGAATCTGCTACGCACGACGACGGCGAGAATGCGCACCCCGCTACGCAGATGCAGCAACGTATCGCAAGCGTTACAAATTTGTCGAGCTTGCTCATAGAGAGTTAATACCAACACGATTCATCCTTATTCCTCTCCCATTTACCAAAGATGTACATCTTATCATCGTATTCGTGGCCATCAACGGAAAATCGAATAAAAGCGATACATGTTAAGCTAATTTCAGAAGTTCCTCAAGGAAGTGTGGTACAGCGTTCCTTTATACGATACATTTTTTTAGGAGGTGTCTTCAGTTTAATGACTGGTTTGATGCGGCCCGCCAATACATTCATCTCAGAGTAGCACTTTACCCTCCACTGCGCCTTCTAGTAGCATGGAGGTTACTCCTGGTGTCTTACCACATATTCTATCGTCCTGTCCCTTCTTCTAGCCAATATTTTCCACATGTTTATATCCTCGCCGATTCAGCGTGGAATCTCCTCATTTCTCATTAAACCATTCCACCTAATTTTCAGTATCCTTCTGTAACATCACACGCCAACCGCTTCGAATCTCTCCTCCTCAACTTTCCCCATAGTCCAAGATTCACTCCCATATAATGCTGTGCTCCAGACGTACATTCTCGGAAATTATTTCTTCAATTTAAGAACATTGTTTGATTCTGGTAGCCTTCCTTTGGCCGGGAATACCCTCTTTGCCTGTGGTAGTCTGCTTTTTATGTCCACCTTGCCTCATCCGTCATGCGTTATCTTACTCCCAAAGCAGCAGAGTTACTACACTTCGTCTACTTCGTGGTCCTCAGCTGTGTTGTCAATTTCAGCACTAATCTCATTTCTGCTTCTCCCCATCGTTTTCGTCTTTTTTTGATTTACTGTCAGTCAATACCATGTGCTCAACAGACTGTTCATTTCGTTCAGTATGTCTTCTAGATCTTTCTTGCTTCTACTAGGGATAACAATGTCATCAGCGAATCTAATTTTTGATATTATTTCATCGCGAATTTTAATGCAACTCTTGAACCTATTATTTATTTCCATCATTGCTTCTTCGATGTACAGATTGAACAGTAAGGGAGACAGGTTGCACCCTTGTCATAGACCCTTTTTAATCAGAGTGCTTTGTTCTTGTTTTTCCACTCTTATTTTCCCTTCTTTGTTCTTATACATATTTTCATGTCAAAACCACAATCAGATCCAAATGTGAAGACAGGGTCATCAATGAAGTACAACATTTAAAATTGAAAGCACATTTATTACCGACCCAAACATGCACCCAGAACAAAGCTGATTTGGGCGGAGAGTGCAACTGTTTATTCAAACATGGAATAGAATCTACAAACACTACACACATAAGAAATTTATGGAACCGTCCAGAAATGAAAAATACGGAGTAACAAATTACTGTTGCTGGTCTGGCATGGACTGGCCACTCACAGCACGGCAGCCAGCGACGCTGACAGCAATGTTATATCACATGGGAGGCAGTTTTGTATATTACCCGTATTTTCCTGTAGCTTAATCCCATTTTTCTGAGAATGTCGAACATTTGCACAATTTTAGAATGTAAATACTATTTTTAGGTCGACAAATCTAATGAATGTATCTTTATTTTTCAGAAATCTTGTGTCGATTATCAAGCGCAACGTCATAATTGCTTATATGGTGCCTTTACTATTTCTAAAGCCAAGCTGTTCCTTATCAAACCGATCCTCAGTTTTCTTTGCCACTACTGTGTATTACTCTTGTCTAAAACTTTGATGCTGATTATACTATAGTTTTTGCACAGATCCACTCATCCTATCTTCGGGCTTGCGTGGATGATGTATTTCCGATAGTCGGGTGCTATGTCTCCAGTCCCATTCATTCAACTCACGACCATGAATAATTACGATACAATATGATAGTGTAGTGCCTGTGTAGTTTCATAAGTTCGATGCAATGTTCCTTCGGATATATATGCATGTCCGAAGGAACAGTCACTGCGGCTAGTTGATTGACGACGTGTGGAAGTTTGGCTCTGGCCGTGAGTCCCGCACGGATAGCCAAATGGTAAGGCGACCGCTCGTGATAAGCAGGAAATCCGAGTTCGAGTTCCGGCACAAATTACCGTTGTCGTCATTCAGTTCTACAGCAGATGGTTGTCCTTATTCGTAACTTTGCATTGTAATCAGAATAACACACAGTATCCTGTCGTACCACTGAAATTCTTAAAGTAACTCAGATTCTGCACTACCTTCCTATTTATAGCTAGTGCTACCCATATTCGTACTTCCAGAAATCCTTATCGTCTTTCCATTTCTCTCCACTGATTCCAACTGTACCTAGAATGCGCCTATGCATTTGAGGTTTTCTAGCTCCCGTGCCACATTCAAATTTCTGATAGTCCACGCTCTGACTCGTAGATTGTTACCCTTTGTTTGGGTTTTCACTCTTTTTCTCATGGTAACCTCCACTTTGACAGTCCTATCCCGGAGCTCCGAATGGGGCAATAATTCGGAATTTTTTTTTGTTAATGGAGATATCTTCGTGTCACCTTTTCAAGTACAGGTCACTGTGGATACACATTGTTTTTTATACAGTAGTTTCCACTGTCTTCTGGGAGATCATTCCTTTGGTCACTGCCGATTCTTCCGCCTTTTAGGTGCAGTTTCCCACTTCAAGGGTAAGAGGGTGTCTAGAGTTTCTTTCCGCTCCTGCGCCTCTTTGACAAGGATGTTTGCAAAAAGAAGAGGGACTGCTTACGTGGGAAGTATTTGGCCGCCATTGCTAATGATTTTTATTCAAAATTTAAGCAATCGCTGGGATCGTAACCGAGACCGAGGACGTTTTAATTACTTGTTAAAGCCGCTACAACACCTTTTTAAATTTGTACCGTTAGACAACGGCGTATAGCGAGTGATGTAGCGCATGACGTCGGAAGCACCACGAGTCTGTTGGTACACAATGCTGTCGCCTATAGGAAGGTTGCTACATCAGAAGACTGTAGACAATTGCAGGAAGATCTCCAGAGGAGCAGGGATTTGTGCAAGGACTGACAGCTGACGCTTGGACGTAAATAAATGAAATGTACTCCGCATAAATAGGTGAAGAAATAGACAACCAGTCGATGTCAGTCTTGATGATAGGTCAAGGGAAGCAGCAACTACATAAAATAGTTATGAGTAATCGCCAAGAGCGACCTGACGTGGAATGACCACATGAAACAAACAGTAGGAAAAGGAAACAAGTCATCTACGATAAAAGTGGTTTACAAAATACTTTCTGACCAGTTCTTAAGTACCGTTCATCAGTTTGGCACTCTTACCAAGAAGAGCTAATGAAGACGACGGAGAGTGCCTAACGAAGAGCGGCGCGTTTCATCACGTAATCATTTATTCGGCGCGAGAGAATTACGGAGATACTCAACAAATTCCAGTAGCAGACGCTGCAGGGTAGACGTTGCGAATCACAGAGAGGTTTACAATTGAAATTCCTAGAGGTTAAGTTCCGGAAAGAGTCGGACAACTTACTACTTCGTCCCACATACGTTTCGCGAAATGACCACAAAGAGAAACTTTGGGCTAATACGGAGATTTACCGGCCATCATTTACCACGAGCCACTCGCGAATCGAACGGACAACGGCGAAAACATAGTGGAATCAGAAGTATCCTCCACCACACACTGCATGGTAGCCTGCGGAGTGTAGACGTACATTTCACGTAAGTACCGCGAAGTTAAGATAAGAGAAATTGGGGCTCCTACGGAGGCATATAGACTGTTGGTTTCCCCTCGCTCTTATTTGCAAGAGGAACAGGAAAGGAAATGACTACTAGTGGTACGCGGTACCCTCCGCCACGCACCGTAAGGTGGCTTGCGGAGTACGTATGTAAACGTAGATGTAGGCGTTTAATTGGCAACTCTCGACACAGAGGTAGGCGAATCGAATCCTGGGGTGAAAGAAATTTTTGTCGCCAGTATGCGACCAGACAGGGAGGACGAAGAGGTGGCTGTGTAGTAGACCTTTTGTCAATGCCATTCGACACTGGTGGTGCATTCGTAGGGTAGGGGACGTCTAGCTCTGCAGCCACTTTCGAACTATTTGAGAGGGGTAAACTATATGCCGGTACCTCATGTCATCCTATCCCTTCATTTCATGTCGATTGTATCCACTACGACACAGATGGAATACTACTCAGGACAAACGGTCATCACATTCGTCGACGCGACACACGTACATACTTTACACATACTATTAGCGAGCGAGGCGGCGCAGTAACTCGCAAATTAAAATCTGGTGTTATTTACTGACAGCTAATTATCAAACACTATTAATGATTTTTGTAAAAGTCACCATTTTGTATACTACAGCATTGAATGAGTTACGGACTTTTATTTTATGCCTCAAAAATTTAATATCCCTCCATGACTGGTTCCATCTACAGTGAGTGCACAATGAATGGCGACTTGCATCTAGTCATAGTGAGTAAAACGGCTACACTTAGAGATTTTACTCTAGCTGACACATTGTTGAGGACTTCCACCAACAGACAGCTCCCACTCAACCAGCAACGAGGGTGAATGACAATTTGAGTGTTGAGTGTTGCGTCCATTGGATTAGCCAACATGGATCAGTTTAACGGTCCCCACACTTCGCATGGATTAGCCAACATGGATCGGTTTAACGGTCCCCACACTTCACAGATTTCGGCCCCCTCGACATCCTCCAATAGGACTACCTGATGGCTACAATGTACCAAGAGAAGATACAGGATGTGAGCAGCGTCAAGTGAGAGCAATGGTAAGAATTATTGAAATGGTGACCCATTGTTCAACTTTAGTTATTTTGATCAACAAACCAAATGTTTCGGTGTGTGGCTGTTTCTGGACCAATCTGTCATACTTAGCTCTACTGGCAGTATGGTAGATATTTGGTACACATGCGAGCAATCCTACGCAGAAGTCTCGCAGCTCGTCCGACAGGCAAGAGCGAGAGAGCGGGAGGCGGTACTCACCCAAAGACGCCGACGGCGACGGCGGCCTCCCTGAGGGCGCGCTCCTGGTCCATCTCGACGAGCGCCTCGGGCCTGATGGTGGCCGTGTTGCGCGGCTGCCGCTCGTTCTGCACGGCTGCACACACAGACAGGCACACGAGCGCTGCAGCGCGCCTTCAACTCTAACCGCCTCAACACAACACACTACGCTCATCAGCGTCAGTTACCGGACCTAAGCATAGTGGTCCACAAAAAGAAAAAGACAGTCACAGTCCGATGACACAAAACGGGTATACACTATTTGATCATACATATGTATCACTATGTAATCGCCGGCCGGAGTGGCCGTGCGGTTCTAGGCGCTACAGTCTGGAGCCGAGCGACCGCTAAGGTCGCAGGTTCGAATCCTGCC
Organism: Schistocerca gregaria; assembly: GCF_023897955.1. Lineage (NCBI taxonomy): Eukaryota > Metazoa > Arthropoda > Insecta > Orthoptera > Acrididae > Schistocerca > Schistocerca gregaria. The sequence goes on from NC_064923.1 coordinate 415,986,010, forward strand.
TCGGGCATGGATGTGTGTGATGTCCTTAGGTTAGTTATGTTTAATTAGTTCTAAGTTCTAGGCGACTGATGACCTCAGAAGTTAAGTCGCATAGTGCTCAGAGCCATTTGAGCCTCTATGTAATCCGGAATTGGACACTATATGTCACGAGCGGCTGCCCTATTAGAATAAAAAGAGACGGGGAGTGTTGCATTGTCAGGAGTGAGGCAGTAACAGCAGAAGCGTTCGTCAGGAGAGCTTACTCATTTCGACTGTGGACGAGTCACTGGATGTCACCTGAGTGACAGATTTGTCAGAGACATTTCAACCAATCTGAAAGTGTCCAAGTCGACTATTGATGATTGGATTGTGAAGTGGAAACACGAAGGAACAACCACAGCTAAACCGAGAAGAGAATTGACGGACGCGTACCGTCTGGTATTTCGGACGGCATTTCTAAAAAAAATGAATGAAATAAGCGGAAGGAATCACTCGTGTGTTCCCAAGTTCTATCAGCGGTCAGGATAACACAGTGACTGTGCCTAGGGAGTCAAAAAGAACGATATCACGGACGAGCAGCTCCTCATAAGTACACATTTTTGTGGTCAATACCAAGCGATATTTGTGATGGTGCAAAGAGCGACGCCAATGGGCAATGGATGAGTGGTAACAAGTGACTTACAGCTCTGAATTACGCTTTGGATTGTGTCAATCCAACTGAAGGGTTTGGGTGAGGCGAATGGCTGGACAATGTTACCTGCCATCATCTGCTGTGCCAACATTGCAGTACGGAGGAGGTGGTGTTACGGAATGGGAGTGTTTTTTCGTGGTTAGGGTCTGATTCCCTTATTGCACTCGAGAACACACTACATGGGGAAGTATATGAACACACATTACATCATTGCATACTGCTCCCATTAAAGCAACACTTAGGACATTATAATTGTTTGTATTTGCAGTGCCAACTGTTCTGTACGGAGGAGGTGGTGTTACGGAATGAAGGTGTTGTTCGTGGTTAGGGTTTGATTCCCTTATTGCACTCTAGAAAACGCAACATGGGGAATTATATGAACACACATTACATAATTGCATACAGCTCCCATTAGAGCAACACTTAGGACATGATAATTGTTTGTATTAGCGCGACAATGCACTGTTTCATAAAGCAGCATTTGTGAGGCGATCGTATGGACAATAAAATTTGCCGGCCGCGGTGGTCTAGCGGTTCTAGGCGCATTGTCCGGAACCGCGCGACTGCTACGGTCGCAGGTTCGAATCCTGCCTCGGGCATGGATGTGTGTGATGTCCTTAGGTTAGTTAGGTTTAAGTAGTTCTAAGTTCTAGGGGACTGATGACCACAGCTGTTAAGTCCCATAGTGCTAAGAGCCATTTGAACCATTTTTTTGACAATAAAATTCCTGAAATACGAGTCTCGTCTTGAAAACAGTGGAATACCCTTGGGATGAGTTACAACGTCGACTTCGCTCCAGACGTCACGGTCCAACATCACTGCCTTCTGTGGTTTCTGCTCTTGAGGAAAAATGTGCTGTCATGTACTCCACAAATCGCTGTTCGCTGTACGGTTTTTCGTATAATGAGACGTATAGCTGTCTGATTTTATTGGGGGGCAGTGTTAAAATTGTAAGAACATAGAATATAACGTAGCAAAAAGATTAATTGTTAACTGCAGTACGACTACGTTTCTACATAATTGTCGTCTTTCTTGCTGAGATAGTTCTAATAAGAGGCCGTATTTCGTATTCCAGTATCGAAGAGCAATGTCACTTGTAATAATAACGATATTATAACGGGACCGATGACCTAGCAGTTTGGTCCCTTCCCCCCTCTTTAAATCAATATAGTAACAATTTCTTTCGCAATATGTCATGTTGAAAGCACAGTCACATAAGAAACAAGAAACAGCTTCCTCTGCGCAATAATCTAAATTGGGACATGGTACTATGGTACTGTACGGGATGAGTGGCGCGTTGGGGGGGGGGGGGGGGGGGGGGAAAGAGTGGATGGGGTGTGAGGAAATATTCCCCAGCAAATCAGAGCGTTGCATGAAAAGATCACGGTTTATCTTAACGTATAACTTGTTTTCAGTATGACGTGCTATGAAATTTGCCTATAGATCCAATATACACACTGGTATTGTTGATCACTTCCCAATTAAATAACAAAAAACAATATGTAATAGTAGTTGTCAAAGTGAAGACTGCGTGTAGACGAACTTTCCAGAAGACAGAAACAGTCTGGCTTTCTTTTTTCCTGGTGAAGCCTATCCTGTCACACTGACCATGTGATTGGTACGAGGGCGATCTAAAAACTAATACCTCCGAAGTTTTTGTGTGAAAACTCTTAAAACTTTTTAAATGAAAAAAACGTTTTTAACATTCTACATATTTATGTTCTATGTTTACATATTTATTTCCTAACTTATTCATCCTGGCGACTAACACATTTCTCCCAACGAGAGATCAGTTTGTTAATACCGTCACTGTAGAATGTTTGATTTTGTTCATGGAGCCACAATCTCACGTCGCCTTCCACGAGTTCATCACCAACAAAAGAAAATCGTGGAAGGTGTCCCTTAGGTTTTGGAAACAGATGAAAATGGGATGGAGCCAAGTTTGAACTGCATAGAGGATGATCGATGAGAGTGAACCGAAGGCATCGGATTTTTTCAGATGTCGCAGGGCTCGTTTGTGGTCTGGCATTGTCTTGTTGAACGAGAGGATGCTACATGTGTGAAAGAACTCTTCTAATTCGAAAATCGCTTGCAGCCTGCTGTTTCTTACGCACCGACATAGTTACGTAACGCAATGCTCTGTTGCACGCTACAATTTGGATTCGGAGACCTGTAGCGGCAGACGGCTGCAAATATGTACATAAAAATAAAGATGTAGAATGTTAATAACGTTTCTTTTATGTAAAAAGTTTTAAGAGCTTTCACATAAGAAATTCGGAGGCATTACTTTTCAGCACTCCCTCGTACATTTTCTTCCATTTAATTGCAATCAATATGCAAGCGTCTCTGTTGTTGTTATAAACAGAACGTCTATGTCCTACTGATGGACAGGGAAAGCTGACGTTCACATGCTATTACAGTTGCAAATCTGCTGTATAAAGACCTCATCCTCAGGCATGTGTGACAGAACTGTGACTGTTCTTTATGTGTGTAAAGTCTGTTGGGTAGGGAGAGCAGTAAACTGATAATGAGACTATTTGTTGATGACCCGGTTGTTCGCAAGAAACTGACGTCATCGAGAGTCTGTAGGTGGTCTATGACGACTTCAATAGAATGTCTGTGCAATGTGGTTGCTTTAAATGTGAATAAATTGAAGCTGATGCGGACACCTGGAAGAAATAATCTTGTAATGTTCTGTTACAATATTAATAGTGTGCTGCTTGATTCCCTGTCGTAAGTTATACAGAGCGAACATTAATAAAACCGACAAACTGAAAATGAAGGTGATAGAGTTCAATGAACATGTGTCCGGAAATGTATCATTCCCTTGGTAGATAGCGCTTACAAATGGAAGTTCCTCTGAGCACGTGCCATGGCTTGAAATGCTGTGTGATGTGGTTGGTGGCTGTGAGGGTATTTGTTCTATTAAAGCCATGCTGCCTCTAAACTGTTTCCATCCGCTTGGCCTGACACAAACACCATGTTGGCTTGTTCCCGACATGATTACCGGGCCATTTTGCTGCTTACAGTACACAAGGAAGACACGGCACGTGAATGAGTAATTTTCAGCGCCATCTATCGTGGTAACGATGCATTTCCGGACACATGGTCATAGGACCTTTTTCCTCGTCTTCCAGTCAGGAATCCTTCCCTACAATTTGTCCTGCATATCTAGGCGCACGTTGCAGAATTACGTGAAATGGAACGAGCACGTAAGATCAGTTGTAGGGAAGTGTTCTGAGGAGGCAGAAAGTTTATGGGAACCATTCTCGAATGTTGCTTCAGTGTTTGTGATTCCTACGAGGTGAACTTAAAGAAGGGCACCGAAGCAATACAGATCCTTGTTGCTGGATTTATTATCTGTCGGTTCGATCAGTAAGCTAGTATTACGTAAATGCCCCATGAATTTTGATGAGAGTGCTTGGTGGGAAGAAGGCAATATTTTCGCAAAAGTTCAGAGGGGCTCCGTTAGAGACAGACATCTGAACGATGCTACTGCTTCCAACTTTCATCTCGTGTAGGGATAGTAAGGACAAAATAACGGAGATTTGAGCTTGTACAGAGGCATACGCGCAATCATTTACCCCTCTCTCTACTTGTGAGTGGAACTGGACAATTAGCAATGGTACAAGGCATCAATTGCCGTGTACTGCACAGTGTCTTGTGCAGTGTGTACAGACACCGTCCGTCCAAAATGTTCCGAGACTGAGTTTAGTCCTGGCGTGTAAGTGACGTAGGCGCAGTAATTACGGAGACAGCTTGAACTACCGTCACCATTCAACCAGTCAGTTGTGAGCAAGCAGTGTTAAGCAATGTACGTACGGCTGTAATGCGTTAACGTTGTTGTGCCGCATACCGCACTGGAGCAATGAACTGAACCCGTCTAAATCAAGTGTTCAAGACAGTCTCCAGAATGTTTCGGAGAAGAGAAAAGTGGTGGAACGTATGTTTCGCACACCTTGACTCCGGGACAAAAACTATGACGCATGGACGCCTGCCATTACGCAATTGAAATGCTAACGCGGATAGTTGTTTTCCGTAAAAATTCATCACGGGTGACGAGACTTGGTGTTATTAATACGAACCTACCCCACAACGACAAAGCCCATGAAAGTCCCATGAAAGGTCAACGCTTTGACAAAATAACCGACATTCAAGCCCATGTGACACCATGGTTGAACGACATCCGTGTAGGGAGAGGAGAAAGAGAAAATGTAGAATACCTGAAGCATTGAAAGCTCCATCTTAAAATATTTATATTTTTGTTATTAATTCAGTCTCGAAACTTTCTGGATTTACGGGGTACTTGGAGATGTAGCATTTATTCATTTCCATTAAATATTTCATTATTCTACACATTAATTTGCAATTTGGGGAGCAAAATAACAGATGATGGTCGAAGTAGGGAGGATATAAAATTTAGACTGGTAATGGCAAGGAAAGCGTTTCTGAAGAAGAGAAATTTGTTAACATCGAGTATAGATTTAAGTGTAAGGAAGTCGTTTCTGAAAGTATTTGTATGGAGTGTAGCCATGTATGGAAGTGAAACATGGACGATAAATAGTTTGGACAAGAAGAGAATAGAATCTTTCGAAATTTGGTGCTACAGAAGAATGCTGAAGATTAGATGGGTAGATCACATAACTAATGAGGAGGTATTGAATAGAATTGGGGAGAAGAGGAGTTTGTGGCACAACCTGACAAGAAGAAGGGACCGGTTGGTGGGACATGTTCTGAGGCATGAGGGGATCACAAATTTAGCATTGGAAGGCAGCATGGAGGGTAAAAGTCGTAGAGGGAGACCAAGAGATGAATACACTAAGCAGATTCAGAAGGATGTAGGTTGCAGTAAGTACTGGGAGATGAAGAAGCTTGCACAGGACAGAGTAGCATGGAGAGCTGCATCAAACCAGTCTCAGGACTGAAGACAACAACAACAACAACATACATTAATTTGATGACCGACCTAGTAATTTTCCTCAGGTACTGCCAGCAGTTGTCTTAGGCATCTCCACTGTCTGGACTCCAATTGGACTGTGAGTTACTGTCGGCAACGCGACGCTATTTATATCCATTTTTGATACCTAGTGTCGATCGTATTTTATTTTTTATTTTATGCATACACTGCATTTGTTTCCCGAAGCCCCGACGGGATTACATAAAATAGAAGGAAGGAGGTTTATGATTTTACCTATCGTTGACAACGAAGTCGTAGCAGACAGAGCACATGAACGATTTAAGGATGAATAGAGGAGCAAATCGGCCGTACCATTTGAAAAGAACCAGTCCGGCATTAGCCTCGAGCCTTCAAGGGGAATCCCAAAAAAGTTCAATCTGGGCGACAGCACGGGGCTCTGAATCACTATCCTCCCGAATAAGAGTCCAAAGTCTGATCAAGGTCCCACCGCTTTCGGTTCCGTAAAGTAGAGAGTGAATGAAAGAATGGTAGACGGTCAACGTCTAACTAATTATGGGCAGAAGCTCTAATAACAAGTCTCATCTGCATGATATTCCTATCGAGCGAAGTGGCGCAGTGGTTAGCACACTGGACTCGCATTCAGGACGACGACGGTTCATACCAGCGTCCGGCCACCCTGATTTAGGTTTTCCGTAATTTCGCAAAATCGCTTCAGGCAAATTCCGGGATGTTTCCATAGAAAGGGCACGGCCGACTTCCTTCTGTATCCTTGCCTAATCCGATGGACAGATGACCTCACCGTATGCCCCCTCACCCCCCCCCCCTCCTCGCCCAAATCAACTAACCACATGATATTCTTCTTAAGTGGCTGTGTTGACAGAAGGTATGGAGAATTTCCTTTCTGGGTATTGTGGTTTACAGAGTTAATACACTGATAGAAAAATCGCGACGAAGAGCGATTTTCCAAAGGCATGGATATTCAATTCACCATATCGAGCGGGCATCGGGGCAAAACCACCGACGCCTCAGAAAGATCGAGGAGAAAAAGTAGGAGTCGTACATCTGCCTAATAACCGGAAAATCGATAGACTACGAAGGCTACGAACAAAACATGGCGTTTAATATATCTGCCTTTTCACCAGCGACACAGAATTCTGAAAAAGTAGATTGCTCGTCGTGGCGATATGACACTTCGTATGAAGATAATCAAAGATATGAGCGACAAGGGCGTGTAAAGTAAATCTGCTGTCTCCAAGCATTAAAGAAATTAGGTACAGTAAGGCCAGTATTGTGGAACAGGTTTAAAGTTTCCGAGCCGGCCTGATTAAGTAGCTTGTTGAAATTAAGCTTCCGGAATATGTAACTAACTCGGCCAGAGACTTCAATTTATGGAAGGCTTGCTGCCGTTAGCTGTCTAATCCATAAGAGTCGTAAAACTCCGAGGAATGTTTTAGAGAACTCAGCCACTGGTCTTGTGGAAAAAAAGGAGGAAGATTAAATAAAAGATACGCGTATATAATTAAAAGAAGAGGTGAGCTGATTCTTTAACTCGGACTCTCAACAACACTGCAGAATATGAAGCTATTGGCACAAATGATGACAGAGCACTAAACTACCACTACCACGCAAAACTAGCGGCGCTGCGATCCTTCCACGTAGTCGTTACGAAGAAGTTATCTGAATGAGGTATTTTATTTTTGCTACAATCACATTTTATCATATAATTGTAATCGGTTTCGGCATACAGTGTTCATCCACAGATGCTACAATCTAGGAAGGGAAAACTTACATTAAGACCTGTAACAAGTACAAATTTTTTCAATAGGTCCACTTGTGAGCCAACTAAAGTGCTATTAATGTCTAATGGTTCATACTTTAGGCGACAAATGATGGAGCAAAAGTTCACACGTTGTCAACTAAACATAATATCGGAAAACATGGAATTATGTACATAAAACTAAATGCACTTTTCCCTCCTTACTCTCTGTGCTAGATGCACACATCCTCTATAAGGCAATCTTTACGCTTGAAAACCATAAAGTATTACAAATATTGCAATAATATGTCAGTCAGATAGTCATAAAATATAAATGTAGAATACCGGTCGTTAGAGCAGCAAAATCCATATAACCCTACATTATTAAACACTCGTGAAATTTACGATTGTTGTAGGCTATAAGACAGGATATTTTGTACTTGATTTGGTATTTAACATACCATTAGAAACCTATTTTTATGAAATTAACTGATGCATAACATAAAGTGCATGAAGGAAAGAGAAAGTGAATGAAGTTGTATTCGTACAATTAATTTACGATGGTTTAGTGGCATTGAAACTCCTCCTTCCCCCCCCCCCCCCCCGTTCCCCCTTTAGTGTACTAGGCTTAAGCAGAGTGAGATCATACAATGAAAATCCTTCGTGTACATATTTCCAATCCTTGCTGGCGCTGCACACAGGCAGTTAGATGTTACGCCGCTGCCCGTAAGCAGAGGAGAGACGATACGAAATGGACGAGCATGGCAGTTCCCTGTTATAGCCCGCTGTTACTCCTCTTCCATCAGTGACGTTCTTACTTAGCGGGGCAGACGTTGGGTAGTGCAGAGCACACCTACGCCAACAACAAAACAGCTTTAAGCTTACGTATATACGCCAAAGGGGAGGGGGGGCCTAATATTCTACAAATTTTACATCAAGTTGAAAAAAGTAAACACTTAAGATATTTTCGAAGAACAAGAGATTTATATTACGAAACGCAAGGAACCAAATAAAGTCCTCAACGAAAAACATGAGTTTGCGACTAATGCACGTTCTAATATTTATCACGATTTCCTTATTTGACGTAATCTTTGTGTTCTGCACACAACTGGTGATGGGTCTCCCTGCGTACGACTGGAGCAGTGTGCCGTCCGGAACGCGTCTGCACTTCCTGACATCTGCCCAGTTAACGTAAAACCCTAGCAGCCGGAAGAAGCTTGCCAGCGAGCAGTAACAGGGAACTGCCCTGGTCGTCTGTTTCGCGTCGTCTACCCCAAGCTTACTGGGGACAACGAGATACACGGGCCCTGCAACGAGCTTGTGAAGTCACACTAGTTGGCTCGTCCGCCACACTTTGCGAGCGCTCGGCCCTGTGTAGGGCCCACGGGAAATCAGTGTTTAATTAAAAAGGTAGCCACTAAATGTCTTAATTTTGTTGTGTGCTATCGAGGGCGTGCATGCATTTAAACACGCAGTCAAGAATTATTAAACTCGTCTGAAATACTTATCCGCTTCCCACCGGACACGGCTGCTGGGCCGGCCGCTGTGACCGAGCGGTTCTAGGCGCTTCAGTCTGGAACCGCGCGACCGCTGCTGTCGCAGATTAGAATCCTGTCTCGGGCATGTCCTTAGGTTAGTTAGGTTTACGTAGTTCTAAGTTCTAGGGGACTGACGACCTCAGATGTTAAGTCCCACACTGCTCAGAGCCATTTGAACCAGTTGAACTGCTGCTGGCACTCGTAAGACCTGTGGTGTCACGTGCTCTGACGTACCAGCCACGGCCTGTCTTTCTCGTGGGCCTCGTAAACTTATAGGCCGTGGCGTAACATCTAGCAGCTCCATCAAGGAATGGAAATAAGTACTATAAAGATTGCTACCCTGTCTTTTTATTGTAAAGATCTCACTGTGTTTAAATCTAGAACACTAAATGTGGGGAAATGTTACATTGGTACTACATCCATCGTTAAATGTTACTCCAAATATATTCAAAGAAAGTCATAATTTATAGGTTATCCCTTGATTGATTACAATTATTATGTCTCCAGTGGTATGTTACATACGTCATTATCAACAGGTTGCCCTCCATGGGGTGGGTGCACGCAACGACTGTGGTTATATTTGGCTAGATAGAGCAGCTTACACAGTTCAGCCATTACTGTAAGCATTCACTTGAGCACGAACAACTGCTACAATTCCGCACTGCAGTGATAATGACCTGACACAGGTCGAAAACTGGTCTGCGTTGTGACTATAAATGTCATATTAAAGCAACTTAATTCCATGACTGATTGCTGCTCTATCTAGCCCAACATACGGGATTATGTTTTATACCCTACTGCAAACGTAAATTTTACGAGTGTTTACTAATCTAAAGTTATATGGGTTTTACTGTTTTATTGACTAGTAATCTACTTCCATATTTTATGTCTAACTGGTCGAAATGTTATTGTAATATTTGTCATACCTTATGGTTTTCAGGACTGAAGATTGTCTTATATAGGATGCGTGCATCTAGCGTAAAGAGTGAGGAAGGAAAAGTGCACTTAGTTTTATGTACTGAATTCCATGTTTTCCGATAGTATATTTAGTTGGCAACGCGTGAACCTTTGTTCCACCAAATGCCGCATATACGAAAGAACCATTGGATATTGATAGCACTTAAGTTGGCTCGCAAGTAGACGTAATGGAAACATTTGTACTTGTTTCAGGTCTTATGTAAGCTCTTCCATTCTAGATTGTAGCATCTGAGTATGGACATTGTTAGCCGAAACCGGTTATTACTTAATCAAAAAACTGATTCTGGCAAAAAGTGACAAACCTTATAATAATCGATCACCGTCTCCTTAAACGAAGCGTCGTTTTTTAAATGATTTGAGTCTTTATGACTGGAATTCCGTTAAGATACTGGACTCGTACAAACCCGCGCAAATTCACCCTCTGTTGCAAGATGTGCGAAAGATTACGTATTTAAAAGGGAAAAGAATCCGGCGTGAAGAGCTTGTTGCATCTTCTAGAAGGCCCTTGTCAGGTATTTGTTGCTGATCTTGCGATTTTCAGAAATGAGTGAGAAATGTCCACAGAAATGGTAAATGATAAATATCACACTTGTGCTTCATCTTGTAAAACTTTCCGTTTCCGTCAGTATACGTCCCGCTGACTTGGCTCCTTTCGATATCTCTCTTGCTGGAGAAGATCCGTTTGGATGCATTAAGCAGGCAGCCTAGGAGCCCAACACTTTCGCTAAGTTACAAACCTGTTCTAGTGACCTTTCTTTTGTGATTTTATACCATTCTCCCTTCTTGTTTATAATCTTGGTAACGGTTTTCTACTTCTTGTTTAACGCTTTCATCGAGATATTGATGTTGCGCAGAGGTATTGTTCTCTGAACATCACTATCACAGTCAGTCGAATAGTTTCCATTAGATAATTTGTGGGCAACAGCTTTTTAAATTTGCTGCTATACGCCTTCATTAATCTGTCAAAGATTTTATTAACTAAGACAAGTATATAAGATGACCTATAGTAAAAATGACAGGATCACCGAAGCAAAGCAGACGAGGGAGTTGGTCGCAGATTGCACTAAGAACGCCAGCCTCCTTTGCTGAGCGTTCAGTATGCCTGACTGCTACACGAAAGGGCCGCATTCGATCCCAGGTACCGTCAGGGATTTCTCCCCTGTGAATGGAGTCGAACGGCTTCCAGTTAGCCTCATGGAGACAAAGGAGAAGCTAACAGACTGGAAAACTGACATTAACGACCATGGAAGCGTTGCACTCACCGCATACGAGTACACCCACAACGCTGACATTCGATGACGAACAAAAAAGAGGATGTAGCAATAGTTGACCAGTGGGCCAGTGACCTGTGGAAGAATGGCGTCACAAAGTTAACTTTTGCTTACTATAAAAATAATTCGATTAAATAATTAAGCTACCGAATTAATTTTGTTACACTTTTAACACGACACAATTATCACGAAACGTAATAAGAATGTTCGAAGTTTGCCGATGAGTTGATTTATTCTACGTACACATACGCAGTTGGCGTTTTTGTCTTTTCGATTATTCTCGAACATGCTTGCGGCTGAGTAATGATCGTCGATCTGGTGCACTGGGTTGCTTGGTGTGGTTTTTAGGGCGTTTTCTACGCTCGGTCTCAGAAAATCGGCACGCTTAAAACACTACAATACGCACAAAAAATATAAACAGTTCACAGGCAGATGGCTCACACGACCTTCTTCCCTCCCCTCCCCTCCCCTCCCTCCCTCCCCCACCTTCCTTAGATTAACTGCCGATTCTGGCGAAAGGACAGGCATCCAGCCACGAAGTTAAAAGAAAATGAATTTGCCGTATTATGAAAACAGTTGTCACGTATGACTCGTTAATCGCTTGGAAAGCGATTAAGTAGTAAGTGCCAAAGTACTAGAGCAATATGCTCGAACGTCCTCGTAATCTAACACTGTAGGTCACGCTGACATTAATGGAAGCAAATTTTGCTTGCAATTGCTCCACCTCGCAGTACAGTACAATGCGGAAAACGTCGATTAATGTCTTCTTTACGCAGCTGCACTTTTCGCTCGGAAATGGAACAACAGCTTACTCGTCACAATCAGTCACGACTTTGTAGTGTCAACAGCGAGTCAAAAGTGCCTTCCTCATCAGTGCAGGTCTCACCTGATGGAATTATCCGCCAAGTGTCTGACACTTGTGTGTACTCAGCTTTCCACGCAGGGAACAGGCTGAAACTGAAAAGAAAAAATGCATCGGTAGTGCAAGCGACACATGCGAGGAGGAAGACAGCAGGAGACTGCGTCGCTCGCGGCTTCTTGCTTAAGTGGGAGGCTTAACCGGTGATCCACACAGAGAGGGTGTTTTTTTTTCTTTCTTTTTTTTTTTGATCGTTTTCCTCGGGCTTCATAGTGTTGGTTGTCGGAATTAAGTAGTACACATGGGATGCAATAAATAGTCGTTGATGTCGATTAATCCATATTCCGTGCTTTCATTCATTCTGTACTGCAGATCCTATCGAGAAGGAGTACTTACAGGAACGAGTCTTAGTATACAATAACCAAGGGGGAGCATCTCTTAGAAAATTAATCTGTACACTATATTAAAGACAATTTTTTTCTGTGTTGCTTAACACTGCTTGGCATACGCCAACTGAAGGAACTTGTTTGGAAACCCGTTACGATGAAGAAAGCTACCGCAGTTATACTAAATAGCTGGTTACGTATCTTTTTAACTGGTAGCTTTACAAGCGCACCGGACAAAACAGTGCGACGCCATTCATCAGCAGCCCATGTTTTCCGGTCACAGTACCACGCCAAACGTAGCCGTTTGTGTTGTGCTGTTTCCGGCAGTTTACGCATGGGGCAATAATTGCCTGGTCCAACTCCTGCTAGTCACCGGGATGGCACAGAATGTCGCAAGGAGCCCATTACTTATTCTCGGAGGTCGGGCGCAGATGTGGAGGGCTTTGGATACGCTTGGTGTGCAATACGACGATCGTCCCTTGTGGTGGTCAAATTTGGTCGACCGAAACCTTGGTGACGAATATGCCTCCCCTCAGATTCCCACGCAGACCGACAGTGGTCCACTCTCACATCCGAATTCCCCAGAAATATGGATCCTGCCGATCCGTCCTGCAGCGAACTGGATACTCTGTTGGTTGTAGGCAACGCTGTCTCACTCGAATACACGGCGTCTTTGTGCCCTTCACAGTGGTCAATCAACATGTGACGCTGTTCACGTCCCTTACATATCCTACCAAGCCTAGTAAAACCACTAACGCACTGTAGTGGTCATTCTACCTATCACGGAGAACTACAAATCATTTACGTGCCCGCCGAAGCTGTACACATTTTCGAAGTTACACTGACATACGAACATGTCTTTTGGGTGATTCACTTCTTAGTCAGCAGTGCCGATCAAATATTCTTTATTCTACCCGTTCCCGTTATACGAAACGTAACAGCTGTAAAACAAAGGTAGTAGGCAAGGCCGAAAATGTTGTGCTCCAAAAAATATGACTTGGCTAAACACAACACAATATTTTATTTGTTTATACATACTATAATGATTTACCAAGTGGGTTGGAAATGAGCTTTTGAAATGGTTCAAATGGCTCTGAGCACTATGGGACTTAACATCTATGGTCATCAGTCCCCTAGAACTTAGAACTACTTAAACCTAACTAACCTAAGGACATCACACAACACCCAGCCATCACGAGGCAGAGAAAATCCCTGACCCCGCCGGGAATTGAACCCGGGAACCCGGGCGTGGGAAGCGAGAAACGCTACCGCACGACCACGAGATGCAACTTTTAGATTCCTGTTCACATATTAGAAAGATGAGATTTTTAAAGAAGACGAAACATTCAGATGAAACAAGAAAATTAAAAAAGTATTAAATGCTTATCAAACGAAATATATCGTGGTAAAGTAATGTAAATTGCTACCGCGAGTTAAAGCTGCAACGGTAAGACCCGACTTGAACGTAGTACTCCAGATCACGTAATTATGTGATGTTAGTGCCATCAGACGTCAGTCCCCGCCAGGATAGCCGAGAGCGCTAACGCGCTACTTCCTGGACTCGGGTAGGCGTGCCGGCCCTGGATCGAATCCGCCCAGCGGATTGACGACGAGGGCTGGTGTGCCGGCCAGCCTGGATGTGGATTTTAGTCAGTTTTCCACATACCGCTAGGTGAATACCGGGCTGGTCCCCACGTTCCGCCTCAGTTACACGATACGCCCACATCTGAACACGTTCGCACTATTCCATGAATTACACGAAGGCGCAGACAGCTGGGGTACACTAATTCCGTCCCGGGGGGTACGGGGTGGCGGCAGGAAGGCCATCCGGCCATCCCTTCATACTAACCTTGCCAAATCCGTTCCTGACAATGCCGACCCTGCATCAGTGTGGGACATAGCACCAGTGAAAGAAAGAAACAAAGAAGTGCCATCAGACGTTAGTGGGTCACAGAACAAGGAAAAGCTCGAGCGTTGGACAGAATTATGATTGCAATCTTTTTTTATTAGTTTACTTTGTGACATACAACCTGAACCATACAAGAGATTTCAGTCCCTGTTTCACAGTTATTTTATCGTTAAAATGCGCAGAGCTTTAAAACGTATGACGTGGTGACAGTACAAAGAAAAGTCATTAGATTGTGGGCCGATCGAAAGGTCGATCAGAATCCGAAGTTTCAAGAGTTGTGACGTCAAATTGCTTGAGCAGTTGCAGCCGTGCTCAAGCACAGAACTATACAACACAAAACACTATTAGGTAAAATATAATCACAGCTGTATAACGTTCTTTAGTTGTGGCATATTAACGGCGGATAAACCGTGGTCGTGCGGTAGCGTTCTCGCTTCCCGGGTTCCCGGGTTCCGGGATTCGATTCCCGGCGGGGTCAGGGATTTTCTCTGCCTCGTGATGGCTGGGTGTTGTGTGTTGTCCTTAGGTTAGTTAGGTTTAAGTAGTTCTAAGTTCTAGGGGACTGATGACCATAGATGTTAAGTCCCATAGCGCTCAGAGCCATTTGAACCATTTTTTGAAAAAGATAAACAGTTAAATAGTTCGCTGCTCACAAATTGCGTTCATAATTTAGTAATTCAAAACTTAAAAAATCATCAGTGTTGCTCTGGAATTGCTTATATTATGAAACAACTTTCAACTGAAAACATCGGCGTTAGGCGTGATTTGACGTTTTTTTCGAAAGACTTTATCGTGCAGGTCAACAATAAAATAAAATTTCAAATTATAGATTTTGCAATCGAAGTGTTATTCTCTTGCGAACGAAAGTAACCTTACACCGGTGAAACACGTACGTGTAGATGTGAAAGTAATTTCAGTATAGTCTCACTACTCAAATTTGTCTACGTTAAGGGCCATACACGAGCGACGAATCGCAGCGATCCGTCGCACGCGATATCGCGTGTAATCGGTCACTCGCCTCTATATCCACAGACGAGCGATTTGTCAAGCAATTTCGATAATGTTATACACGTCACTGTTTCGAGAAGTTTTGCCGTGGAAAATGAACTGCTATGTCTATCAGCAGTTGCAGCTGATTTCCATATCCACACGAACACTTGCAAAACGTAAATTTAAAATCATCGGAAATTATGATTTATTAAACTTGTTTTGAAATGCTTTTCTTGGGAACTGTAGGTTATTTTGTGAGAAAATATTACATTTTTCTCTGACATCAAACGGGTTTGTGTAAAACTTCCAAGAGTGCCAATACAATTCGTTTTACATTTATTAGTCATCAATTTCTTTTATTCTTTAGCATAATAATTTAACTGCAAATATTTAAACAATTTACTCGATATGTCTATAGAGGTGTTGGCAATAGCAGTACTACTCATTACTGTAACTTTTGTTATAAACTGTATGCAGAAGAATTAGACAATATGAAATGACAAGGGACTTGATCATAACAGTATAACAGATTTTCCCTGAATATTTAAATGGAAAAGTGGTCTTAGCATCACAATAGATACTTACCAGTATGTCATTCTTTTTATAAGTATAAAACTTTAATAATCCGTTTAATCATTTCATAAATAACTCAAAATCATAAGATGAAGACCACCACTGTATCGCGACTGTCACTATGAATTAAAAAAATTTGAAATGTGTGTGAAATCTTATGGGACTTAACTGCTAAGGTCAGCAGTCCCTAAGCTTACACACTACTTAACCTAAATTATCCTAAGGACAAACACACACACCCATGCCCGAGGGAGGACTCGAGCCTCCGCCGGGACCAGCCGCACAGTTCATGACTGCAGTGCCTTAGACCGCTTCACAATGTATGTCCCATCAATTCCACTTCCATAGCACAAGCTTCAAAATGCTAATCACTGCAAAATCGGAGGGTGTATTTCGTATTACTTCTTAATATAAACGGCAACGTTGGGTTCCACCTAACTTCTCGGCGTAGTTCATGGTTCTTGGGCAACAATAAATTCTAATGTTAATTTCTTACTCAACGTGGGGAAAGCAAAACGAAACAAAACTGCACACCACGCTTAGTAAACATAGAATCTAATCGCAGCGATATTGGTGCTAACTAGCCAGGAAGCCACACTGCGTACACGAATCACATGCGATTCATTGGACTGCCTGGCATTTCCGGGTGATCAGCGATCAACCCATACGATGGATCACTGCGACCCATCGCTCGTGTATGGAGCTCTTCCTATATGTTTGTTTCATACTTTTCTTAGGAGTTTTATCTCCGTTTTTGTTTTCTGTCAAAGATCACTTTTACTCTGCAGTAACATAGAATTTCTAACGTAGCTTGATAGTATCTTCTAAAAGTGCTCTGCACGTCATAAATTTTGTTAACCATCGGATAATCATCTATGTAGTACGATGTTGCCTACGTAGTATGTACCTCAAGTGCCAGTGAAAATAAAAAAAATATTCAGGCTTCTGATGTGCCACAGCCTAGGGATACTAATGTCTTTTGCGCCGATGGTCAGTTACTCGCTGTCTACGTCGTTGTAATAAGCTGAAATCCGATTTTTCAGTATATAATAATTGCAGCAGACCAACGCTGATAGCGGTTCTCTTTTTTTTTTTAAAAAAAAAGAAAATATAAACAATGAGGGTAAAACTCGTCAAGCGGACTGCACAATTTCTGAGGCGAGCGACAATTGCACATTTTCATTTTCATAAGTCCAGCAATAAAAGCTTTTACAATCTTCAATTCAGAAATTGTACGCAGAAACACTTAAACTTAACTTGTTATGAGGATCTTAGACTGTTTATAACGGCTTATAAAAAATCAGCAGTCCTCGCAGTATTTGTCTTATCCAAGATGGCAGTGATGACGTCATCGATGATGTCGGCCGTAACGTCATGTGATGACGTCATCCAAGATGGCGGATTTTGGCGGGAAGTTTGAATTTTGGTGGGAAGTTAGGTCAATTGGGCTACCTCCACTAACCTAACCCCCCCTCCCTTCCCCTCCCCCAGGAAATGGTGGGAAGTTCAAATTCCAACACCTCTCCTAGCCTAAGAAAATGGCGGGAATATAGGTCACTTGGGCTACTTCCACTAACCTAAGTCACCCAACCGCCACCTGTTCTTAGGGAATGGTGGGAAAATGAATCAGCCTGTGCTGGGCTGCTGGAGAGAGGAAGGAGTGTACTCTGTTTACCGTGGACAATTTATTTAGGGATGGATTTTGAGAGATAGTATATTTATCACAGTGATACAGAACACAACCACTGACATGCTTGGGGTCACGCCACACAGCCTACAGACCTGCAAACCATTCGTAAATAATGCAATACATTTTTCACCAGAGAGCCAAACAACTCGTAAAAATTGTCAACATAATAATCCATCTAAAAGACTCTGCAAAACATGCTTGCTAAGCATCAACTGTCAAAATCATGCACCAGTTTTTATTTAAACTGTTTGAGGCACTACTGCCATCCATTTTGTTTGCGATGGGGTCCAGAGTCCAACTGACAAAGTACACAGTACCACCACCAGAGGGCGCTGCCATCCATTCCATTCCCTGACGAAATCCAAGATGGTGACCATGACATCAGCTGATGATGCAAGTATTGTTATCCAAGATGGTGGATTTTGGCGGGAAACAGTGTTCCCCACGAGATCTGTACCTAGTACACAGTACTGCCAGCGGAGGGTGCTGTCTTCTGTTCCGTGATATAACCCAAGATGGTGAGGGAGAATGGCGGAAAAGGACTCAGCCTGTGCTGGACATAAGTCTTTATTGTGCAGACAGTGTCTCTACCACAAGGTCCAGAGTCCATCTGACCTAGTACACAGTACTGCCACCGGAGGGTGCTGTCGGCCACTCCATGACATAACCCAAGATCGCTATGTGAAGGAGAAAATGACTCAGCCTGTGCTGGGCTGCTGGGGAGAGGAGGTAGTATACTTATTTATTTTGGGACAATTTATTTAGGAATGTGTTTGAGATAGTATATTTATCACACTGATACTAAACGCACACTCTGACATGCTTGGGATCATACCACACAGCCTACAGACCTGTAAACTATACAGCCCACAACCCCATGTCCACTGGACTGCACAGGAGGCTACCGCACAGGCTGCCAAGCCATACACAGGTGTCCATTTGGGTCCCTCAAGCATGAGACAGTGGCATCCCTTTCATACTTGACATCTGAGAAATTCCTCTCGAAATATGTAATTACCTGGGCAGTGTTGCTGATGCGACTGGACCTATTTGCAGAGCGCAGAAACTCCAAGGGCACATGCGCATCGATGCTGCTGCAAGCCACTGCTGGACGCAAACCAGCGCAGGAGTGCCGTGGACGGCATGTCAAAGTTACCTCTACAGTTAAAGTTCTTTGAGTGTTATACTGACATCAAATGTCTATCTAAATAAGCACCAATGCGTTCTCTGTGTCATGCGCACGTGTGTTTGCCGCTGCTGGTGTGATCCCTCTCTCTACCTGCGGGTCAGTGAAGCGCTAATTGCCGAGTGACTCACCCTCACATACGCTGCAGAAATCGGTTCCAGAATGGCACAGGGTGCATTGCTCCGTGTGATCCTAACGGAACATGCGAGACGCACCTAGCCTTGCTTAAATGCCATTGACATTTTGAGTGACATCTCACGGCAATGACGGGAGCCACGAGCTACAGCCCCGGCCAGTCTTCCTGACCGTGACATCAGTTTGGCCGGAGCCACAGCCACATGATGGTCACCCGACTCCAGCCCCAGTCCGGCGCGAGCTCCATTTTCTGCGTGATCCTTAACTTTATCTCTCTCCACACCTCTTAAACACTACCACTGTGCCAAAAAATCATTTTTATCAATATAATGTGTGATACGATTTGCATCTTAGATCGTTTCGCAATTGGTGGGAGCTCACACTCGGCTCCTAGTAGTAGTGGCTCACGCCAGCTTGGCGCTGGATTGGACAGTATGCGTCACAAATCTTTCTCGTGAGCCAGTCTTTCTGTTATTGAAAATCGTATCAAAATCCCTGCAGCAGTTCCTAGATTAGTCTTCGCATACAGATAGAAACCACGGCGGGTGCTATAATTTATACAGTGTGTTCCAGAATGACTTTTCAAAAATTTAAAGACTGCTTTCTTATATCAAAACAAGAAAAAAGTGTCCAGCAAACTGGGGCTCTAACGTACATACCTTAAGAGCTATGAGCATTTGTTCACCAGCGAAGATGAACAAATCCTCATAGCTCCTAAGTATACACTTTAGAGCCCACCTCTCAAAATATGGAAAGCAAACAGCTTGCAATAGAAGAGATGTGTTCCGCAGTATCGAGGTTAAAGCAGTGCTCATAGCTCTTAAGGTATGCATTTTAGAGCGCATGTTTACTGGACTTTTGTTCTTGTTTTGGTGTAAGGAATCCGTACTCGAATTTTTAAAGCGTCATTCTCAAACACCCTGTATATGTATACATACAGAAATACAAGGAGATAGAAACTACAGGATCGAAAATGGCAAATCAGAACGAAATAGTATGAACACGCTGTCATCTATTGATTATTTAAGCCACAGAAATCATTATTTTGATTCAGTCGCCTCAGTAGGAGACTGGCTGTGGGTGAAAGCAGCAAAATGGCTTCGAAAATCGTTGTTTCCGCCAGTTGCGAACTGCTTGTTATAATTTATATTTTGAGTGCAAACCGATTCACAAAGCAGTTGAAATTCATTAGGGGTTTTGCCTAATTTTTATGGACCTAAGGAAACGAAAAAAGAAAATGTTAAACAGTGGTAACCAAATCTGAAAAGTGACTGACAAACATGCTTCGTGAAGAGTGGAATGGGAGGCTCAGTATCCAGTGTGGTGAAATCGTGCGAAGAGTCGACCAAAAACTGCAATTTTATCGACGATTGACATTTGTTGCTGATTAATTTCGTCCTATTGAATCTAACACTATTCACACGATACCGTGTAACACCGTCTGTACCTTCGACAAGGAAGAAAGTCTACCGATTTCTTCATATATGCCATACCTAGTGCCCCGTGGAGTGGCCGTGCAGTTTGAAGCGCCATGTCACGGACTGCGTGACCCCTCCCCCCGGAGGTTTGAGTCCTCCCTCGGGCATGTGTGTATGTGGGTGGGTGTTGCTCTTAGCATAAGTTAGTTTAAGTATTGACCTCAGCAGTTTGGTCACTCGGGAATTCACACGTATTTGATCATTTGATTTTGACCATACCTTGCTGAAGTCAGTCACTGGTGATTTGATAGATATACGAACGTCTTCTCGTCATCTAGGGAGATCAATAGCGTACTGATCATGAAGCTGTAGAAGAAAGGGCGAGAATGGTGAAAGGAACATCCTAAATCGTGTTCTCTGTAGCTTGAATGAGTGGGCCCCCGTCACGGTACAAAAACACTCACAAAACATCACAGATCCATCTGCAGCCTGTGATATGGTTTCCCGATTCTGGAATAAGCAACGCATTGGGCCTTCGGTGCAGTCTAAACCTAGAGTCATCTGAGAATAGGCAAAGTCACAACTCTTCGAATCAGACTACAAGCCTCCAATTACTGTCCAGTTTCTGTGCTGTTCGGCCCATTGAAGAAGTGCAGCTTTATGTGGCTTCTTGAGCAGTTGCCTGCTGCGAGGTACCCGACTCCAAATATCCGTTGCATACCGTTCCCTTCGCCATGTTCTCTCGGAAACTGGTTGATGTGTACCTGCATTCACTGACATCAGCAATTTCTGTCAGTTCTGGAACTAGCGTTAAAGACATGACACTCATTTGCACTGCCTGCCGGTTAGGTTCTTTTAATTTTTTTTAAAAATTCTCTACTCCAAAGAGCAGAGAGAGATGTTTGAGATCCAATCCATTCAAGAGAAGTTGTTCTATGTAGCCATATGTGCCAGTAGGCAGGGAATCCATATTGCAAAGTTTGGAAGGGACTTACAGGTGCAGCATTCATCTGATAACAGAGGGAAACCGCACGATTAGCTTCGTCGGGGTTGGAGGATTGGGACTATTCTGGCTTATGTCTGGGACAATGTGTGGGACAATGTTATCAGTTGTACTTATAGACACGTTGGGGAGTCTGCGTTGCTATACAACAGATGGGGTAACTTCATTTTCGGTGTAGCCATGAGCACGTCCAAAAACAATAGTTCCTTCCTGACATTTTGTTAAGTCTGCAAGTTGACCCACATTACAGCGCTGATACCATACAATTGACTGCACCTCCCACTATTTCTCCTGCGTGACTCTGCAACCGAGGTCGCCAACGCACGCCTGTGTGGTGGCGCTCAATTCGGAGGTAAGCTGGTTCGAGTCGTGGTCGTGGATGAAATTTTCACTGCCAGTATTTGGCCATCAAGGGGTGGAGATGTGGTGGCGTAAAGTTTCTGATCACCAGGCTTTGAGTCAACATTCTGGATTCAATTCCAAATTTTTCCGCAGTATCTCAGGGACGTTAAGCTTGGTGGCCTCTTCGTGCTTTTCGAGAGGAGTAGGCTACGTGCTAGCTCCGTGTTTCACCTTCTCCCTTCTTTCATAATGTCCCATCTTTTCCAACAGGAACATGCCAACACTACACACACACACACACACACACACACACACACACACACACACACACACACATTGCAGTGACCTATGTCTAACAGGTACACTTACGCACGCGGCTCTCATACTTCGCGGAAAAGCGTCTGCAGGCGCAAAGAATAGAAAAAACCTGTCCAATTAGCCTGCTGAACCTGCCCTTTTTCGAGGTTTCCCAGCCATTCATGCCATCCAACTTTACTCTACTGGCGTAAGTTACGTCTCACCAGGAGAGGGTCACATGAATGCCTGCTACCAGTTCAGGAACATCAACTTCGCTCCAAAGGGACTAGTGTGCCCTTTAAGGAGCTCACTAATGTTTTGTCCGGCGAGCTTAATATTCGCGGTGCGTTCAATAAGTAATGCAACACATTTTTTTCTGAGAGAAAAATTGTTTAAATGGGTCTGAGATCTATTGGACTTAACATCTGAGGTCATCAGTCCCCTAGAACTTAGAACTACTTAAACCTAACTAACCTAAGGACATCACACACATCCATGCTCGAGGCACGATTTGAACCTGCCTAGAACCGCTCGGCCACACCGGCCGGCTTTCTGAAAGTAGTTGCTTTTGTTCAGGATTCTGATACAGCATACTATTTCCCACTCTCCTGGCTACAAAACCCTATTTTTCAACATAATCTCCGTTCACTGCGACGGCCTTACGCCACGTTTCTGGGAGGTCCTGTATGCCAGGATGGTACTACTCTGTTGGTCGGAGCCAACGTCTTGTTTCATCCATAACTTCCCCACCATCCATGTACTGCTTCCCGCAGAGTGAATCCTTCATTGGGGCAAATAGATGAAAGTCGGAAGAGGCGAGATCGGGTGAATGAGGGAGAACAAACGAATGAAGGTTTGTCAGCTCCTCTGTGAAGCACAGACTTATGTAACGCTTTGCGTTGACATGGAGAAGTAGTTCAATTGCTTTCTTGTGGATACGAACATGCTGAGGTCGTTTCTATAATTTCCTGTGGAGGCTGGGACAGGTATGCGCAATGTTGTTGCGATGATGACAGATGCCTCTTCCAACGCCTTACCGCGCTTTCGTTCTCTGCCAGGTCTGCTTAGACATTCTGCGATGTTTTGTTTTTTCACTATAAGAAATTAAATGACAGCTGCCTGGTTGGAACGCACCACCGTTGCAGAGACCATTTTGAAGGCTACATGTAGCGCCACCACCTATCGGAATTTCAAGAAACTATAGGCGCTGAAGAGAGAATATTCACATTGTCTCACAATAAATTTAGCATTTTTTCAACCGAAACTGACCGAGACAAGAATGTGTTGCATTATTTATTGAACGCCCCTGGTAGAATGTACAGATGTGACCTTGGTGGAAGTGAAGGTTTGCGGCGGTGCTTTATCATCACGTTGGTAATAATAAATTTGATACCGCTTTTTAAAGGTCAGAAATTAAAGGCAAGAAAAATAACGTTAGGCGTCTACGGACTGTCACTCAGCAGAGGTCTGCAGTCAACCCGTCAGTGTTCGAAAATGTTTTCCGCTAATTCTTCGGAGAAGTGGAGCTCGAAAAGTAGAACCCGGTCACGGGAGCCGAGCTGGCGGAAGCGGAGCAGTGGGGCGGCCGGCGGCGCGTGAGGCAGCTAACGCGGTTCTTCCGGCCGCTCGCGTCACCAGGAGACACATTTTTATGAGCCGCCGAACCTCAAAGAGTTAAAAAGTGCGGCGCGCATCTGCCGGCGGCGGCCGGTGTGCGGGCGCGTGCGCGCCGGGGGCGCCGGAGGCGTGGGGCGGCCAATTGTCCGAGCGAGGCGGCCGCGGCGCTTGTTAGCGTCACACGCGCATGCAAATGAGCGCCTAACGAAACTAAACTGCGGCCAGCCGCGCCGCGCCGCGCTCTGCCCGCGGCGGCCGCCCGCCGTCGCCGTCGCCGCAGCCGCCGTCTGCCGCTCTCGTTAAGCGCCGCGTGGCGTGCCGCCGTCTCGGACGTGCGAATCTCGCCGTCCAGTAATGCCAGAGGACCGTGCCTGGTTATAATGACGTCGATGCCAACTGGACGCTACACCGCAGCCTTCTTCGCGCTCCGTAACAGAGGTTGTGACACAACAAACACGCGAACAGTGTGGAGTTATCTGTTTATGTAGTCGATAAAAGGATCGAGCTCCCAATCAATATAGCACAAGTACTATACATATCCAACTCGTTGATTTCTTCAGTGTAGGCCGCAGCACGTCGACGTGCGGTAGCGTTCTCGCTTCCCGCGCCCGGGTTCCCGGGTTCGTTTCCCGGCGGGGTCAGGGATTTTCTCTGCCTCGTGATGACTGGGTGTTGTGTGATGTCCTTAGGTTAGTTAGGTTTAAGTAGTTCTAAGTTCTAGGGGACTGATGACCATAGAAGTTAAGTCCCATAGTGCTTAGAGCAATTTGAACCATTTGAGCCATTCTTCAGTGTAATGTGATAGCTGCAGTCGATCCCTAATCCCGACAATCACTTGTGTTGTCGGGTTTTGTAGCTACGTGCAACATAAATAATGATAAATCGAAGCATGTCTCTATAGCTTAGTACTTATTAACTAAACACCTCACAGGGGTCCCTTGTGACTGACATTGGACATCATTTTACAATTTCTAACCTTCGTTTGCTTGGGCGCCTGCCTCGGTAACTCCGCTGTCAGCGCAGCGGTTTGCTAACCAAATGGGCCCAGGGTCGATTTCTGGCCATGTTGGAGACTTTTTTCCGCTCGGAGAGTGGGGGTTGTCTTGCCCTCACGTTTCTTTCATCGTAATTGACATTCTGCTATTCAGATGGCTGTATGGCCACACCCCGAAAGCCGGTAATTAAAATAAAGAGAAAAATGCACTTCGTCGACGTTCACAAATACTAAAAGTACTGCACGTCTGCGTAACTGACTACAACGTCGGCTCACTCTCAAATGACGCTAGCAGTCTGTCCAAAACCTATTCCAAGCAATCCCTCTCGCCACCAGTTTAAGGAGCGTGATGCCACAAAAAGTAGAAAAATGTATTTAATGATAGAAGTAAGCTCCCTGACGCCTAGCTCCATTTTCGTTTATGTCGGTACTGCGGACACGCCCTAGATTCGCACAGGTAACACTATAAAGAGACCACACAGCAATTGGACTTTTCTAGTCTTTTTATATTTTTTAAGAACATCAAATTCAGAATCCAGATGCACGGTCCACTCACAGTAATGTGGCTACTGCCTCTGTTCGATGTGAACGTGTAGTAACCACTCACAGACGGCAAATGGCAGCATTAACAGTGGAGGGTAATAAAGCGTGTCGCGGGGATGCGGAAAACAGTGCAGCCGTTGTCGTCATGTAGAGACTGGGCAATTTATCTGACGTCCAAAGGGGCGTGATTATTGGCTTTCGGGCCGAGGATGGAAGCGTTCCCGAAACGGCGAACTCTGTAAACTGTTAGCGTGCCAACGTGGTTTATACCGTGCATGGCAAAATAGCGCTATCCAAAATTGCCGTACCATCGGCCATAGATTCCAGGGTGAACGAC
Organism: Schistocerca gregaria; assembly: GCF_023897955.1. Lineage (NCBI taxonomy): Eukaryota > Metazoa > Arthropoda > Insecta > Orthoptera > Acrididae > Schistocerca > Schistocerca gregaria. The sequence continues at coordinate 416,011,420 of NC_064923.1, forward strand.
GGCTGCGCAGTCGCTACGGGCGAATAGACGTGCAACTGTTGAGGAACTGACCGCCCCGATGAAGCAAAGGGCTACCAACAGCGTCTCTTCAAGACCGTTAAGCGAACGTTTCTGCGTACGGGCCTCTGCAGCAGGCGCCTGGTCCAAGCACTCATTATGGCTGACTTCATCGTCGACGAGGGCTGGAATTTACACGCTAATGCCGCAACTGGACGTCCACTGAGTGGTGACAGGTGGCCTTTTCAGATGAATCATATTTTATTCTCCACATGACTGATGGTAAAAATCCGGCAACAAGGGCCCAGGTCGGAGGAGGTAGCGGTATGATCTGGGGAATGTTTTCGTAGCATTCTCTGGGTGATTTCGTCTTTCTGGAAGGCATAATGAATTAACACAAGTATGCATCTATCCCTGGGGACCATGTCCGCCCCTGTATGCAGTTTCTTTTCCGTCAGCACAGTGGCATCTACCAGCACGACAATGCAACGTGTCACACAGCTCGCGGTGTACGTGCCTGATTCGAAGAGCGCCAGGATGAGTTTACCATACTCCTTTTGTTACCAAACTTCCCGGATTTGAACCCGGTCGAAAATCTGTGAGACCACCTTGATCGGGCTGTTTGCGCCGTGGATCCTCAGCCACGAGACGTAGCACAGGTCGCCACTGTAGTCGCAATTGCTCTACAACATTGTCGGTAGCTTCCAGGACCTCATTGACTCTCTTTCTGCACATCGGTGCGGCAAAAGGTGGTTATTCAGCCTTTTGACAAGTGGTCAGATCAATGAAACTAGATTTTGTATTACTCACGGAAAGCAACTCTCAGAAACTCCCGAGAAAATCGACTTCAAAGCTTTTCCAGTTCTTTCAATGTCCTAAATTCAATTTTTTTCCAATAGACTGCCTAGCTCTGTGATAGAATCCTTGCTTGCATAATGGGCAACACACGTTCAGTTCCCACTTGTGATGAATTTTTAAACAAAAATTCATGTTCCACTAGCTTTCCGTGAGAAGTAAAATAGATAAAGACGAAGAACAATTAATTTTAAGAGTTTATTTTTGCAGTGGAAACAGGATTTTTGTGTACGATTTGTAATTAGAAATAAGAAGACGTGCATTTGTCGTAACAGTCATAATTAGATATCTGTTAAGTAGTGTATATTTGATGCATTTTATATTTAAAGGTGCTCTAACTGAATGAAAAAAAAAAACAAAGAAAAAAATGACGGAAACGACATTCGAACCGCGATTACTAGTCTCGAGGAGCACAGTTTTTTTTTTCAAAATGGTTCAAATGGCTCTGACCACTATGGGACTTAACATCTGAGGTCATCAGTCCCCTAGAACTTAGAACTACTTAAACCTAACTAACCTAAGGACATCACACACATCCATGCCCGAGGCAGGATTCGAACCTGCGACCGTAGCGGTCGCGCGGTTCCACACTGTACGCCTAGAACCGCTCGGGCACTCCGGCTGGCGATTTTTTTTCATCTGTACGTATTTTACGTTTCACGGAAAGCACGTTTGTTTAAAAAGTTTGCATCGGTCAAGATTTCAATTAACTTTATGAAACGTCCCCTTAGGAAAATTTATACTCGACTGTGCTTAAACTGACACACAATATTTTTTTTAGCGCAACGCAATCTGACTTTCAAAAATCCCTACAAAAGAATGGTCCTGACTAACATTAACCTATACCTTTCACAAATCACTTACCTCACCAAAAATCTTCGTTACTCGAACTACTGCAATACAGCGAGCGCCACTACTGCCAGCTAAATAAAAGATTCAAACTACGGAAGGCACTAACTACTGATAGGTATAGTTAGCAAAATGAAAGATTTTAATAGAAAACAAAGAGTGTATTTACCTTAATAGTCATAATATATATATCAGTTCATGACACCAATTCTTACAAATTTCAAAACTCCGCCATCTCTCTACCCACGTCTACCACTGCTGGCGGCTCACCTCCAATTGCGCAACGCTACGCGCTGTTAGCATCCAGCTGCCGCTGCCCAACACTACAATGGCAGACAACAATGCAAACCAGCCACAGACTGCACACGGCACAGCCAGTGATTTTTATACAGAGCGCTATGTGGCGGCGGCGTTACCAATAAAAAAACCTAAACAGCCTACTTACAACTTGATATAAATTATTGGTTAGGTCCAAAAAAATTCGTTGTAAGTATTGTGACTGATTTTGTTTCAGTAGTCGGCTACAAAATTATATCACAAATATCGTCATTATCGTCATCGTTGTTTTCATTACAATTATCATTATCTTCGTCGTCGTCGTCTGAATAATGATGAATATGGTGATTATGATGAATTTGTTTCGAAAGCGCTCAACGGCATGGTTATCATCCCTATATCTCAACTGTCGAGTCTCGTTCCTGAATGATGATGAAATTATGAGGACAACACAAACACCCAGTTCCTGGGCGGAGAAAATCCCCGACCCGGCACTTACGTAGTTTCTACAGTCCCAGTATACATTGAAATCCTCACACCACCTTACAAGTGAGCTGTTTGTAGTCGTCGTACACTGCTGTCGATATTTCACCGGTAGCGAGGCTTTTGTCGTATGAGCGGGCTTGGAAAAGGCTGCCGCGCAAAAGAAGCCTGTGGGCTCGACTCGATCATCGGAACATAGTGCAGGGCGTGGTCGAAAAGTTTTTTATTGGAGCGATAGTGGTAATTAATAATCGGTACGCATACGAGTACGCCACGGGAAGAGACAGGCAACGCACTTCCGTGTTTCTTTTGAAAACGTTTCGCGCGGTGTCCTGACTACGCGATGTCCATCGAAATGTAAACTGGACCTCAAGGTTTAACCGCGAAAGTACCTCGCTGAGCGATGTATGCGGATCGCCAACTTAAGTTGAATTGAGACGTTATTCTCATGAGAAATGAGCCTACACTTGTTTGCTCTGGTTGTGAGTGAGGTTATAATCGGTAACAATATTAATTTGTGAACAGTGCAGCCTGAAGTAACTTTTTAGAATAGACCAAGTTCTACGAAAACTGTATTACTTTGAATGGTAGAATGTCACTCATTCCCTCCATGTGGAACTGTTGCGTTGTACTTGATTGAACATTATAATACGGGGTGGATATAAATAAACTTTCGCTATTTGAGCTACTGTAGACTGAAAACTAACTACCGTACTGGTTCCCAGTTGCATAGGAATGATGTTCAGACATTGCGCTGTTTTAGTTTATGTTTTAGTTGCGTTAGTCTTGTGGCCTCCCGTTAGACGCCGTTACTGATACGGCGATGTAGCGTTGAAACACAAGCACCAGTATGCATCCAGTTTCAGTCAACTCTTAGACAAAACAACAACAATAGTACTGGTACTCTTCGTCTGTATCGACGCAGTAAAGGAATACGGAGAGGTCTTCTATCCGAAACGGGGTTGAAGAACATGATTCGGAAGTTCGAATTAACTAGCGATTTGGGAATTGTTTCTGGGAAAGGACCACTAATTGTAGAAGAAGTAGCTGTTGCCATGGCTGAGAATTGCGGACGCAATGTGCGACCTCCACGCACTGGACGAGTTGTGTAACAACAGCTGAAGATTCCACGGTCCACCGTTCGAGGAGCACTCCGAACAATTGTGGAATGGTATCCGTACAAAATACCATGCTGTCGTGGATGCGGAGGATTGTCGCATTGAGCAATGTTTGGAACCTGCATTGTAGACACGGTACACAATTAACAAATGTTACCCTCTCATCTGGAAATTAAAATGTGGTTCTTGCAATAGGTTATTCGTCATTTCTCTTCCGCCTGTCCTTACAAATATTTCCACTAAGTATCATTGTCTTACGAACAATAGTTTTTCGTGGGGACCTTCTCAAGCAGCTAAAGTGTACTTATAACCATCCTCTATTTCTACAAGCGGCGTCCAGAATTGGTATGCCAATCAGGCAAAGTCGCCGTGAGCATTGAGGCAATCATCGCACCGACGCATCAGGTTGAAGATACCCGTTTGGAAAAACATCGTGTCCTGCTGCCTGAAGAAGTCCGCAACTGCCGCCTGTACATCCTCTTCCTACGGAAATCGTCTACCCTTCAGGGTCTTTGTAAGGGAACAAAGGCGTGTTAATGGCATGGGCACAGATCAGGGCTATAGGTCGGGTGCTCGAGTGTGTCTCACTTGAGTTGGCGGAAGTTCCGTGTTGCGATATCTACGATATGGGGAGGTGCGTTATCACGAAGCACCAGCACTCCTCGTCGATCGTTTTCGACAGACAGGCTGCCACATCACATTCTTCATTCTCCGATGGATGTCTTCCCATGTTCATTCTTCGGCAGCAAAGAAAAGTGTAACAGAACGTTGGTCCCGTTTGGATGAATCTGGTAGTAATGTCACCATAGTTCACGTTTATGCATTTACCAGATGCACGTCGGAAAGACGGAAATGCCACATTTATCCCTTGCATACACATCGGTGCTTATATACCCGCATCGGAGTTGCGCTACGTTGCATACACACTACAGCAACATTCTCAAACGGGAACTTTTTCATTACCCATTATAGTATTGGTAGTGCCACGGTGGAAGGATCAGCACGTTTTATGACTACGCGTATTTGAATTACGTCACGGTCGTTGACCATTCCAGTTGCCTGCCATTGCAGTGCAGAGTGAGAACATAATTAATCTTGCATATATAAGATTTATATGGGTGCGAGTCGTTGACATACCGTAGAAGGTTGTTGACGAAGCCAAGAAAAGCAGACGCAGCCGATTTCCATACAGTACTACAATGCAACACTTTAATCGGCTCCTATATCGGCGTAGCACGTACTGCGGCTCGGGGATGAGAATTTTTTCAAAATGTATCACTTTTATTGTAATTAAAATAGTAGTAATACAACAGATATACGAGTATGACAGCAACTGTAGTGTCTGTAAAGAGAACGACAAGAATACTCTGAGTGATCAACAAGTGTGGTTGTCATGCAAAGGATCCAGAGGCACCTTCCAGTAGTGCATATAATATTTCCTTGGTGGAAGAATTCGAACGGCTACTTGTAGCCTGGTGAGGTTATATGTACATTAACTGATCAAAAGTACCTGGATTCGTATTAGTGGGCATTAGTATGGGGAGTGTCCACCCTTCGCCTTTATGACGGCTTGAAGTCTTCTGGTGACACATTCGGTGAGGTGGTTTGTGAATACGGCAGGCCATTCGGTTCAGATCAGAACTCTGGGCAGGCCAGTTCCTTTCAGAACGTTGATGTCCACAAACAAATGCCTCAAAGATACTGCTTTATGACGATGTGCATTGTCATGCTGAAGGGTACAATCACTGTCTTCGATCTGTTCCTCTGCTGTACACAGTACACAATGTTGTAAAATGTGTTCAAAACCTTCCACATTACGCGTTTTCTTAACAGCGACAAGGGGACTCCATCCTACCCGCGAAAACTCTCGTATACCGTAACAACACCTCCTTCGCACTTCACCGTTGCCACTGCATATGCTGGCAGGTAATGTTCTCGAGGCATTCGCCAAACCCAAACCCTTGCATCGGACTGCCATAGGGTATAGCATGATTCATTACTCCAGTTCATTCGTTTCCAGTGGCGTCGCTCTTTACACCACCTAAAGCGTCTTGTAGCTTTGACTACAGAAATATGTGGCCTATGAGGAGCTGCTCCATCATTGTACCCCTTCCTAATTAACTCCATTCGTACCATCATTTTGTTAACTGGAATGCTGGAAGCACTTTGGAACTCACGAATGATTCCTTCTCATTTCGTGCTAACTTTACAACCACCCTGCGCAATGCTCAGTCAGTCAGTACATGATGTCTGTCTGGTCTTGACTTAGCTATGGTTGTTCCTTAGCGTTTTCACTTCACAATCATATTGCGGACCTGTGTCAGCTTCAGAAGGGTTGAAATGTAGCTGATGGACATGTCAGTCAGGTAACATCCGAGGCACTAGACCACGTTCGAAGTCACTCAGCTCTCCTGACCCACCGATTCTGCTGTTATTGCGTCTCTGCTGAAAACACAGTACTCTCCATATTCTTTTATACAGACTGGTCCGCCTCTCGTGACATCTCGTGATCGGTTTTGCTTTAGATAGAACGTTCCGTACAACTCTGGTGAGACAGGATACATACTGCTTGTACAGTAATATCATTTCAGAGAAAAATAGTATATTTGCACTAATATTTACATTTAAACTTCGGTACTTTAAAGTATTGTATTGGTTGTCATCTACTGTGATTTCACACAGAGGCTTACCGACAATCGTTCTTCCAGCAGACCATTCGCAACCGGAATAGGAAAGAAGAAAAGTGACAGTGGTACAGGAAGTAACCTCCATCATACAGATTAACGTGACTTGCAGAGTACGGATATAGATGTATATGTTGAGTGATCCAATACCAGAGTGTTAATTTTGGAGTAATGTTAGTAGGTATTCCAGTTTCGTCGGGTCTCCGAGAGAACGGCATAGCAGATAGTGAGGGTGTGAAGTTGTATGACAGAGGGAGAGAGGGTGCGCCCCTGGGCGCGGACACGCGGCATGTGGTTGCCCTGGCTGTTCACGCCGCTGCCATTGTTAGCGTGTTCCGCGTCTCCCCGGAGACGGCTATTATCGAGCGTGCCCTGCAGTTTTGAAGTTGGGCAACCGCAGGCGGGGAAGACGGCGCCGGGGGCGGTGGGGGCGGCGGCTCCTTTGTGGAGGCGGCGCGTCGCCGCGAGCTGCCGCCTCCTGTCTTGCGCTAACGAGGCCAATGAGCGGCCGAGTGGGCGCAACCTCCGCCCCGTAATTACTGCGGCACGCCCGCCGGCGCGGAAGGGTTAAACGAGCGACGACCGGCGACCGCCAAACGCAAAACCTCCGGCCGCGCGTCACCCGCCGGAACCACGGGGCACTTTCTGCACCTCGGCCGCTAAGCTCCCCAACCTGCTCCTCCCTAATCGGGTGGAGGGCTCCACCGCAGTCAGGACCGAACGGCCTTTATTCATCGAATGGTTAGTGACGTAGTAGCTAGCCGCTTATCTGGCGAGCATTCGTTGCTCGTCCTGTGTGCAGGTTGGACATTAAAATGTTATTCCTGCCGACCCTCTTACTATGGTGCTATAATTACTTGACTTACTGGACTGGCCTTAGTTGGCGTGAAGTTCTTTTTTCCTCAAGCTGCTGCGGAGAAAATTATTTTCGCAGCGGATCCGGCCAACGTCTTGTCGGCTTGCGGTATTGTTGGTTGCCCAGTTCCACGATGAGCTAATTGTGGGATTGACGCGCCTTCTCGTACAAAGCACCAGTAGTCTGCAGGAATCTGTTCCTCAGTAGCTGGGTGACTGTGTGTTCGTGCAGAGGTGGAGTTGAATGTAGCCTAGGAAGCCCTACAACGACTTTGAGATACCGATTCTGCGTCCTCTGCAGCGCTACGATGTGAGTGTCGGCGGCTATTCCATATCACGGACGCATATTCTAACGCTGGTCTGACCAGGGTTAGGCAGAGCGTAATACTGTAGCGCGGAGGCAGCAATGACTGAGGATTAATCAGAGGATATAAGGCGCCGAGGCTCCCTACTGTTGTGCTGCTGACATCACGTACATGCCACGTCCATCTGAGTCAGTGATTGGGGGCCATCCCTAGGTATTTCGCAGTCTTCTTCGACGAAATGGGTCCTCACAGGATGTTGAGAGGCGACATATCTTGCGACAGCATCCTTCGGGTGAAGATTACTGCCTGGCTCTTCACGACGTCGAATTTCAAGTGCCACTTCGTCGACCATGAGCCCAATGAGTCGCACCCGATATGGAGGAGACATTCATGCTGCAGGTGAACAGCGCTTTATCGTCGGCGTAAAGCGAAGTAAAACTGACATACTATTACATTGGATGTAATACTTCCTTTCAGTATTAGAGATCGTATGAAGTTGTGACACACAGTCTGTCGTTCTGCACACGTATCTTGAACGGAAGAGGAAACGGAGAAAATGAACTTGGTTCCAGGGTGTCCTCTGTTACAAGCATGAGATGGCTTGTTGTATAGATGTAGATGTTCGTGGGAAGTCGCAGCTTTTCCGTACTCTGTCGGCATGGAGGATGTCCTTTAGGTTAAAATGAACAGTCGAGGTCGCAATAATATTTGTTTATTTACCGATTTCGGTTTATGTCAAAGCCATCTTCAGAATTTTTGGTCCCATATGACTGGTGCTGGCGGCTCCTCAGTTTGGTGTCGATCGTGGTATCACGTGGCAGCACCTGGATATAGCATCAGAGCACTGCCCTCCATAGATAATGTTGTCTAAATTTATGGATGGAGGATGTCCCTTCTCTTGAGCAATAAAGGGTTAGCGGAAGCAGCGCCCAACCCATAATGAAATGAAATGGTCAGAGACCCTCTGTGGCGTCGTTCGGCTGTCTGGTGCAAGTCTTTCTTTACGACGGCACTTGAGCGAGTTGCTTTTCCTTGAGATGAAATTGAGATGAAATGATTGGGGCAATACAAATACCCAAGCCACGAGTGATGAAAATATCCGATTCGGGTAGGAATCGAAATGGGGAACCCACACTGTAGAGGTAACGATGCTAACCACTAGACCACCAGCTGTGGACAACCCTGGGGAATGTCTTTTCATGTGCGAAGGTAAAACACGTCGTCAGCTGTAAAAATGGCATCGGGAGTATCTACAGAAAAACGTAGGAAACATTTCTCTTAATGTAGAGTCATTAACACAGTTTGTTTAGTTATCTGCAAAGAGGTACTGCACAGGTTACTTTTTTAAAAAAGAGAACAGTACTTTTCTCTATCATACAGCTCAGGAATGGGCAAACTTTGGTGACCCGCAGGCCTGATTCACTTACTTCACCTCACGGTCCCCATCATCACGTGAGGCAACAGCTGCGCTCTTAGCGGATGTAGGCAAAACTACAGCGTCCGTGGCGTTAATGTTTAAGGGGTAAGGCACCGATATGAATGGCACCCCTATCCTGACACGTCACGCCAATAAATTATGCTTCAATACATGCATTTTTCAGAGTAAATTCTTTTAATCTCACCCCATCTTCAGATGTTTCTATTAATTTACGCATCACTTTCTTACTTACTACGTTTTACGATAGCCACAAAATTCTGCAGCGCCTAACTCTCTCTCCCACGCATTTCTTTCGCGGGCAAGAACGAAACCAAGCTTCACTCTGAAGTCTTGTTTTCAGATTCAAATGAGCCAACTCTGGCCACAGACGCAAAGCATTCCCTTCTCCATTGCTATCTGACTTTTGTACTGATATCACGACAATCACGACACAATTTAGCGCCTGCATTTGTTTCATTTTGTATGCGATTACTAGAATCTCACCTCAGACCCTTTTAGGAGATGCACCAAGGTTGTACTTTAGTATTATTATTGCTTGTCAGATTGTTTATGAATTACTTCATCGTAATAAACCGAATAAGCGGTGATTATAGTTTCATTAAATAGTAATTGAATTCCTAATTCATTATTGTAGCGGCTGTCTAGCTAATTCATTTCGGATCAAAAGGCCGATAGCATACTTCCAGATCAGACAACCAGGTTGCTTACAAATTCGCCGACCAGTCCAAGAGCCGTTTGTATTCTATTTTCCACGCTTGCTTAAACAATTGACAGGATGGTTCCCAGTTCCCATCCTGCAAAACTCGATTCACAGACTGGTTAAAATACGAAGCACAGAACGAACTGCACATAGTACATGGGTTTGTGGCACACTCGTCTTTCCTCCCTTAGCATCTTTTAGACGAGCAACTTTCTTGTTTCAGGTGACTGCTTATGACAAGTGAGTATCAAATGGCTCAAATTTCTGTGAGCACTATGGGACTTAACTTCTGAGGTCATCAGTGCTTGCCTGGTAGCGGAGCAGGGAAGCTGCCACATGTTGTCAGCCGAACGGGCAGGCTGCTTTACTCACATCCAAGCTACGCCCGACACAAGAAGCTACAGGTATGTTGCTTGCCTGTCTGCGTGCCCTTCTTCCCGCTCTGGTACGCTACGAAGCAGTTATTTCCGTACGCTTTCGCTGTAGTGTTATGCATAGCGTTCGGCCGTATCGCTAGACGAGACCCAATACTGTATATATTTATTTTCGGTCTTTGTAGTCCAGAAACTTGAGGATTTTATTTCTCCCTTTTTTTCCTTTTCGGCATATAGCGAGCCTATTTATTTACTTCCATATGAGCGGTTTTCTCTGCGCCTTCACCCACTCTCGGCTAGCACTGGCCATTCTCAATTCTGATCATCACCAAGTCACCTCTAATACACGTTTTGTATAATAAGCAGAACCATTTCAGAACGCCGTGACTCTTTGCATTTAAGAACCTGAAGATGTGTATTATACTGCAATGTCTTCTACAGTGAGGTTTTGGAAGTCTAAATTTCTGTAACCTGTGTGTTTCGGCCAAGGATGAAGTCACTTATAACGATTTTAATTAGTTTTCCAGGATGTGTATTGCGGGTTCACTGAAATCATTCTATTTGACAAAAACAGTTTATTCTAAATTCCTCGCCGCGCGTAGTAGCCGCTCGGTTTGAGGCGCCATGTCACGGATTGCGCGGCTCCTACCGCTGGAGGTTCGAGTCCTCCTTCGGGCATGGGTGTGTGTGTGTGTGTTGTTCTTAGCATAGGTTAGTTTGTTAGTTTAAGCAGTGTTTAAGTCTAGGGACCGATGTAGTCAGCGGTTTGGTCTCTTAGGAATTCAAATACATTTGAACATTTTCTAAATTCCTCAAATTCATTTTCGCAAATATGAAATTCGTTTTTCATATTATGTTAATCTAAACAGTACATGTCTGAAAGAAGGATTTTTTCTTTCATACTAAGCTCTATTCGTGCTACGACACATACCAACAGAATGTGGTTTTTAACATACACCGACCCATATATTTTTCCTATTTCAACCAACGTTTGCCCTACAGCTACATCTACGTGATTACTCTGCAATTCACAATAAAGTGCCTGGCAGAGGATTCAATGAACCACCTTCAAGCTGTCTCTCTACCGTTCCACTCTCGAACGGCGCGGGAAAAGCGAGCACTTAAACTTTACTGTGCGAGCCGTGATTTCTCTTATTTAATCGTGATGATCATTTTTTCCTATGTAGGTGGGTGCCAAAAGAATGTTGTCGCAATCGGAGGAGAAAACAGGTGATTGAAATTCCTTGAGAAGATCCCGTCGCAGCGAAAAAGCCTTTGTTTTAATGATTGCCACTCCAATTCACGTATCATGTTTGTGACACTGTCTCCCCTATTTCGCGATAATACAAAACGAGCTGCCCTTCTTTGTACTTTTTCGATGTCATCCGTCAGTCCCACCTGTTGCGGATCCCACACCGCACAGCAGTACTCCAGAATAGGGCGGACAAGCGTAGTGTAAGCAGTCTATTTGGTAGACCTGTTGCACCTTGTAAGTGTTGTGCCAATGAATCGTAGTCTTTGGTTTGCTCTGTCCACAACATTATCTATGTGATCGTTCCAATTTATGTTATTTGTAATTGTAATCTCTAGGTATTTAGTTGAATTTACAGCCTTCAGATTTGTGTGACTTATCGCGTAATCGAAATTTAGCGGACTTCTTTTAGTACTCATGTTGATAGCTTCACACTTTTGTTTATTAAGGGTAAATTGCCACTTTGCGCACCACACAGATATCTTATCTAAATTATTTTACAATTAATTTTGGTCATTTTATGAACTTTATGAGACGGTAAATGACAGCATCATCTGCAAACAATTTCGTATGTCGTTAATATAGATAAGGAATAATATTGCCTTGCCAAAGGCTAAAGGAAGAAAACCTTGAGTAGAAATTACCTTTTCCTCCGGGTTGGGGGTTGTGCAGTGGGCCAGCTCCTCACTCACATAAAAACATAAAAATGCTAAAATACCTAATAATATGCCTCGGATAAATTGTAACTTTGGACGACGAACTGGCGATGAGAAATGGAAAATGATGGCTGGATGCTAGAATGTGCAAGGTATTTCCACTAAAAGAAGTTTACTACCTGCAGAACTTGACATGTTCAACATGGGTGTTGTCGTACTCTCTGAAACAAAGAAGAAAGGCCAAGGAGAAGAAGAACTGGATAATTATGTACATATTTGGAGTGGGGCATCAAAAGCAGTTAGAGCCAAAGCAGGAGTATCCATTATGATAAAGAAATCATGGAAAGAAAGATTCAGAAATTGGACATTCATCAATCAACGCATTATAACTGTTGAAATGACATTATTTGCTAGGGAAGTTGTGATTATTGGCGTATATGCACCCACGAACGACACAAAAGATAAGGAGAAAGATACATTCTGGGCCACCCTCAGGGAGACTGTTGACAAAGTCCCAAGAAGAAAGGAGCTGATTATCATGAGAGATCTGAATGGAAGAGTAGGAATTAGAGAATCCTGTAGAATAGTAGGAAAACATGGAGAGGACGAATATAATGACAACGGGGAACGATTGATTTCAATTTGTGAATACTTTGATCTAAAAATTACCAACACATTTTTCAAACATAAGGACATTCATAAATATACTTGGCAACAGAACACTAAAGAACTTAGTTCTATAATAGATTATATTATCATTAGGCAAACAAGTAGTTTCAAGGCAGTAGACGTCAGATCTTATAGAGGAGCCCAGTGTGGATCAGACCACTATCTAGTAAAAATAAAGTCTTTCTGGCCATGGAAAAATGCAAGGAATGATTCAAGTAACATAAATAAAACGAACCAGACTGAAAAAGATGAAAATTTACCTTTTAATATTGACAGCCTATAAGACGGAAGTATCAGAACACCCTTTGCGGCCAAGATGGAAAGGAAACTGGTTGAATCATTTGAAGGAAGTACAGAGGAAATATATGACTATATAAAAACTAATGTGAAAATCATAGCAACAGAGGTGTTGGGTAAAAAAGATAGCAACCACGACCGTGCAGCAGAGTGGTGGTCAGAGGAACTAGAGGTCCTCGTTAGAGAAAAACGAAATGCGCTCCTTCAGTGGTTGAATGATAAATCAGAAGAAACAAGATCAATATACAAGGAAAAAAAGAATGAAGTGATGAAAGAAATAAGGATGGCAAAAATTGAAGCATGGGAAAGAACATGTGCCAAGGTGAATAGCAAATTAGGATTTGGGAGAGCAAAAGAAGCATGGTCAGTGTTAAAAGGGCTTCGACAGGATACAAAAAACAAAACTAATCTCCAACTGATAACACAAAAGGAATGGGAAGAGTATTTCCGAAAATTACTAAATGAGGACAGAGAAGAATATCTCGAAGAAGGAACAGGGGAAGATAAAGGACATGAAGATGATAAGACCCAGATTTTAGAAAGTGAAGTACTTCAGGCGTTGAGAACAGGAAAGAATGGTAAATCACCGGGACCAGGCAATATCAATCTGGAGTGTCTGAAATATGGTGGTGACAAAATTGTGAAACTGATAACACAGCTCTTCAACAAAATGATACAAAGAGAGTCAATACCCAACGAGATGAAGCTAGGTTACATTAATACAATATTTAAGAAAGGGGATCGCAAAATTTGTTCCAACTATCGAGGGATTTGTGTTACAAACACATTAATGAGAATTTTTGCAAAAGTAATTAAAAACAAACTGTAAAAAAATTTTAGAACCCAAGATGAACAATGTGAATTCACGGCTGGAAGATCATGTGTAGACCATATTTACACATTACGACAGATTTTGGAGAAACATAGGGAAAAATCAAAAAATATAGGATTAATTTTCATAGATCTAGAAAAAGCGTATGATACTGTTCCAAGAAAATTACGTTGGAGAGCACTACATATGGCAAACATAAACCCTTCCTTGATTAAAATAATACAACAGATGTATAAGGATAACATTTGCCAATTGAAAGTTGGTAATAAACTTTCACAGAAATTTAGAACAAGCAAAGGCCTTTTACTGGGCTGTCCCATGTCACCATCATTATTTAGAGTCTATATAGATATTAGCCTTAGAACATGGTCTCGTAAATGTAGTAGTGTGGGATTAGAAATAAGAGATGGAGTTTACCTACATCATTTATTGTTTGCTGATGATCAAGTAGTCGTAGCACAAGATGGGGAGGATGCTAACTATATGTGCAATCAACTAGCAGTAGCATACAAAACTTGGGGTTTGAAGATTAATTACCAAAAAACAGAATACTTGACTAATGATTCAGATGAGCTATACATGGAAGGAAAGAAAATTAAAAAGATAAACACTTTCTGTTATTTGGGATCCATTTTAGAAATCGAGGGAAAATCAGAGTCATAAATCAATAAAAGAATTAGTAACGGACGGAGGGTCATTGGGATGCTTAACTCAGTCTTATGGAGCAGGAATGTAATGAGCAGAAATAAAAAATTAATATACAAATCCATATTAGAGAGTGTGGTTCTGTATGGAATGGAGACCTGGACAATTAACATGAAGCACATTAAAAAATTACAAGCTCTAGAGATGGACTTTTGGAGAAGATCGGCAAGAATCTCCAGGATAGAAAAGATAAGGAACACCGAAGTAATAATGAGAATGGAAATAAAAGAAAGAATATATGACGTAATGGATAGGGAGAAATTACAGTGGTACGGGCATGTACGACGAATGGAGAAAACCAGAATACCAAAATTGATACTGGTGTGGGAACCGGAGAGGAGAAGAAGAAGAGGACGACCTGCGACCACCTGGATACGAAATGTACAGCACACAATGAGGAGAATGGGCGCAGAGGAAGAAGACGCGCAAGATCGAAACACCTGGAGGAATATTTTGAGAATATAGTTTAAGAACGTTTATTGTTTGTATTGTAATTTCCAAGTAAATTATTATGTTGGAGATAAGCCTCTGTAATCAGGAAAAGCTCAAAATAATAAAAAGTAATAAAGAGCTAGTTGTGTTTCGCAAGAACGATATTTTCTGAACCCGTGCTGACTATGTGTCAATAAATCGTTTTCTTCCAGGGCTTCATAGTGTTCGAACACAGAATATGTTCCAAAACCCTACTGCAAATCGACGTTAGTGATATGGGCCTGTAATTCAGCGGTTTACTACTACTTTCATTTTTGGGTATTGGTATGACTTGAGCCATAAACTTAGAAAGCGTATGCACTGCCAAATGGCTTCAAGTCCTTAGCATGCATTTGCACACACTTGTATGCCTCCACATCTTTGCCTCTTTAAAAAAGATTATGGAGTGAGGAAACTGGTGGCGAAACTTACAAACATGTCTGAACGGACCTCGAGGTACCCGAATGAGCGTTTAGTAACTTTTTTATACAATTTGCATTGCGAGACACCTACCGATTTATTTGAAGCTGCATCATAATCACACGCAAAATTTTCACATGCTGGACTTGGGCTCTGTTTATGAGTGGTATACATTCCCCAATTCTTCATACCTCCTCAATCTCCTTTTTCTTCATTTTGCTGCCCCCACCTTTAAGATAGCCGAGCTTCAGTGCAACTACCTGGGCGAACAAATGCCGCGCTATCCTGTAGTCACGGTGGCTTGACAGCGCGACCTGTTGTCAGATGCAGCAGCTGAACGGCTCCCTTGAAGATTGCCAGGCTTGCGGAATTCCAAGCTGGCCTGCTTTGACCACTATGCTTTAGTACCCACACACTCTTGTGTCTCCGTTGCGACAGGTTGAGGTGCTTTAATGGTTGTGGTGGAGATAGGGGCAGGCAGGCTGGACGGAGAATTTGCAGACCTCTGTTTCTGAATGCGATCAGCTGTGCTGTTTGGCCCTTCAACGGTGAAAGTGAAATTATAAGGGGAAGTACTGTTTACAGGAAGTCCAACGTAGTAACAGCATTACTGAATTAGCAATGATAGTGGGGTTTGTTGATGACCAAAGCAAAACTCATAGACAATCTTACTATTAAAGGGCGTATCGTAATTTATCCTCCTCACTGACAACCGAAACAACAAAAATGTTGTCCAAACATTTGAAAAATCATCATAGATTTGTTCTAGAAAATAGACTATACTGAAAGAAATACATCAAGCGCCTCTGAGAAGGCACTATGTATTGCCTTTTTACTTTATAATTGATGTTATTGTGCTTTTTGAGTGTTAAATAATAGCTGGAACTATGTTTATGCCCAGTATAGGTAGCTGACTTCTTCACTACGGAAACAATTTCAGTAAAGATACAGCTTTCATCTGTTTACGTTCTTATTTACACACAGTGTTCGTTTTCTCTTTGGTCGAGTAGAGCAAATCGTAAATAATGTTTTGGTTTCAAATATTTGGTCTCTGTCTAGCAGGGAAGTAATCAAATCGTCGTGCAGCCTTTGCATTCTGTCACTGAAATAAAGCACACAATAAAATAAAGATCATGAAAACACAAAATCCATTAATATAACAAGAGCGAGCGAGGCGAGAATTGGCTAAAATCTGACGTTTGTAAACGACGCTATCTTTCCTTGTCTCTCCGCATGCTCAGTCTTCGCCGTAGTCTGGATTCTGAAACTCTATGCTCGGCACAGTCTCTTGATCATTAACGTCACAGACCTATTCACGACATAGTTGGCGAATAATTTTACAGGCTCGTAAATCACGAGCACCCGATTTATGGAAGAAAGTTGTTCGTGTAAAACAGGCCTTACGACGGGTAGTCACAAAAATTTTAGTCATCACCTTGAAAAGATAAGTAGTTTAGTAATATAGTCGCTCCCAGTGTGATAGTTGAAGTATGAGTATGTACGAGAGGCGTTCAGTAAGTAATGCAACACACTTTTCCTAGGCCAATTTCTCTTGAAAAAACGTGGAAATTGTTGTGGGACATCGTAGTGATATTCCCGCTTCAACCCTGTAGTTTACTCACTGAGTTTCTTTTGGCTCAAAATCAGAGCATCGTAGATATTCATAGGCGATTGTAGAATGACTACGGGGACCTGGCAGTGAACAAAAGGACGGTGAGTTGTTGAGCGAAGCGGCTGTCATAATCGCGACAAGGTCGCGCAAACCTGTCCGATTTCCCGCGTGCCGGCCAACCCCACACAGTTGTGACTCCTGCAGTTTTGGAACGTGCGGACACTCTCATGCGAGGTTATCACCACCTCTCCTCCGAAGAAAATGTTCAAACCGCACTCTCAGCCGGTAAAGTCATGGCAATTGTTTTCTGGGACTCTGAAGGAGTTACTCTGTTTAATCTACTCCCTTACGGTGCAACGATAAACTCTGAAGTGTATTGTGCTACCCACAGGGAATTGCAGAATCGTCTTCAGAGTGTTCGTCGCTACAGAAATGCAAACGAACTTCTCGTTCTTCATGACAACACAAGGCTTCACACACGTCTGCGCACCCGAAAGGAGCTCATAAAGCTTCACTGGACCGTTCTTCCTCATCCACTTTACAGCCCGGAACTCGCACCTTCCGACTTCAATCTGTTTGTCCCAATGAAGGATGCACTACGCTGAAACGAGTACGTGTGTGATAGGGAGATTACTGACGCAGCAAGACATTGGTTCGGGTTTCGGCCAGTACACTGGTACATGCAGGCACAGAGCCCCTTCCAGTATGATGGCGCAAGACCGTCGCATTGAACAGAGACTATGTTGAAAAACAGTGTTTTGTAGCCAAAAGAGTTCGTAATAATATTATGTATTGGAATCCTGAATAAAAGCAACCAGCTCTCAGCAAAAAATGTGTTGCATTACTTACTGAACACTCATCGTATTAAAAGGTCCACAAATTATAAGACAGGCAGGCAATTACAGTAGCTTTCACAGGCCCAGCAGTTTGAAACAAGGTGTTGTGAACATATAGGGTGAACCAGAACTCCACCTACAAACTTTCCCATGTTTTGCAGGGATAGCTCCTGAGTATTGTCATATAACGGACCCGAGGCCTCCGGGGACTCGTTACAAAGTTATTAAATTTCCTTTGGTTTCTGCCCCAATTAGCTTTGTATCTTTATTGTACTGATTATAGTGCACAACAATGAAAATTTCGATGGTAAGTGTCTTGTTTCCATTCTCTCATGGTGCCTGCTATTGACAACAATCGTACCCATTTTACTCTTCGCCTTTGAGCTTGCATTGAGTGCTGCTCGGTTCCGTTTTGAGTTTTTTTTTTTTTTTCGGCAGCGTTAGTCGTACGTTAACCGTAATCACAGCTGTGTGCTTAGTTCCCGATGAAGAGATGGCTGATACGTATTTCGCGTATTGGTCAGTGAAAGCAATGGAAATGCGCATTGCGACGCTATGTTGAACTGTACTTTCAGCGGCGGCAACGACATCACGGTGGAGTGTTGGGTCTGAGGGTTGTTGCATTACTCTGTGTTCTGTTTTGGTTATTACTGTTTTGAACGTATTTTCACAGAAATAAGCGTAATTGCTGTAAAAAACCGAGTAAGTCATTATAACGTTAGGCTGTGGTGACAAATGTCACGGGATGCCTCCTAATATCGGGTCGGACGTCCTTTTGCCCGGCGTGGCGCAGCAACTCGGCGGGCCATTGGTTCAACATGTCATTGGACGTCCCCTGCGGCAATACTGAGTCATGCTGCCTCTATAGCCGCCCATAAGTGTTGCCAGTACAGGATTTTATGCTCGAGCAGACCTCTAGATTATGTCTCATAAATGTTCGGTGGCTGCCAAAATCATTCGCTCGAAGTGTCCAGTATATTCTTCAAACTCATCGTGAATTGTTGTAGCCTGTTGCATGGCGCATTGGCATCCATAAAAATTCCATTGTTGTTTGGGAACATGAAGTCCATGAATGGCTGCAAATGGTCTCCAAGTAGCCGAACATGCAGAGGACCCAGTCCATTCCATTTATGCACAGCCCACGTCATTATGAAGCCACCACCAACTTGCACGGTGACTTGTTGACAAATTTTTCCATGATTTCAGGGGGTCTTCACCACACACGAACCCTACCATCAGCTCTTACCAGTTGAAATCGGGGCTCATCTGACCAGCCTACGATTTTCCAGTCGTCTAGAATCCAGCGGAGAAGGGTTGCAGGCAATACTGTGCTGTTAGCAAAAGGCACTCGCGTCGGTCGTCGGCTGCCAGAGCCCTTTCTCGCCAGGTTTCTCTGCTCTGTCCTAACACAAAAGTTCGTAGCACGTGCCACATTAATTTCTGCTTGTGTATTAGAGCTGACAACTCTACACATAAGCTGGTGTTCTCGGTCGTTAAGTGAAGGCCATCGGTCACTGCTCTGTCCGTGGTGAGAGGTCATGCCAGAAATTTTGTATTTTCGGCGCACTCTTGACACTGTGAATCTCGGAGTATTCATTTCTCTAACGATTTCCGAAATGTAATGTCCCGGGTTCGATTCCCGGCGGGGTCAGGGATTTTCTCTGCCTCGTGATGGCTGGGTGTTGTGTGATGTCGTTAGGTTAGTTAGGTTTAAGTAGTTCTAAGTTCTAGGGGACTGATGACCACAGTAGTTAAGTCCCATAGTGCTCAGAGCCATTTTGATCCTGAATAGAGTCCCGACATGGTCCCATCCGATTTTCACTGGTTTTCAAAATTTAAAGAGTCCACTTTGATAGCGAAGAAGTGGCGTAAGCAGAGATGATGTTGTGACAAAGAAGTGAAACAATGTGTTCGTCGCCAGGATGACTACGTTGAGAAATAAATATTATGTAGACAGGAAGGATATAGATGTAGAATGTTATTAAAGTTTGTTTTATTTCATAAGCTTTAAGAGTTTTCACATAAAAAATGAAGAGGCATTACTTTTCAGCGCGCCCTCGTAATAAGTCGCTAACGCTTCAACGTTATTAATCGACAGTACACGAGGGGAACTCTTAAAGTTCGAGTTATCACCTCAGAAAATGAAACTTTTTTGCAAGAATATTTCTGCAGTCCTGGCACCCACTGAAATAGCCGCAGCATGGTACCATAGTACTCATTACAATAGCGGCTACTGTAGCGGAGCACTGCGGTACCATGGCGCGGATATTTCAGTGTGTACCAAGACTGCAGACAAGTGCTGCAAACAAACAACAAGTTTCAGATTTTTTTCGTTACTTGTACTGTGAAATCTTGCTTCTTGCCAAATTTCATGGTTTTAGGTCGAAGAGAAGTACCCTAAAAATTTTGATGAGTGGATTTTGGAGTTCCGAAATATCTGCCGTAAGTAGCCTTACCTTTTGACTGAAGTGACTTAGAAACTTGATTTTTTTTCATCTCGAAGGTACCATATATCTTACTATGTGATATAAATTTTAACTTGACATGTCCATCCGTTTCTGACAAGAAGTGCTCTTAACAGTCGGACAGACAGGCAGGCAAACAACGAAACGGTTCTATAAGGGTTCCGTTTTTACAGATTGAGGCACGAAACCCTAAAAAACTGAGACTTCTTGGGAGATTAAAATTGTGTGCCGGATGGGAACACGAACCAAGAACTTTCATTTCCGTAGGTAACGCTCTCAACGCCTAAACTATCCGAAAGAAAGGATAGAAAGATACAGTTTAACGTCTTGTTGATAGCGCTGTCATCAGAGATGGTGAGCTACCCATTCACTACTCACGACGCGCCCTGAACGCTTTACTTCCGCCCTTGCCTGTCTCCTATTTTTCAAACTCGGCACTTCTCCTGCACATCTTGCAGGACTAGCAATCCTAGAAGAAAGAATACTGCGGATAATTGGGTCAGCTACAGAGTGAGGGAGTGTTTCCAGAATGAATTTTCCGAAGGTAACAAGTAATTAAGTACGTTTATTTCTTCGAGGTGATAATTAAAACTTTATGACGCGTGGGTTGTTGGATGGCTGATAAGGCAGATAGTGCATCCGGCCACAAAGCTGAATTACAAATAAACTGTAGAGGAAACAGCAGACTACAAAACACAACAGTGAACCTCGTAACTATGGAAGAGTCGCTACAAAGTGAAAGAGAGGTGACCGAACCCTCCTGCCGAAGACAGTGACACAAAGACATAGGCGGATGAATAACAAACAAGTCGACGCGAGTTTGCTGCGGCGCGGTGCGACATTCGGGCTCTCCGTTTGCTTTGGCGCGTCTTATTTACGAGCCGCGGGGCGCGCGCCGGAGGTCCCGGGAGTCAATTCGTGGGCGGCTGCGTGCCGCGACGATAAATCGAAGGCCCTGTCGCAACTTGGCCTCCTGCGGGAAGGATTTATGCGGAGCCGACCCGGCTGATTAATGCGTTTTAGAGCCGCGCGTCGTAATCTGCGGGCCAAAAATGCGGCCACCTTTTTGCGGAGCGGCTGTTGTTATTCCGCGGCGGAGTTCGGGGGAGGTTAAGCCGGGGTAATTTACGGTGGCGCCTCCCAAGTTGCGGCCCCTAATCCCGTGCTCCCTCGCCGCCAGCATTATCTGCCCGCCGGACCATCGCAACTTTTTTGAACTCCGCCAGAGTTGAGCGCACCCGGGCCGATGGTGGACCATCATATCCCCGCAAGTTCTTTCACTGGGGACCCCACTGTCGACGATAATAATCAACAAGCATTCGACTTTCGAACACAAGGCTAAAACTTCTCAGAATGGTTCAGAAAGGAACGTGACTCAATGAATTTTTGGTGTCGTTATGTTGGTATATATCGCTCAATTATGTAAATGGAATTTCATTTTTCCTATGTTAGGATATATATACGGCGCAATAATTTACGTCATTCCATGGAACAGTGGAACTAAAGTCGCCTTTAAAGTACCCATCGTGACACTATCAGCTTGCTCATAATCAGCTTTCTTGCAATGGGTAAATCATTAAGTACTGCGATCGCTAATTTTTATGCGGAAAAATTCGAACAGTTAGCTGTTGAAAATGCAAATAAGAAACCATGTCGATGGTATCGGTTTTTCGATGATACATACGTGGTTTGGTCGTACGGCAAAAAAGCTTTAGAAGAATTCGTTTGTTATTTGAATGCTATAAATCCAAGAATCCAGTTTACTATAGAGGTGGAAAAAGGCAATATCCTTTGACGTTTTAATTATGAGGCAGGCTGATGGAAGGTTGAAACATATAATTTTCCGGAAACTCACACATACGGATAGATACGTTCATAAGAATTCCAACAAACATCCACAACAAAAGAGAGGAGCCATTAACAGTCTTGCTGACAGAGTCAAAAGAATTTGCAAGCTGGAACACATGGACGCCGAATTCAAACATGTGTAGCATGCTTACGAGAAGAATGGCTGTTCAGACAAATCAGACAAGGGAGTAAATAGGGTTCTTCGGCCGAATAACAGTAGGAAAAAGGACCACGATTAAACACAGCAAAGGAAGAACACGGTTTCTCTTCCTTTTATCAAAAAAGCAGCTGATTAAGTTGCAATATTCTACAGAAACATGATATCAGACCGATTGTTAGGCAAAGTATGAAAGTATGTCAAGCATTCAGATCTGTAAAGGACAGACGCCTTTCTGCGTCAGCAAGTGGATTATATAAGATTCCGTGTGTGGACAGCTTTATATTGGGACCGAACGAGGGGGCGCAGTGGTTAACACACCGGACCCGCATTCTGGAAGACGACGGTTCAAACCCGTCTCCAGTCATCCTGATTAGGTTTTCCGTGATTTCCCTATATCGCTTCGGGCAAGTGCCGGAGGTTTTCTTCTAAAAGGCACGGCTGATTTCCTTCTCCATCTTTCCCTAATCCGAGCTTGTGGTCCGTCTGTAATGACCTCGTTGTCGATGGCGCGTTAAACACCAACTCCTCCTCCTCCTTTACATTGGAACTACCAAGATAAGTGTGAATACAAGACTGTAAGAATATAAAAATCTCTGCCGACTAGGGTCACTGCTAACTAGGACATAACCAGCTATGGCGAGGTAACACACGCTCACAAGTGACAATATGGCAAGCCCCTGCACATCAGCAACACTGACTGGATATGCTAGCTGCTATCAGAGCCGATCAACAGGCTACAGCAGGGAAACCGACAAGCTCGCATACCAACGCACATGCGACTGCTACGGTCGCAGGTTCGAATCCTGCCTCGGGCATGGATGTGTGTGCCGTCCTTAGGTTAGTTAGGTTTAAGTAGTTCTAAGTTCTAGGGGACTGATGACCACAGCAGTTGAGTCCCATAGTGCTCAGAGCCATTTGAACCAACGCACAAACAAACCGCCAACACTACCCTACACTGTGACGTATGACCTATCGGACTGTAATCTATGATGAACCCAACTGTTACAGGTATGCTAATGCCAACACCAGTACCCAACTGCAGCCGCAGACTAACAACGCCTCACAACGTCAAAGATATCTGCCTGCATGATACCCAGTACTAACAGAACCTACCTTTTGCGTGACCTGCCGCAGGCAACACGGAAACCGCTATTGCTCTTACAACCCGACCCAACTATGGCAGAAGTTTTATTCCCTTGGTTCTTGCCTTGGCACGTTTTTTCTTGTGCCTTTCAAACCGCTACCCTTTATTCAACTTTCGACCCAATCTATCTCCAGATGAGCGCTTAATAATGATTAATCATAACCAGACGCATGCAAACATCGCAGTACCCAGGACTTGTGAGACCTCACTTAGTAAAATGTAACCAATATGCAGATATGGCAGTAGACCTTTTGTGTTGGCCATCATGTCGGTGTGGCCCTGGAGGAGCTCCACCCTATTTACGACTAGGGTTCGAATGGTTCAAATGGCTCTGAGCACTATGGAACTCAACTGCTGTGGTCATAAGTCCCCTAGAACTTAGAACTACTTAACCCTAACTAACCTAAGGACATCACACACATCCATGCCCGAGGCAGGATTCGAACTGCGACCGTAGCAGTCACGCGGTTCCGGACTGAGCGCCTAGTACCGCTAGACCACCGCGCCCAGCTTTACGACTAGGGAAAACACAAAAATCAGCTGTAACAGATGTGAAGTTTTCCGAAACCAAAATTTTATCTACTATGACAAACTTTCACCCACGACTGTACAGGGAGGCCATCGAAATATATAAGCATAGTGATAATTTTAACAGAAAAGAAGAAGCCATAAAACTCAGTGATATGTAAACAGTGGATCTGCAGAATCCATAGATAAAAACTTATCCTTGAGAGGCGACGATCGATTGTTAAGTTTTATCTCTGACAAAAATTACCTATGCTGATCAGGTATAAATTGGACAACGTCCACTTTACACGGTATTTATGTCGCTTTCCGTCGACCGACTCGTCAGTCCGGAAGACTTAGCGTCATTAGGAGCACCTCTGAAGATGTCCAGCCTAGCTCTGGACGGAATGACAGGAATAGAAAAGTTTTTTCGACCATGTCATACAGCCCGGAAGACGTTGTGTCTGCATTTTGATCCAGTGTAAGAATTGGAATAGTGTGCTGCTGTAAAACATTTCAGTTTCTGTGTTTTATCGCTACCCACAGTTCGTGAAGATCTATAAGAAGCCTGCTCCTATATTTTCAGCTGAACTGGCTCCGCTTCTCTTGAATATGATTCAAGGAACAAAACTGCAATCACGGGTAAAAACGTTCCGAAAATGTTTATATACATATAATTTTTGTCGCAGTAGCATCTTCCCCTTATGCCTCTCCTAGTCCAGTTGCCTCAAGTTTTCTGCTTTTAAATGGTTCTTAGCACTATGGGACTTAATATCTGTGGTCATCAGTCCTCTAGAACTTAGAACTCCTTAAACCTAACTAACCCTACGACATCACACACATCCGAGCCCCAGGGAGGATTCGAACCTGCGACCGGAGTGATCCCGCGGTTCCAGAACGCCTAGAATCGCTCGGCTTGCTGGTTTTATCTGTGGACTAGCGAACACTAGCGAATCATCGTCGAATTTGTTTTTGGAATCTGGTACGGACTGCTAGTGGATAGGCGCTTTTAGCTGTAAAGTTTTCTTTTGTCTAGACCACAAGACCATCCGTATGCGCAGGGCCTCAAGCAAGTAATTTGGTAGTGTCACGCGTTAAAACAGCTTGGAATGTTTTAGAATCCCTTGACACTTTCAAGATTTTTTGGTTTATGAAACTCGATAGTGCAACTTGGAAACTGGAATATGTAAAAATATAAATGATTTTTGCACACAATTTTTTAAGGGGAGGGGGAGAGACGTCGTGTCCTCCATTACACCATTCTCCTTCCCTGTCCCCCTGGGATCTGCTCCTGGTTACAAAGTAAGCCATCTTTCCCCTTGGAGTTCTTGTTAGATTCGCTCATTGCGTACAGCAACGAAACTGCTACCCTCTAGATCTCTGCAGCTTAGCGAACGCCCTGCTAGACTGACAGCAGTTTCGTGTCAGTAGCTTCAGCGAGAAGTAGCAGCCTAAAAGTAACTCGAGCAGCTAGTGCAACTTTTTACGATTCCACCAGAAAAAATTCGCCGTCTCTTACTTGAGTGTCGGTTTCCCCAGAGACTTTTATTTGACGCCGACTACAAACGCGGAAGTAGTGAGAAGAAAATAGCACAGAGCTGTTGCAGGATTACTGATCGATATATTCTATGTGGACTCGCGACGAGGGAGGGCGTTCACATAATTCTGAGCTGCAATTCTTTTCCGAAAAATGTACTTTAAAAATACTTAATTTCGAAACTGTAGTTTAATGCAGAATAGACGGAATGTGCGATTATTTCTTCAAAGATTGCGTTGCTTTTTTAAAAAAAATGCTCTGTGCTGTACGTCGAATTACTAGTGATGCTATTCTCTGGTATTTGAGCTGATTTATCCAGTGAGTTTTAGAGAGATAGAAGAAGATATAAAAATATATGAGAATGGTCAACACGTTTCGGCTGACAAAACATTTATTAAGTTGGAATGCAGTTTTGCAGTATTAAAGCCGACAAAAACGACCGGATCTCAAATGTTCAAATGTGTGTGAAATCTTATTGGACTTAACTGCTAAGGTCATCAGTTACTAAGCTTACACACGACTTAACCTAAATTATCCTAAGGACAAACACACACACCCATGCCCCAGGGAGGACTCGAACCTCCTCCGGGACCAGCATCGATTCTCATTTTTGCCTTGATTTCACAGTATTATGTTTTTTGTGACTGCGTCCTACGTGAGAACATCGTTGTAAGTGCACCTAAGACTTGTGCCAAAGCCGAAACCGATCGGCAGGTCAGAATGAAACAAAAATATTTACCCTAAATCAATAGCTTGTGTGGAAATATTATTGTCTTCTTTGGGTTTATTCACATTGTTCATAAAAGCCTTTAATTACGTGAAAATAGAGCGACACACATTGAAAACTTAATGTACATCTCTAAAGTTCGTTACAGCCAATTCACTGTATCCAAAGTTGATGCAAATGCAAACGCTGTCCTATGACACAAAGATACACCAGGAAACAGACATTGAACCGGAATATCGATTATTGAGCTTCAACTGTTTGTAAAGAATTCGATCTGAAATTCACTTACCTAAAACAAAGCGGGAGTGAGCTTTGACGTAGATGTTACGTAATAAGCAGGTCAGCTTTATAGATCCATTCAGAATTAGAAATTACCGCAGTAAAGACAACCAACGACCATAAAGCTATTCAGCTTTCACTAACAATGCGGAGTCGGTGGAAAACAAACTAGAAAACTATACTCTTGCTATAAAAGCAAGTAAACGAGCAGTATGAAACAGAGAGGAATAATCCGTCATTCAAGAGAACCTGGAATCGAGTTCTTGGCATACGGCCTATAAAAACGTTTAAGAGAAAATAGGATCTTAAATTGTTCTCTCTCCACAATACAGGAGGGTACCATAACGAGAAGATCGAAGGAATCTGCAGAAGTGCAGCTTCATACTTATCTCACAGACGGCGGTGAAAACAAGGACAGTGGATATAAATAATTGTAGCATCAAAACTCTCACAAGAATAGTGCGGACATAGACTCAGATGTGGCTGAAATGGTTCATAAAATGAAGAGGAACTACGCTCTAAATCTGGCTGGAGAAAGAAAAATTTTTCAATTGATGTTGCAGTGTGTCTGCACGAGGAGTGACCTGGAGATAGGGCAGCGAACCGGCAGACTCCTCTTGCATAGCTATTGCAGGGGTACCATAACGAGACCTCTTCATTTTATGAACCATTTCAGATGGACACCCTTGCACGTTTTTTTTTTTCTGTACGTGAGCTGGTCGCTGCAGCTGAGAATATGCCTTCTCCAGATTCTCTGGTTAGTTTATTGATGCCGGTTGCGTACTTTATGAACCCAGTTCGTGCAGGAAGGCGGAGATTTTAAGGACATTATGTGTTGAAAGGTCAACAGTTTGTCACCTGAACGTATTACTATGTGTTTTGAAACTAGTCGTAATTAATAGATCGTTTTAATACAGGCTGTTGCTGTTGTCATCAGTTAAACTACACTCCTGGAAATGGAAAAAAGAACACATTGACACCGGTGTGTCAGACCCACCATACTTGCTCCGGACACTGCGAGAGGGCTGTACAAGCAATGATCACACGCACGGCACAGCGGACACACCAGGGACCGCGGTGTTGGCCGTCGAATGGCGCTAGCTGCGCAGCATTTGTGCACCGCCGCCGTCAGTGTCAGCCAGTTTGCCGTGGCATACGGAGCTCCATCGCAGTCTTTAACACTGGTAGCATGCCGCGACAGCGTGGACGTGAACCGTATGTGCAGTTGACGGACTTTGAGCGAGGGCGTATAGTGGGCATGCGGGAGGCCGGGTGGACGTACCGCCGAATTGCTCAACACGTGGGGCGTGAGGTCACCACAGTACATCGATGTTGTCGCCAGTGGTCGGCGGAAGGTACACGTGCCCGTCGACCTGGGACCGGACCGCAGCGACGCACGGATGCACGCCAAGACCGTAGGATCCTACGCAGTGCCGTAGCGCACCGCACCGCCACTTCCCAGCAAATTAGGGACACTGTTGCTCCTGGGGTATCGGCGAGGACCATTCGCAACCGTCTCCATGAAGCTGGGCTACGGTCCCGCACACCGTTAGGCCGTCTTCCGCTCACGGCCCAACGTCGTGCAGCCCGCCTCCAGTGGTGTCGCGACAGGCGTGAATGGAGGGACGAATGGAGACGTGTCGTCTTCAGCGATGAGAGTCGCTTCTGCCTTGGTGCCAATGATGGTCGTATGCGTGTTTGGCGCCGTGCAGGTGAGCGCCACAGTCAGGACTGCATACGACCGAGGCACACAGAGCCAACACCCGGCATCATGGTGTGGGGAGCGATCTCCTACACTGGCCGTACACCTCTGGTGATCGTCGAGGGGACACTGAATAGTGCACGGTACATCCAAACCGTCATCGAACCCATCGTTCTACCATTCCTAGACCGGCAAGGAAACTTGCTGTTCCAACAGGACAATGCACGTCCGTATGTATCCCGTGCCACCCAACGTGCTCTAGAAGGTGTAAGTCAACTACCCTGGCCAGCAAGATCTCCGGATCTGTCCCCCATTGAGCATGTTTGGGACTGGATGAAGCGTCGTCTCACGCGGTCTGCACGTCCAGCACGAACGCTGGTCCAACTGAGGCGCCAGGTGGAAATGGAATGGCAAGCCGTTCCACAGGACTACATCCAGCATCTCTACGATCGTTTCCATGGGAGAATAACAGCCTGCATTGCTGCGAAAGGTGGATATACACTGTACTAGTGCCGACATTGTGCATGCTCTGTTGCCTGTGTCTATATGCCTGTGGTTCTGTCAGTGTGATCATGTGATGTATCTGACCCCAGGAATGTGTCAATAAAGTTTCCCCTTCCTGGGACAATGAATTCACGGTGTTCTTATTTCAATTTCCAGGAGTGTATATTATCATAGCTGTGGTTGTCCCTCACATCAAGTGACTTTATTACTCTGAGGTTAAAGTCGTGGGATAGCGATATGCTTATGTATAAATGTAAAAGTATAGTGAATTAGCGGAACTGTCATGTGTACTCAAGTGATTCATGTGAAAAGGTATCCGATGTGATTATGGCCACACGACGGGAATTAACAGAATTTGAAAGCGGAATTGTAGTTGGAGCTAGATGCATGGAACATTCACTTTCGGAAATCATTACGGAATTCAGTGTTCCGAAATACACAGTATCACGAGTGTGCCGAGAATACCTAATTTCAGACAATACCTCTCACCACCACAACGCAGTGGTCGACGCCCTTCACATAACGACCGCGAACAGCGCCGCTTGCGTACGGTTGTCAGTGCTAACAAACAAGAAATAATGCGTGAAATAACCGCAGAAATCAATGTGGGACATACGACGAACGTATCCATAAGGACAGTGCAGAGGAATCTGGCGTTAATGGCTATGTCAGCAGAAAACCTACGCGAGTACCATTGGTAACAACACGACATCGCCTGGAACGCCTCTCTTGAGCTGCTGAGAATATCGATTGGACCCTAGACGACTGGAAAACTGTGACCTGCTCGGATGAGTCCCGATCTCAGTTGGTAAGAGTTGATGGTGGGATCAAGTGTGGCGCAGACCCCAAGAAGCCATGGACCCACATTGTCAACAAGGCACTGTGCAAGATGGTGCTGGCTCCGTAATTGTGTGGGGTGTGTTTATGTGCCGTGGACAAGGTCGCATGGTCCAACTGAACTGATAATTCACTGTAAATGGTTATGATCGGCTGCTTGGAGACATTTGCAGCCATTATGGACTTCATGTTCCCAAACAACGATGGAAGTTTATGGATGACAATGTGTCATATCACCGGGTGACAGTTGTTCGTGACTCGTTTGAATAACGTTCTGGACAGTTCGAGAGAATGATTTGGCCACCCATATCGCCCGACATGAGTCCCATCGGACATTTATGGGACATAATCGAGAGGTCAGTTGGTGCACAAAATGCTGCACCGACAATACTTTTGCAGTTATTGGCAGCTACTGAGGCACCATGGCTCAATATTTCTGCAGGAGACTTCCAGCGAGTTGCTGAGACAGTGCCACGTTGAGATGCTGCACTATGTCGGGCCAGGGGAGACCCGACGCGATATTAGGAGGCATCCCACAACTTTTGTAACTTCAGTGTATGACCTTGTTTCGGCAATTGCTCCCCTCAACTTATTTTGTTATGCAATAACGAACTTAAACTGTCGGGGTTGCAGTGGAAGACCTTACCACGCTTGGTGGACAGATTCCATGTGGAAGATTGTGAGGAGAAGACCTTGGACTCTGCATGTTGTAAGCCTATCAGCTTTTGGAGGTATGCCCATGACACTTTTGCAGTGTGGCTACATGGCGGGGAGAAACTTTATCAATTTTTAAATCCTCTAAATTCTATTCAGGGAATATCCAAATGCATTTGAGCTGGAAAAGGACCATTTTTCCCATTCTTGCATCTCTTGGTTCATAGTAAAACCGACATAACCCTGGGACATGTGTTTCGCAAGCCGGTACTACTATCTGTACCTGTATTCGGACAGGTATCATTATCCTGCGCAGGTCAGTGGGCTCCTAATTACACTTGTATACAAGGCATGTATGGTGGCTAATAAGGACCATATACAAGAACATCATGATCTCCAAAAAGCTTTTGAAGTTAAGGGCTATGCACCGTGGGAGATCCGCAAGGCTTTGTAGTTCAAACCGAAAGTGAGAATGCAACTTCATAATCCGAAGAGGGAAGGTTCCAGTCGATAGCCTTTCTTCCTATCGTAGGAAATCTTTCTCCTAAAATATCTCGAATCCCCTCTAAACATAAAATCAACATTATTTTTCTGCCAGCGCCAAAGATAGAAACGTTTGGATTGTCTGTGAAACATGACGCTGCTCTAAGGAACACAGACGTGTGTATAATTCCTTGCCAGTGTGGTTAGTCGTATATCACACCGCAGTTTACGTATGGTTCATCAAGGTTGTGCGGAACGTCGAGGCTGTAGCCGCCTCCTACAGCGTGTTAGCTCTGCCTTACTCTGAAGCAGAAGAATGAAAAACAGTCAGTATATTCAAAATAGAAAGGACCATGGCAGGTGTATGCCACGCCGTGGTTCTCCTGAAAGACCAGCAACGTTTATCAGTTGCAAAACAGAGACACCTGTTGACGATGTTGCCATTTCTTCCTCAGCAGCAAAGTAAACACTGATCCCATGAGTGGGTCATGTACGAAATAAAAGTCAGTATTGAGATATTTTTCATTAATTTAGTTTTGTTGTTCCGTTGCAAAAAATCGCAACACGAGAAATGATTTCTGTTGATGTCATTTCTACTAGTCAAAATTTTACTACTGTATTTCTGTAATAGTATTATCACAAACAAAACAAAGTGCCTCTGTATCAGTGACACTTGAAACATAAACTTTCTTACTGGCACATAGAAGCAGTCAGTTTCCTGCTGTGGCAGAGCGTAATAAATTATTTATATTCTACTTTGTGTCATTAGTTTTTGCAATGATGAGGTGGGCAGCATAATTCTGTTGCATCAGAATACTTTCTCAATTTTCTGGATACTAATAACTTAGTTGGAAAGAGATATAGACTCGTATCCTAAACTAAAGCAACAAACGGAAATTGTGCAAGATTGCCTTTATTTTGCCACAAAACAGTGTAAATAGGTGATAATAAAGTAGAAACAATGTAAAGAATGCAGAACTTAAACAACTGCAACATCCATAAAGGTAGACAAAAATGCTGCATGTTTTCCCAAATTGTCGGATTTGTATACACATTCCGACAACTGGTTAATTTGCTCAGTGTAGGGTGTGACCACATCTGCGTGCAATACAGGACTTACAACGACGGGACAAGTTGTGAACAATGTCATCAGTCTCATGTTCAGTCAATAACGTCCATTCTTCCTGCAGAGCTGCTGGCAGTCTTGGACAATGATTAATGGATGCTACTGTATTGGAAGCCGTCTCCCTAGTGCATTCCAGACACGCTCTATCGGAGTGTGTGTTCAGTATCTTCCTTTTCCAAGAAAACATCAACTTCCCTGCCCTGTGAGGTTGGGCAAAATCGTCCGTCAGTACGAAGTCTGGGCCCACAGCACATCGCAACAACCGTAAATGTGGTCCCAAGATCTCGCCATGATACCTGGCAGCAGCTAAACCTTGCCGATTCATCCGTACAATTTCATGAAGGGAGGTGCGAGTGGTAAACATAATTCCTGTCCACGCCATTAAGGATCCTCCTCGATATCGGACTCTTTCCACAATCTTTGGGTCCCGAAATCGTGTTCCGCGTTCCCTCCAGATGCGAATCCATTGAGAATCATTGTCCAGACCAAATCGGGACTCATCTGTGAAAACAACATTGGCACACTGTTCGACCGTTAGGTGGTATGTTAATGACTCCAGTCTAGACCTTCTCTTATATGAAGACGCGTTAGAGGTAGACACACAGCAGGTCTCCGACAATAAAGGCCACCCTACCGAAGACTTCTGCACACCGGCTGCCTCGATACAACACGTCCAGTGGATATTGCAATCTTATATCCCAGTTGCCATGGAGGACTAAGGCGGTGCCGTCGTGCCCTTACAGCCAAATAACGGTCCTCGCTTCTGAAATCAAACTTGGACGGGCAGCTCCTAGTCTTCGGGGTACAGTTTCGGTCTCTATAAACTGTCCGCCACATGCGAAAAACAATAGAACATTCCCATTAAGCCTTCGGGCCAAATCAGTTTGAGACTGTCCTGCTTCCTTTCTTTCTATGGCCCTCCACCGCAGAGAGTCTGGTAGGCATCTTTTCTGTGCCGTACTGCATCGTCTGTGATTGCGTACACAGCGATTGTGGATATGGGTCTACCTGGCAAACACTTCTCTGTTTCATGCGTGCTCTGACGTCATCGTTGGCATGGTTGTCCGATGACTAGAATTCCGTCATCACATCGCGCAGAACACGATTGTAAGGACATCTGGTTGACAATTTGTATGATTGTATTGTGAATTAGATGCAGGACCGGGAAACAGCTGTTTGTTGCTTTAATTTAGGACGCCAGTGTACATTGTTTTTTGATGCAGTGCACTAAAAAAAAATGGCTTTGAGCACTAAGGGACTTAACATCTATGGTCATCAGTCCCCTAGAACTTAGAACTACTTACACCTAACTAACCTAAAGACAGCACACAACACCCAGTCATCACAAGGCAGAGAAAAGGACATCACACACAGCCATGCACGAGGCAGGATTCGAACCTGCGACCGTAGCGGTCGCGCGGTTCCTGACTGAAGCGCCTAGAACCGCTCGGCCACAAAGGCCGGCAGCAGTGGACAGATATGAGGTTTGGTGCTTGGAGAGCTTTCCACTTCAGTTCTTCTCTTAAACTGTTTAATACCAACTTTTTGCTACCACATATTCTTGATGTAGAATGGCAATAGTAAAATTTTAAATGATGATATTTTTTGGTAGCCTTTGCCATGACTACTATTGGAATCGAATGAAACTGATTGGTAACAGTAAACATGTCGTTTCATTCGAGATCTGGAGCAAATCGTGGACACAGGATTTTTCCAGATTTCTTATTGTCGAATACAACTATATCGCATTAGATACACAGTCAGTGTTGACTGAGCACTATGGGACTTAACATCTATGGTCATCAGTCCCCTAGAACTTAGAACTACTTACACCTAACTAACGTAAAGACAGCACACAACACCCAGTCATCACAAGGCAGAGGAAAGGACATCACACACAGCCATGCACGAGGCAGGATTCGAACCTGCGACCGTAGCGGTCGCGCGGTTCCTGACTGAAGCGCCTAGAACCGCTCGGCCACAACGGCCGGCAGCAGTGGACAGATATGAGGTTTGGTACTTGGAGAGCTTTCCACTTCAGTTCTTCTCTTAAACTGTTTAATAGCAACTTTTTGCTACCACATATTCTTGATATAGAATGGCAATAGTAAAATTTTAAATGATTATATATTTTGGTAGCCTTTGCCATGACTCCTATTGGACTCGAATGAAACTGACTGGTAACAGTAAACATGTCGTTTCATTCGAGATATGGAGTAAATCGTGGACACAGGATTTTTCCAGATTTCTTATTGTCGAATACAACTATATCGCATTAGATACACAGTCAGTGTTGACTGAGCACTATGGGACTTAACATCTATGGTCATCAGTCCCCTAGAACTTAGAACTACTTACACCTAACTAACGTAAAGACAGCACACAACACCCAGTCATCACAAGGCAGAGAAAAGGACATCACACACAGCCATGCACGAGGCAGGATTCGAACCTGCGACCGTAGCGGTCGCGCGGTTCCTGACTGAAGCGCCTAGAACCGCTCGGCCACAACGGCCGGCAGCAGTGGACAGATATGAGGTTTGGTACTTGGAGAGCTTTCCACTTCAGTTCTTCTCTTAAACTGTTTAATAGCAACTTTTTGCTACCACATATTCTTGATATAGAATGGCAATAGTAAAATTTTAAATGATGATATTTTTTGGTAGCGTTTGCCATGACTACTATTGGACTCGAATGAAACTGACTGGTAACAGTAAACATGTCGTTTCATTCGAAATCTGGAGCAAATCGTGGACACAGGATTTTTCCAGATTTCTTATTGTCGAATACAACTATATCGCATTAGATACACAGTCAGTGTTGCTCCTGTCACGCGTTTTTTGTAAGGCACGTTGTAGTGCCGATTGTCGGTAGTTAAATCATTCCAGTTTTATTGCACCAAGACGAAACAAATGTTAACACGTTATGTGCTGTATGTAACTCAGCTTCCAAAGTTATATCTTCAAATAGGATTTCGAAGCAGTTAGTAGTATTTCAAGTTTGATCCCGAAAACGCAAATCAAATAAGAGTTCCACCAAGTTTCGAAACGGATGTAATTTATTTGTTTTGTTTTCATGCACGCCGAGGAGTTAACGCGATCTCGTATCATATGTGCTTGTCAACCATAAAACATTGCTTCACTCATGTCTGTTTTATTACTTTTCTCTCTTGCAGTTATGTTGAAGTTAGAGTCTCACATGTTTGTAGGTATTTACTGTGTTCTTTTAAAAGCGTGCAGTATCTGTCTGCTGCATTACACAAATTTATAATACGAATAAAAGTATTGCAATCATCATTTACAGCAATATTCTACAAGCCTTTGATAGACATTGTTTCGCCGAGACCAAATTCCCACTTTTTCCCCATTTATTGGCTTTCAGACTAGCCCATTGAGCCATCTTCGCCCCGCCGGACACTCGAACACGAGCCCTTTCGTTTAGCAATCCGCCATGCAAACAGCTCAGCTGCCGAGGCAGATTCCGATGTCCTGACGCGTGTTCAAAATCAGAATCCCGCATTCTTTTCCTTTTAATTACTTTCCAGTGGTCACGGTTAATTTTCCTTCATTGCACGTCATTTACACGTTTTATGTTATGAGGAGTGAGACCCACATTCCTGCAGTCAGTCATGTTCCGGTATCCAGCGTTGTTACAGCGGATAGCGCGTAAAACACCTGACTGACATAGCTTATAACGTTGCACCTGCACGATTAACGTGATAACTGCTACCAATAGCGTAAGAGAATCTCGTAAATAGCGCTATTAAACCAGAAAAGCAACATTCTACAAAATGTGCCTTACAGTGTTATTCAGGCTTTAGCCTGAATTTATTGCGTCATATAGACAACAATTCGAATTCTATCGTATACCGTTGGTGGAATTACTCCACAACTCGTTTGACCCCGTGTAACTAACGATTTATGAGTTCATTATTTGAAATTGGTACATTTGATGTTCTCCATTACCGTGTCGTCGCTGAGTATGTGCTTTGTAGATGCAAACTGCATAACTCTCAAGTAAGAAGCGGGCAAGAGGTTCGGTTCTAAAAGGATGGAATAGGGGTGGGGAGGAGGTTTCACAGCTTATTGTTGTACCCCTCCCCAGGTATAAAATTTTGGTAGCCCCCTTTTATCGTGACACGTATGCCTAGGTTGTTATAATAATGATAATAATAACATCATAAAGATCATGAAATAAACAATAACATAAACAAAATGCACGATTAAATTTTTATATGAAACCTCCAAGGCCTTTGTGATTAAAGTTTGTATAAGACGAAGAGGTGGATTATCCCCATTGCTGTCAATTGTGTACTAGAAAAGGTAAACAGGAAATGGGGAAAAAACAGGAGAAGAAGGAATTTAAAAAAATCATAATTCGGAGAAAATGGGATAGTCTGAGAATTGATTGTTCGACTTTTTCAACGATCTTGCCATTTTAACCGAATCTATAGACAATGCTAGAAGACAGACCAATCTCCTAACAAAAATAAGCTTCAACAGCAGAGTTTTGGAAACAACAGAGTATATGACAGATTCAAAGGACTCACCGAAATATGTGGAAATTAATTATCCAAGTATAAAAAGGGCAGCAAGATTTAAATAGCTCGGTGAAATAACACAACGACTTGCTTTAGCCAAAGACGCTAACATAGCAAGACCAAGGAAAATGGAAGTTGTTTTTCTGTTAACAAAAAATCTTTATAACAAGAAATCTTTATCTATTAACTCTAAACTATGGCATTAAAACACTGTCATTAGACCAGAATGCATTTTTGCCTTTTATAGCCATACAGTTAGGTGACACAGAAAAGAGGGAAATAAAATAATCAGGGAAGACTTAAGACCAAAATATGACAGTGGAAAATGGAAATTAAGAAGTAATAAAGTAGTTTATGAAAGAATAGAACGAATATTAGACCCAATGAGGAAGATAAGAGTTGTATTCTATGGACATCTAAAGAGGCTAGATGAAAAATGAATAACGAACAGAAATTTTAACTTTTTTGATAGAAACCTAAAACATCAATTATGCGATTCAAAGAAGTTAAGACAGACCTACGTTAAAAGGAAAAAATGAAGGAAGAAATAGGAGAAAGAGAAAGTTTCATAGTAAAAGTTAAGTCTCAGAGGATTCCAATAGAAAACAAAGAAAACAACAGGCTCTTTATGGACAGAAGAAACAAAAGATCAACAAGAAAGAAAGGAGAAAAGATAAAAGACATAAGTTATTTCATGTGGTCCTCAGTAGGCCAAACTAATAAAAAATAATCGTTTGCGAACATCAGTGCTTTTTTAGCGTAACTTCCAAGAAATTGCAAGTCAGGGAAATACATAATTTAAGAAGCATTTGCCAGAAAATTTGAGAAGTAAATGTGCCACGCAATTTATTTAAGAACTATAACTGCAAAAAATCTCTCACAACTTTGATAACGTCTAATTTAGACGATAGAAAATCGAGATGTGCGCTCACCGATATCGGTATTACGAGGGAACTTCAGGAAGTAAGCTATACATGTCGCCGCGCGCTATCAAGTGGCTCCATGACAAAAGACAGATTTCAAAGGTCGAGGAATTGAACGATTGGAAGAATGTTCAGACTTTTCTTTACAGAGACTTGGTGACTACGTTGAAAACTAGTGGCCTGTATCTGTGTCTCTTTGAAGTGAATGTAGCATCCAATAAAAATAATTTGGCCTGCCATAATTCTATGTAACTCACTTTTTGAAGTCCCCTCGTATCATAGCAGACTGTAGACTACGGCTATAGGAGGGTGTAAATCAGGAGAATGCTGTTTCCATAATTCCCACCTAAGTGCGGGAATTTAGAGTTTGTGGTATTTCCATCATAGTGGAGGGTCTTTCCGCTTACGTCTTGCACTTGTTAGTTTCCTGTGGTTGCAGGTTGTACCCTGTAGACTCACAAACCGTATCGGGTTTGTCGTAGGCAGTAAATACGCTCACCCTGCGTATTGCGTCTTCACCTGGCTGTAATGTTATCTGCAGCGGTTTAGCTGTGTTGGACGTTCGCTATGTGGCCAAAATAATCGGGACACCTAGTAGTGGGCATTAATATCGGGTTTGTCCAGCCTTCGCCTTGCTGGCGGCTTGAACTGTGCTGGGGACAGTTTCAGCGAGGTGTCTAAATGTCTGTGAAGGAATGGCAACGATTCAGGTCGGGGCTCCGGGCAAGTCAGTCCATTTCAAAAATGTTATTCTCCACTGTCCATTGCCTCAAAGATTCTGGTTTGTGATAGGGTGCACAGTCAGTCGTCGCCTACGAACTGTTCCCCTACTGTACGCAGCAAACGACGCTTTAAAATGCGTTGAACTCCTTTCGCATTTAGCGTTTTCTGAAGCGCAATAAGAGCCCACAACCGAACTATGAGAAACACCTACATATCGTAACACCACCTCCTCCTTAATTCGTTGTTGACACTACACATGACAGCAGGTAGCCCAGACCCTTCCACCGCATTGCCACAGCGTATAGTATACTGGATCACTCCGGTGCGTCACTCTTTGCACCACCTCTGGCGTCATTTGAAGGGTTTATTTCAATAGTGGTACAAGTCCATCACCTCGACTTTTCTGCCTATGATGCTTCTGAAATTAATGATCCAAACAAAGAGAGAGAAAGGTTCATCTCTAGCAAAAGGCTATATGCTTGAATATTTCTAGTATCTCAACTGCAGATTTTTCAGCGCTCATTTAACTTTAGGACTTTGTGTCTCAAAATGAACAAAAATTGACTTGTAACGCTATTGAAATAAGCCCTCCATTTAGTACTGACAACAGAAATATGTGGTTCATGAGGAGCTGCTCGAATGTTATACCCCATTCGTTTTAAATCCCTAAGCACGCTACCTGGACTTGTGGTGGTGCTCTGAAAACCGCGAGTGATTCTTTCTGTTCACTTCATGCAATTTTTTAAAACTACCTTCCGCAATGTTCGACGGTTCCTGTCCACCAGTACATGAAGTCTGTTGTCGTGCCTTTGCGTTTCCACCTCACAATCACATCACCAACAGTCGACTTGAGCAGCTTTAGATGGGCTGAAAGGTCCTTGATTGGTCTGTTATTCCGGTGACATCCAATTACTACCCCACGTTCGAAGTCACTGAGCTGTCATGACTGACTCATTCTGCTGTTACTGCTTGTCTACTGACAACACAGTACTCCCCACCTCCTATTATACCGTCAGGACCGAATCTCGTGATGTCTAATGGTCAATTCCATATTACAGAAGGGTGTCCGAATACTTATTATCACATAGTGCTGCTTGTAATTTTGTAGAAATTCTTGCCATTACGGAGACTCTTAGTTTTCATACTGTTTTATTCTTCAAAAGTTAAATGAGAAATTTGGGATAGGAATATATAAAAATATGAACGCTTTCAGTTAAAAGTCCTTGGGAGGAGGAGATCTCATGACCCCCTAAGCCTCACTCCCCTTTCTGGATGCCCGCCTGTCTCTAGTTATGAAGATTTGTTACTCTTCAGCTTCATTTGACCATCAGAAGGGATGTCTCGACAGATATTGCTCTGGTAACGGAATCCTGACTCGGTGGTGAGATCACACGATTCGTCTCTCCCCTCGCACTCGCGACGGTGGCGACACCTTGGCCACCATCGACCTGACGTACCGTCCCTCCAGGATTAAACACACTGAGATAACTCTTGCCTAGCGGTAATGCCACAGGAACTAGTAAATTGGAGCACAGAACAGCAAATGTGATCGCTAAAAGTGAACACGAGATATTCGGCACGGCAGAACCGGTACCTTCAGCGCAGAACGCCTAAAGAGAACAAAGGTTTGCGCATGCGCGTGTACTGACCGTCTTTATTCATGCCCATCTGCAGGCACTTGCGGAGGCGGCATGCTTGGCACTGGTTGCGGTGCGCCTTGTCGACCACGCAGCGGCCCGTCCCCGCCTGGCACCTGCGCAAACACAACAAGCACTGCTCAGGGCGCATGCCAGCGCAGTAGGAAACAATCAAATACGAGCCACTTGAGCTACTTATTTGCTAACACATGTAAAATGTACACTGGCCGACAAGAAAGAAAGAAAAAGCAACACAGAAGGATTTTAGCACATGCATCGTAGCAATTCAAACACGTGTTGTTCAATTTGTTACCGGTAGGTTCGATCAACACGTACGTAATACGGAGACGCCTCGTGAACTCAAATCGGTATTCCTGCATGGAAGACGACGTTCTTTTCGCGAGACACTATTGAGAAAATATAGAAACAGGCACTTCAGACTGGCAGCAGAACGTATCTACTGCCGCCACGGTACATTTCGTGCAAGAATCACGAAGATACGAGAAATCAGGGATCGTACGGAGGCAAACAGATGGTCGTTTTTCCCTCTCTCCATTTGGGAGTGTAACAGGAAAGATAATCGCTAGTAGCGCAGCAAGGTAACCCCCGCTATGCACCTAAGGTACGCAGTACGTATGTAGATTTATTTGTAGGTGATGGTTCTTGCAAATTAATACAAAAAATAAATGTGAAATTCTAGCCAAATATTTCAGTACACTCCTCAATTGCGTAGCACCATCTGAACAACTCCGATTTACAAAACCAGCACCAAATTCTGATTCGCTTCCCCCTCGCACGAGAAATAATGTACATAATCGATCACTGAAAATCAATAGAGCACCTGGCGAAGATGAGATTATTTCAGAGTTATGGAAATTGGAACACGAAGACCTAACACCTAAAAGCGGCATAATCATACCAAAAGTCTAAAAAACCAGAGAAAATCGCAAAATAATGGAAGAGTGCCTTCTACGCCCAGTTTATAAGAAAGGAGAAATACAGATGGGGAACATATACAGAGGAATCTCACTTCCTCCAATTACTTATATAATTCTCTATAAAGCTTTGTTGAACCGACTCTAGTGGCACCTCCAACCCGACATTCAGCGACGAACCAAACTTCCATTGATTTGGAAAGTCTAATCGCCACAATGTGAGAAATTGGGGCATTGAACATACTCTTGAAACTGTGGAGCATAAACGAAATTCGCCGAAGGCCAGTCTTTCTGTTCATTGTCACAGGCAAAGCTGCATGGGCCGTTTCTCTCCTGTGAGAAGATTGTGACGTGTGCTTTTTATGTAGACATGTTGCAGTTGTGGTTGTTTCCACAACTGACTGATGATTCCCAGAATTTCATCTTCCAACTAGACGGGGCTCCCCTCATTGGAGCATCGATGTTTGTTGCCACCTAAACGACGAGCTTCCTCATCATTGTATTGGT
Organism: Schistocerca gregaria; assembly: GCF_023897955.1. Taxonomy (NCBI): domain Eukaryota; kingdom Metazoa; phylum Arthropoda; class Insecta; order Orthoptera; family Acrididae; genus Schistocerca; species Schistocerca gregaria. The sequence goes on from NC_064923.1 coordinate 416,052,342, forward strand.
CGTAGTGGTGCAATAATGTGGTTCTGTTTACTCCCCCATCCATAGGTCGCCTGGCCTAATGCCTTGTGTCTCTTCCCTTTTGGGGGAATACACGTTTACCCAGTGCTATGAAGTCTGCTGTGATGAGCATTGACAGGATGTTGGCACACAAGGCGTGGAACGAATTTGACTACCGCTAGGACGTGTGTCGTGTGACCACATGGGTACTCATAGTAAAATGTAAACTTGGGGATTTTATGGTTCTATTCATGCATCGATCATATTTTTACGCGTAATGCTTTGGAGAAACTAGAGTTTCGAAGACGAATGGATCATTATATACTCCGATGTTTCGGCGGATATCTACAATTTCGCGTTTGCGATTTGGAGCTGGAGTCAGCCCACGTCTCTCATGTGACGCCCAGTGTTGACAGGAAGCGGAATTTTATGTGGCTATCGGTTAGAGTGCTTCCAAATTAGTCTAGTGCGATGTTTATTTCATCAGTATATATTAACAGGGGCAGTAAAACGCGACGAATAACCAGTACTCCATCAGCGACTGAGCAGCACTACTGCATGACAGTGGCAGTCAGCGCGGGCCAGAGCAGCGCTGTCGCTGCTGGAGTACTGATTATTGATCGCGTTTTACTGTCCCTGTTAATACACTACTGGCCATTAAAATTGCTACACCACGAAGAAGACGTGATACAGACGCGAAATTTAACCGTCAGGAAGAAGATGCTGTCATATGCAAATGATTAGCTTCTCAGAGCATTCACACAAGGTTGGCGCCGCTGGCGACACCTACAACGTGCTGACATTAGGGAAGTTTCCAACCGATTTCTGATACACAAAGAAGCAGTTGACCAGCGTTGCCTGGTGAAACGCTGTTGTGTTGCCTCCTTTAAGGAGGAGAAATGCGTACCATCAATTTTCCGACTTTGATAAAAGCTCGGATTGCAGCCTATCGCGATTGCGGTTTATCGTATCGCGACATTGCTGCTCGCGTTGGTCGAGATCCAATGACTGTTAGCAGAATATGGAATCGGTGGGTTCAGGAGGGTAATACGGAACGCCGTGCTTGATCCCAACGGTCTCGTATCAGTCAGTGGCAGTCGAGATGACAGGCATCTTATCCGCATGGCTGAAACGGATCGTGCAGCCACGTCTCGATCTCTGAGTCAACAGATGGGGACGTTTGCAAGACAACAACCGTCTGCACGAACAGTTCGACGACGTTTGCAGCAGCTTGGATTGTCAGCTCGGAGATCATGGCTGCGGATACCCTTGACGCTGCATCACAGACAGGAGCGCCTGTGATGGTGTGCTCAGCGACGAATCTGGGTGCACGAATGGCAAAACGTCATTTTTTCGGATGAATCCAGATTTTGTTTACAGCATCATGATGGTCGCATCCGTGTTTGGCGACATCGCGGTGAACGCACATTGGAAGCGTGTATTCGTCATCGCCATACTGGCGTATCACCCGGCGTGATGGTATGGGGTGCCATTGGTTATACGTCTCGGTCACCTCTTGTTCGCTATGACGGGACTTCGAACAGTGGACGTTACATTTCAGATGTGTTACGATCCGTGGCTCTACCCTTAATTCGATCCCTGCGAAACCCTTCATTTGAGCAGAATAATGCACGACCGCATGTTGCAGGTCTTGTACGGGCCTTTCTGGATACAGAAAATGTTCGACTGCTGCCCTGGCCAGCACATTCTCCAGATCTCTCACCAATTGAAAACGTCTGGTCAATGGTGGCCGAGCAACTGCCTCGTCACAATACGCCAGTCAATACTCTTGATGAACTGTGGTACGGTGTTGAAGCTGCATGGGCAGCTGTACCTGTGCACGCCATCCTAGCTATGTTTGTGTCAATGCCCATGTGTATCAAGGCCTTTATTACGGCCAGATGTGGTTGTTGTGGGTACTGGGTTCTCAGGATCTATTCACCCAAATTGCTTGAAAATGTAATCACATGTCAGTTCTAGGATAATGTATTTGTCCAATGAATACCCGTTTATCATTTGCATTTCTTGTTGTTATAGCAATTTTAATGGCCAGTAGTGTATATACTGATGAAATAAACGTCGCACTAGACTAATCTGGGTCCACTGTATCGAGTCCGCATGTAAAACCCCCTTTAAAAATCACTGTGTTTGTAATTGAAAACAAACTGAAACTTCCCGTCGACACTGGTCGTCGCATGAAGGACGTGATGAGCAACATTTGTTTGGCTGACTCATATACACACCGAAACCGCGTAATTGTAAATATCTTCTGAAATACCACAGAAAAATTGCCTGACGTCTCATAATATAGTGGCTGATTGCCCAGTCTTGCCCGGATATGTATTTACACTGGTAAGCCAAAAGACTATGACCACTATCCACAGCGATGTTGGATGCCGCCTGGTGGCATTGTGGGTACGTGACGTGGTACCAAAAGTATGTAAGTGGAGCAGACACGAACATGGCATCACCCTAGCGAAGATCTGGGAAACCCACTGAGATAAGCGACTTTCACAACGGGCAGATTATTATTACACAGAGCCTACTAACGAGTATTTCGAAAATGACGAAGCTGGTCGAATGTTTAGGTGCTATTGTCTTGAGCATCTTCGGAAAGCGGTATAAGGACTAACAACCAGTAGGCGCTAAATGGTTGAACATCCACGACTCTTTACAGAACGTGGGGTTCGGAGGCTTGTCTGCTGTGTGAAGTAGGATACATGATCATCTGTGGCATCTCTTACGAAGGAATCAGAATGCTAGTTCACTCCCAAGTGTTTCTGAGCACACCGTTCACCGTACATTGTTGAACATGGAGCTCCACAGTAGACCACTCTCTGTGTTCAAAATCAAATGGCTCTGAGCACTATGGGACTTAACATCTGGGGTCATCAGTCCCCTAGAACTTAGAAGTACTTAAACCTAACCAACCTAAGGACATCACACACATCCATGCCCGAGGAAGGATTCGAACCTGCGACCGTAGCAATCTCGCGGTTCCGGACTGCGCACCTAGAACCGCTCGGCCACCGCTGCCGGTCTCTGTGTTCACATGGTGATCCAACGACATTGTAATTACGATTGCAGTGCGCACGGGACTGTCCACAAACGCCATCATCGACGTGAACGATGGCTCGAAACGTGTAGCGCCTCACGGACGCAGGCTGGTGGGAGCGTATTATGGTATGGGATACATTCTCCTGCACTTGCATAGGACGTGTGGTAGTAATCGAAGACACACTGACAGCTGCGGATCACCTGCATCCCTTCATACTTGATGTCTTCCCCGACGGCAATGTCATCTTTCAGCAGTATAATTGTCCGTGTCTCGGAGCCAGAATCGTGCTACAGTGGTTTGACTGGCATTATAGTGATATGTAAATCCTATGGAACCCATCTGGGTCGTTGTCAGCCGCCATGACCGCGTACGTAAATCAGCGACCCGTCATTTACGCAAATTACATGACCTGTGCGTAGACATCTAATTCCATTTACCTCCACAAGCCTATCAACAAACTGTCGGATCCCTGACACCCAGAATCAGTGATGTATTTCGTTCCAAAGACGGACATTCGAGCTATTAAGCAGGTGGTCATAATGTTTTGCCTCACCAGCGTATTCCAGTTCTATTATCCTATCTCCTCCTTTCTCCTCTCTTTGTCCATCTTCTCTGCCTCCCTCACTGTTTCCCTTCTTCTCCCTCCTCTCTCTCTGTCCACCTCCTCCTTGCCCACTCTCTCTATCACCTCTTGCCCTTCTCTCTGTCGATCTGCTGGTCCATTGCTCTCTCCGTTACTCTGCTCCTCCCTTCTCTGTCTATCCATCTCATCCCTTCACACGTTCTCTATGTCTGTCTCCTCCCCTCCCTCTCTTTCTCCATCTCCTACTCCCCCCTCCTCTTCACTTTCTCCATCCGTTTCTTCTCTCCCCTATCTCTGTCCTTTTTTCTCCTCATCCTATTTCTGTCCATTTCCTCTTTCATCCTCTCTTGGTCCATCTCCTGCTCCCCCTCTCTCTGTTAATCTCCTCATGTTTCCTTCCTCTGTCCATCTCCTCTTCCCACCTCTCTATCCATCTCCTCTTCTTCTCTTTCTTTCCATTTTCCCTCCTACTTTCTCTGTCCGTCTCGTCCTCCCTTATATCTTTGTTCATCTTCTCATCCTCCCTCTCTGCCCACCCATTTTTTCCTCCCCCTTCTCTTTCTTCGTTATCACACCTCCATCCCAGCGAGAGGGTGCAGATTGTCTTCCCCACATAATTTCTTTTCAGATAGTATGTAATATGTGTACCAAGTGTGGCTGAAATAGTTCGAGTGGTTTACGAGGAGATATGGAACACACACACATGCGTATGCGCAACGTCCAGCTGACGTGATTTAATGATGCCGTGGAGGGTTCCGCTTACGAAAGAGAGAAGGGAATGGACGGAGGTGATTTGGGAGTGAGCCCGGGGACCGGACATTATCCTCAGGCAGGAAGCAGCAGCGTCGCGTCTTGAGGGATACCATCTCATCTCATCTCATCTCCGACGCTCCCCCGCGCCTCGCCGCGCCGGGTATCGGGAGGAGGCGGATTGGCGCCGGCGGCCGCGATCCGATGGGGCGGCAGCTGCGCGTGTCTGGCGCGGCTCAGCGCGGGATCCCGGCGGCCGTATTATGGCCGTCCCTCGGGACACGGGACCTCGCCGCGCCACACCGCCAAATCCCGCCTTTTCGAAATTCATCTGCGCCGCTGGTGGCGGCCGATTGCTTCTCCTTCCCCGGACCGGGCCGATCGCTTTGTGCGGCCGGCTGCGGCGCGCCCGTTTAGCGTGCAGTGATTCACGTCAAGCGTCAGCGTAACCGGCTTACGGATTAGGCCCCCGCTCCCTAATTGATTTGGGTTTCACACTCGGGTCGCGGCTCGAGAGCGCCGGGATTACGCCGAGGGACTCGCTTTAATGACTGCGCCACAAGGCGGCCCCACCCGGCGCGGCGCTGCGGGCCAGGCAGCGGCGCGGTGCGGTCACAGTCCGTATGTCTTGTCCTGTCGTGCTGTCGTGCCGAGTGACGGCTTCATTTTAATGTAGCTGCAGTAGTTAACTGACAGCGGAAGCATAACTGTTAATATCTGCAGCCATTTTACTCAGTTGCTACTTGAATCATGTTTAGCACATCGACAGAAACAAATGTCACTCGATTTTTACAACTGATTCTTTCGTTTGTTTTCAACCAAACATGTTTCACCCATTTGTACTAGACATCGTCAGCGGTACACATAAAAAACGTATAAGTGTACATGTTTTATTAGGAGTTATGTAGTCTTTCGTGGCAGGAGATTTAAAGAATGCAACTATTTACAATTATATCGTTCTAATTTATCACTTACTTTCATCTATCTACTCTTTTCACGTCTAGAATGGCTCTTCTGCAGGCACTGGGTGTCCACAACATAGATTCTCAACTGACAGTATATCAGACTTTAGCATTTCAGTACAGGAAATCTTTCTGCTGTACACTGCACATGGCCTTGCTCACTTTCTGTTGGCTAGCGTGAGGGTTCATGGGAACTGTAACTGTGAGAATAGAGAGGTGGGTTGGGATGGGAATAAAGGAGGTGTGCTAGCCTCTGTCTGTATGTGTTTCTTTGTGCGTCTTTTATGTATTTATTATTTTTAAAGTAATTTTTTGTATATTTTAGTTTTATTTTTTCTACTACTTTGTAATTTTTTTTGTAGTAGCATGAGTAACTGAGAATATTTTCCTTGCAGACGAACGCGCGCGCGCACACACACACACACACACACACACACACACACACACACAGCCCTTGTTACCAGACCACCCACCCTCCGTCCATCCCCATCCAACCTGCCACTACAGTCTCATCCTCTACAGCTCCCACGGTTTCTCAGTCAATGCTACAGCAAGTTAGCAAAGTCATTTTCAGTACGCAGAGGGAAAGGTTGTGTACAGTGAAATGTGTAAAAGCGACCTACCACCAATTGGAAACTGATACTGTGTGCGGGTACTGCTACAGAAGAACCAATGGATACACGTAAATAATGAAAGCAAGTGACAAATCGCAATTGTATAACTTTAAATAGTTACATTTTTTTAAAATCAGCTTTCAAGAAACACTACGATTTCATTGGCATACTGACATAATTTTCTTTCTTATATAAACCACTGATGATGTCTAGAATGAACAGCCAAAACATGTTTACTTAAAAACAAGGACACTCAAATAGAAAAGATGAATAACATTGCTTTTTACCCGCATGATAGACATACTAGAAGCAAACATGATTCAGTAAACATATATCCACTAACGGGTCGTTTGCTAGATCATTACGGTGAGTGGTTACAAGCCGCCACTGACTGCAGTACGAAGCATTGACCTAGTTACTACAAATGTATTTGAAACGTAAGCTTCACAATTAACTGGGCTAAAACTTCACCCGTGGCTTACGGTGGTGAATGTGACTGATCTATGATGGGGCACCAGCACATTTTGCTGCCGATGTCCGGTTAGGTTACATTATTTGAGGGAGGAGACCAAACAGCGAGGTTATTGGTCTCATCGGCTTAAGGAAGGATGGCGAAGGAAGTTGGCCGTGCCCTTTCAGAGGGACCATCGCGCCATTTGCCTGGAGCGATTTAGGGAAATCACGGGAAACCTAAATCAAGATGGCCAGACGCAGGATTGAACCGCCGTCCTCCCAAATGTGAGCCCATTGTGTTAACTACTGCGCCACCTCTCTCGGTAGCCGATGTCACACGACATACAGGGTGTAGTAGCGGCAAGTTCAGCTAACTACGATGAAGGCGGGTAGCGTTCACGCAAGCACCCTTCTCTCCAAAGTGGACCACAAAAGCACGATCATACTGCGATCTAGTGACAATGGTGGAAAGGGGAGAAGCGCAATTCATTCTGGTGTCCAGAATACCAGTGCCAATGCTGGGGCCATGTCGTCTTGCAAGACAGTATCGCCATTAGGGAACAAATATTGTACCAGTAGTTGGACTTCGTCAGCCAAAATGTCGCATACCTTTGGCACCAACGCGACCTTGCAAAGTAACCAGGAGGTCTTTGTGATACTACTGTATGGCTGCCCAAATCATTGCCGAACTCCCACCTCGTTTTACTCTTGGAATGTAAACTCGCGCCGAGAAGTTGGAAACAGTGTGAAACAAAACTCATTCGACGAAATGGCTTTCTTGCGTTGGTCGATAGTCCAGGTTTTATAGCTTCAGCACCAGATTTTCGCGGTTCTATGCGCTTCAGTCCGGAACTGCGCTGCTGCTACGGTCGCAGGTTCGAATCCTGCCTCGGGCATGGATGTATGTGATGTCCTTAGGTTAGTTAGGTTTAAGTAGTTCTAAGTCTAGGGGACTGATGATCTCAGATGTTAAGTCCCATAGTGCTTAGAGACATTTGAACCAGGTTTCCCTGTTACGGGCATTTGAATCAGTAATTCCAGCGTTTGCAAGGGCGACATTCATTTCTGCACTGACTTTCACAGCTGACGTTCTCCATTTTTCATCACAAAATGATTCAAATGGCTCTGAGCACTATAGGACTTAACTTCTAAGGTTATCATTCCTCTAGGACTTAGAACTACTTAAACCTAACTAACCTAAGGCCAGCACACACATCCATGCCCGAGGCAGGATTCGTACTTGCGACCGTAGCGGCCGCGCGGTTCCAGACTGTAGCGCCTAGAACCACTCGGACACCCAGGCCGGGTTTTCATCACAGTCCTCTTCAATGACCATCTGCCACAACCGCTCAATGCACACATTCGTCTGCGTAGAGAGAGCGGATGACGTTTTCCGCTTTTCCTGCATGTGGTATAAATCTTCGATAGGGTGCCTTTTGAAGCACCAAAGTATACATTGCTTACGGAAGGACCCTCCAAAAGAGCGCCCCCCAATTCAGATTCACCTAGCTCAGACATAATGCACTCATAGTTACGCACAACGCCGCTCTGAGTACAACAGACACTTGCAACGTATTCAGGGCATGGCACAGATGCTCTTCATGGTCAAACACAACAGCGCTAGACACAGGCTTAGCTAACATCTGCATTTATGTTCAAGCATGCATTTCTCGCGGTTTTTCTCTGTTTTTGTCCAACCACTGTATTTAAGCAGTGTTCAAAGCAGGTGTCTTATTTTTATACAGGAATTGTACTCGTCGAAAGTAGAAAAAGACCAACAAGTATATGATCGGAAACAAACGCTTGTTCAGATATGGGCCATTTTACCTCCTGCACCGAGTGGTCGAATGGCATAGGCTGTCATTGTGTTGACGTTCTTTGCTCATTTCTTTTTTGGGTTTGTCTCTGTACTCATTTCCCAGGCTCTGATGTTGCTTCTTGACATAGAATTTACAGCCATCTCCTATGTCAATCTTTCCGTAGGTGTCTTTCTGTGGTTGTTGGCATCAGGATATGATTAGTGATTCTGTGGACCGTGAATAATGAGAACGGTGAAATGGACTATTAGCGTTCTAAAAAATGGTTCAAATGGCTCTGAACACTATGGGACTTAACATCTTAGGTCATCAGTCCCCTAGAACTTAGAACTACTTAAACCTAACTAACCTAAGGACATCACACACATCCATGCCCGAGGCAGGATTCGAACCTGCGACCGTAGCAGTCCCGCGGTTCCAGACTGCAGCGCTAGAACCGCACGACCACCGCGGCCGGCTATTAGCGTTTTGCGTGGGAAATGGCAGTCATGGCATTCTGCTACATAGGACGAGGCACCACGTATGTTCTACTCTTTGTACGACGGTACTTGGCACAAACGTCTAGTGAGGGATGGACTGGGATGAGATCAAGTAGCATAGCCTGCCTGTTCATCTGCCCATACGAGTAAAACCACACATTTCTGGCTATGCTGACATTTAAAGGCATTGGTTATCCAACTCCGACCGACTACGTGTACACGTTGTAGCATCACGAATCCCTATACATGCACTAGATCCGATGGCAGCGGGGTCGTTTAAGTTTCTTTGAGACGAAGGCCTGCAGAAAGTGTAAGAGTGAGTGCGAACCACACCGAAAATCACCTGTGGTGCCAACAGGTTCTGTCATAAGCCAGAATGGCTCGTTTTTCAATAAATATTTATACATGTATTCATAGGATATCTGTACATATTTCTAAATCAAGGACCACTGCCGCTTTTTTTTCTGTCTGTGCATGAAGACTAACCTCAGGAACCACAGTAATGTAGGGATTTTGATATAGTTTTGACTAACAGAGAGACTGATTCACGAGTGAGGTTTGGTGTGTATAGTTTACGAGTGTTACCTCCGAGACAGGCAAATCATCTGGCCGTAGATAATTAGTGCTACCCGCGCAAAGCAGGGATGGAATGCTGTTTTTTTTCCTACTTTTTGCCAGCACTACCGCCTAAAGGAATATAAAGTACATTTTTTAAAGACTATGGGTGTATGGTAGAAATGGAGGAGATTAGTATTTAACGTCCCGGCGACAACGAGGTCATTAGAGACGAAGCACAAGCTCGGATTAGGGAAGGATGGGGAAGGAAATCGGCCATGCCCTTTCGAAGGAACCATCCCGGCATTTGCCTGAAGTTATCTAGGAAAATCACGGAAAACCTAAATCAGGATGGCCGGACGCGTGATTTAACCGTCGTCCTCCCGAATGCGAGTCCAGTGTGCTAACCACTGCACCACATCGCTCGGTGGTAGAAATGGATGTGTGTGTTTTCCCAGCATAGTTTTGGAATTCCTATAGTAATTCCAACCAAACTTGGTGCAGTTTGACTTACGTAACAGGAAATATTACGGTAGGGGTAAGACATCACCAGTAGTACTTAATTTTTGGGACTACACTTGAAACTGGTGACATGTAAACATAATTGCGGAACGCGTGGAACAATTTCTAGCAAACTTGATACCTACACTCATGAACCAAAACGTTATGATCACTGCCCACTTCCACGGGACCTTTGAGAGTAATCGAATGCACCATGTCAGCTATGTAGTATGTACTACGTGAGCATTATTGCAGAGCATCTGCATCCCTTAATGCCTGATGTCTTCTGTGACAGTGATGAGATCTTCCACGAAGATAACTGCCAGTATCACAATGCCAGAATAATACGACGATGCTTCGAGAAGCATGGTAGTAAACTGATGTTGATATCTTCTACACCAAATGCGTCTGATTGTAACTCCTACGGACACCTCTCTTATACACCTACATACCACTGGCGCGTAATTTACGAGAACTAAGTGACCTGTGCGTAGACATCTGCTGCTACATATTTGCGGTTATCTATCGGGGAATTGTCAAAGCCATGCCACGCAGAATCGCTGCTGTAATACGTTGTAAAAGCGGATTTGCTCATCATCGTGCATGCTTTACTACATAGGAAAATGCAATGGTTGAATAAGATACGTCTGATATACTTGGCCGGAGGGGCAGGTGAGGTAAGAGAGTGAAGGGAATGTAAAAATAATCGAAAACGGATTGTACTAGAGTCGAATCCACAGTTTCTTGAGGGTTCTGAACTGACTGGTAACAGCAATGTGCAGAGGGAAATGATATGAAGGAGTGGTACAATTTCAGCAAAACTTGGTATCCACATGACTGAGAAAAAATGCTATGGGTCTAGGAGACCACTGTCACTCCTCGGAATGTTGATGGGAGTAGGAAAGAGAAGAAGATGTCTTTTTATCGTAACTATGAAATGCACGGTGAAATTTCTTCCACATGTATTACAAATACAGATTATTATGTATGAAAAATTGCTGTCGGGATAACACATCCCTATTTGTGGGGGAGGAGTGGATAAGTAAACATAACTCTGCAACATTTGGAGCAATTTCAGCCCAACTTGTACTACTGCCTGGGAAAAGAAATCGTTTGGTGTAGGGATGGAGTATGAGAAGGAAGGGACAGGTCAAAATAACCGCAAACCGATTGAAGTAATTTCTTTTCTATCTAATAAATGATTAAGAAAAACGAGTAACCAGGCAACGTCTGTTACTGTCTGGTATCCTTTTAATATCCAGAACTGAGGTCGGTAATGTATGCTAGCGAGTCGACACTTGGCTCAGGAATAGCAGATCGAAATATTTTTATTTTATTTGTGCACTTTATTAGGACCTGTTGACCCTCTCTTACGCTAGAACAGACACTTTACACATAACAATGTATACACAAATAAATCTTCCTGAAAGACTGAAACTAAGAATATGTGCTGCACTTACACACTAACCCAGAACCTATCCATTCACTGACAATTAACTGAGTTACTGTAGCTGAATTCATTTTACCTCCTTTCTACTTTGTAAATCCTACAGAACATTCCCTGCATATCTCGCTTGCCTCTAACTCCTGACAGAAAGGAGTTGAGGAAGAAATTGCTCAGCCTGCAGTTGCAGTCTTCTGATTATTTACAGTCTTATAACAGCGTGCATTCCGCTGCAGAGGGAAGTATTCGTTCTGGAAATACACAAACTTGTTGTTGTTGTTGTTGTCTTCAGTCCTGAGACTGGTTTGATGCAGCTCTCCATGCTACTCTATCCTGTGCAAGCTTCTTCATCTCCCAGTACCTACTGCAACCTACATCCTTCTGAATCTGCTTAGTGTATTCATCTCTTGGTCTCCCTCTACGATTTTTACCCTCCACGCTGCCCTCCAATGCTAAATTTGTGATCCCTTGATGCCTCAAAACATGTCCTACCAACCGATCCCTTCTTCTAGTCAAGTTGTGCCACAAACTTCTCTTCTCCCCAATCCTATTCAATACCTCCTCATTAGTTACGTGATCATTAATGGTCATACTCGGATGCATAGTAGATTTATATTCTAGTAACTATCAGATATGAATTATACACTGATGGAAGTAACACCAAAAAGTACTTAATGTAGAGTAATGAAATTTCGGGAATACATTTTTATAGGCAAGATATTTAAGTTATTAACGTTGCAAGGTCATAGGTTAATGTACAGGCGAGATAAACCATTGCAGATGTGAAATGGTGGTACATTAATAACCTGTGTGGCCGACATAATGTTGAACGCTAGCATGAAAACGCGCTTGCATTGTGTAGTACAGGCGCCGGATGTCAGTTTGTGGGATGGAGTTCCGTGCCTCTTGCACTTGGTCGGTCAACAATCAATCAATCAATTACCAAGAAATAACAATATCCTTAGAAAAATTATACAATAGACTAACATTCGTTATTACAATAATAATAATAATTTATTTATTTTTAGCACTATTAGCAATAGTTAAAATTACTAATATAAACCAAGGGTCTATTCGTAAAATGACGCTGGTGTTGTCGTCCGATGACGTCCCATATGTGCTCGATTGTAGACCGGTCCGGTGATGGAGTTGGCCAAGGTGACATGTCGACACTCTGTACAATATGTTGCGTTATAACAGCGGCATGTGGGCGAGCGTTATCCCGCTGAAACTTTCCCTCAAATGCTGTTCATGAACAGATCGAATTACCAGATCGATTAATAATTTTTCGTTCAGATGCTTGAGATAACACGGAGAGTGTTCACGCTCTCATACGAAATCGCAACCTAGTCTATAACGCCAGCTGTAGGTCTATTGTGTCTACAACGCAGACATGTTGGTTGCAGGCATTCGACTGGTCTCCTTCTGACCAACAAAGGCCATCACTGGCACCGAGGCAGACTCAGGTTTCATCAGAAAACACAACAGACCTTCACCCTGACCTCCAATGAGCACTCAAGTGGGAAATAGCGCTGGTTCCATTCCTGCCAAATCTTTCTGCGGTACCAGAGAAGGAACCTCCAGCTTTTCCTAGCCCTGTTACACGACCTCGTTAACCCGCGAGGAGTCTATAATGGCGTCTTTGTCGCTTTAGAGGTATTCTTGACTTAACGTCATGTCAACTACGTACAGTCTCGAAGGTAATTAATGCTCACGCCCGTTACAGCGCATATTTAAAGCAAACCTGATTTGAGACCTGTAATTCTCTATACGAGAATGCAGCCGCGTGAGTTTTCCCTTGAAAATGCAAGGTTTTGCTCTTGTCGAAATATCTGCGTTGTCGATTACGTCACTCTGTTCCTTTCCCGCAAGTAATTTGAACAAACCAGATTTGCATCCTCATTGTGGTGCTGCTATTACCACTCTTACGCGCCTGGCGCGAAATTTGAGTAGACATTATCTTTCCGATGTAGAAGTAGCCCCCCCCCCCCCCTGCTCCGACTTTAGTTTGTGTCGCACAGAACTATGACTAAATGGAAAGAGAAAAGTTAAAACAAAAGAATGAAAGTGTTCAGTATGTTAAAAAAGCGTATTAGGATATGAACACTGAGAAGTGTGACGATATATAAACGCCACAAACAATCTGAATAACAATGTTTTGATTGCAAATTGTGGAGCAAATAAAGTGTGAAATGAAGGGAGCACTACTGTTATTCTATGCACATGGGATAGATTTCTTTTTAACACTAAAGAAACCTGTAGGTCTACTGTCTCTGACAGTTTAACCATGGGCGGGTGCTGCTAACACGGTAGGAATTGTCGTAGAAACTTGTGTTGAAATGAGGGTCTGAGATTGATTTAGCGTGTACGGATTGAGTGTCAAGTTTGTGTTACTAATTTTAAGATGTTAAATCTGACAATTTATATTAGTGTAGAGTCGATGAACACTCGGTGACGAATATGATACACTCTCCATTGGACGGTACATAACGAGGAAAGTTCTCCGTAGAATGGATAATGTTATTATCCGTGGGTGTTTCGTAAATTATGCAGAAATTACCTAAAAAGGTCAACGTTTGCTCACTTTTTTATTACAATAACAAGGAGACGTAGTGTCTCGCGGAACTTGACAGCCATACGCTGCGTCAAGCTCCTTGATTAACATTTATGAAACCATCGTTCAGTTTTATCAAGAATCAGTACACACTAACTGTTGTCAAAAGTGTGTGATTTGCTTAATTCAGCATGCTTAGGGACTAATTTATATCATTATCAAGTTTTATAAATGAAGGAAAAATGACGGGGGTTTAATAGATAGGACTGATGCAACTGTTGGGCACAGAAACCAACAAAACGAGATAAATCCTGCAAATTATAGAGTCGTGACATATTGGGGAATTATATCATATACGAGCTAAAGAGGTCATTCAATAACAAAGGAGCTTAAATTGCATTCCGGACAAAAAAGAAACTGTAGCAATCCTGAAGCATAAAATTAGCCTAGGTGAGAACTGGGTGCAGAATGCGGGAGTTCATGAAATAGAATGTCGCGATTATGAGATGGAGTATATGGGTCAGGCGGGAAAGGACTTTAAGACAAAGTTTAAAGAGCATGATAATATTTCATTGCTGGTTGCAAAGCACCTTAAGAATGAACTGCTCTCGTTATGAAGCATCAGCTACAGCTTGGAAGCATTTAGAACAAAAAGGTTGGTTGCTGTCAAATTTATAGGAAATAGAGATATTTTGCACTTTAACGGTGCAATATGCCAGTCTGATAAATGATAAGACCGAAGTGTGCAAGATGCATTTCTGAGCGATGTTCTCGTGAAAAGCTGCCACCAACAAAATATCCTTATTTTTCTTTAAGTTAATGTTTCCTGTTGGTTTTACAATGGATAAAAATATTGAAGCTTTGTTTTTAGGATTTTCCTCGATTTGTCACATAAAGATTCAAAGATTTTACTGGTGACAGCGGCCACGTTACCGACTATGACGTAAACGTAATATCTATGGTAGGTGAGGGCAGTTGACTTTACTTAATAAACTGAGATTTATGTGAGTGTTAATGTGCCACCATGAGAAGTACCAAGAAGATTCTTACACGTCTGACAATGCAAGTATGCTGCTTGTTTATTAATTTTGACTGAGCCTAATGGATTATTAATTGTAAAGCGTGTAATACTACAGAACAGTGTAGATAGATTTACATTATGTGTATGTTATTATGTGTGGTAATGTTCTATAATGATTTCTTGTTTTACAGAACTTGGTAATGGAATAATGTACAGGTAGTTACGAAACATTTGTGTTGAATGAATCACACATTTTGGAAAAGTGGTGGAAAATAATCTCGGTACTGCTCCTTCATTAAATTGTGAACCCTTGCGCAATTAAAGCTACACCGTAGCCCGGCTTTCAACCCGATCCTTCTTTATCAAATTGGCTATTTGAACATAGCTTACGGCCCGATACAAAACATAAGGCTTGGCTGTATATGTGTCTTGCTCTTCAATCTACTCGGGAGTGTTTCAGCATACCCGTCATTCCGAGGGCTCTTTTGTCTGATTGGCAGTTAGGACGCAAGTGTTGTCAGACTGAGGCTCAAATTCGAGTCGTGTGGTGTTGCTGTTAGCTCAGATGGTAGGAATGTCTCTCGCTAAAAGCGACGGGTCCCCATTCGGCAAAACGTTTCAACCTGTTAAGGAGTTATGTTATTGGGTCCATTCGATTACATAGTGAAAGACTCACTCTCTCCACAGCCTTATGGTGTGAGGGTATATGACGTTACCGATGGTGATATGTCTGTCTAACTACACCGTTCATAGAGCAGGACTGAGAAGAGGACATCGGCATTTCTGTAAGTTTCGACAACAACCGTAACAGGATCAAAACGTTCGAATTCGAGCTAACATCAGGAAGACGGAGGGAGAAATAATCCGTTACCGACGGTAACTGCTTCTATAATAAAAAAATATGCATCCATATTAAATTATGCAAGCGTCAGTATAATGTCTAGGTAAACCCAAGGTCATTGAAGAAGGAGCACGTCATCAATTAGCCGACTGGGAAAAAAATTGGTCATAACCTTGTATAATGAACCGTCGCACTGTTGCCCATCAGAGTTAAATAGCCGGGAGAGGATTTGACCCTCACTTCTCTCCAGCTGGAATTAGCATCTCGGTCATTTGCGTTCACTGTTTCAGTTAGTTACGTTTTACACATTAACACTCATAAACAGCTGATTTAAAGCTGCCATCCTAAAGTGCTCTTCAAATTTCACCTATTTCAAGAAAAAATGACTCGATCACTAATTAAAATTAAGAACAGATTTTTGACACGTTTAGGGACACTGCAGAGATGTATAGTTTTTTACAACACACTCCTACTTACACAGAAAATGTGGATATACTATAATAACTTGATGGTTCACAATTACAGTCCTCGTTAGGTCATCGTAAATTGTACAACACACTAAAAGAATAATTCAGGTTGCCCAAGATCAAACAAATCCCTGAATAATCCATAGCACAGAAATACAAACGTAGTCCATAGAAAGCCAGTGAACATGTAGGTCACGAAATTAGGGTGTAAGAGTGGTAGAGATTTTAGTACTGCATGACTCGAAGTATGTTGCAGCCACCCAGCAGTCGGTTTTTATCTCCAGCTCGACGTCAACGACCAGACCCAAGCCGGCCGCTGTGGCCGAGCGGTTCTAGGCACTTCAGTCAGGAACCACGCTGCTGCTACGGTCGCAGGTTCGAATCCTGCCTCGGGCATGGATGTGTGTGATGTCCTTAGGTTAGTTAGGTTTAAGTAGTTCTAAGTCTAGGGGACTGATGACCTCAGATGTTAAGTCCCATAGCGCTTAGAGCCATTTGAACCATTTTTTTGGACAGGCCCATGTGCCATCCCGCTGGCGTTTCTTACTTGTAGGCAAGCCAACTAAACATTCGCAGTCCATCTCGAAGTCTGATGTCGCTGTGCCCGCTGCTTGCGCCGGGTGTATTTTGCTGGTGTTGGGGTCGGCGGGAGCTGGTGTGTGGGTTCGCGCTGGAAATCGATACTGCTAAAGATGGCCAAGAGGGATCAGTTTAAACCAGATATCTGAATTACATTGAGCCGGCTACGGGCGCAGCAGTGGTTGTCTCGAGGAGGAACCCGGTAGGCGTGGGTGCAGCTGGTTGGCGTGTCGTTCCAGCATGGCGTCCACTGTGAACATTTGTCGTCCCTGAGTGGCTCTGATGACTCCTAGCACCCATCTTGGGACCCGTCAGGAAGTGCGAGCCCAAACTTTTGTGTCTAACGAGTAGCAAGGGCGAAGGTTGCACTGGAATGGGCATGTTGCAGACCTTAGGGTCCGGTGTCCACTGTCGGAGGCCAGTGATTAGTTTCGGTGGAGTGCAGTCCCGTATCGACGTGGTCCTGTAGGAGGCTGGTAAGTGGGACTTCGGCCTTGGGTGTGGATGACTTCATCTTCCGCGTCTCCTCCTTAAAGATGCGGATGAATCTCTCGGTTTCACTATGGGAGGCTGGGTGCAAGTGAGCTGTAGCCAGGTGCATTATGGCGTCCCGAGAGCAGAATACCTGAAACATACTGGATGAAAGTCGAGGGCTATGGTCCAAAACGATTGTTTCTGGCACCCCTTCAAAGGTCGAAAATTTTCTGTAACATATTAAATACATAAAGAGTCTTGGAAAATGAGTGTGTGACATTTTCTGAGGAAGGGACTAGCGAAGTTCATACCGAGCACACCCATGGGCGCTGCCATGTTGGTCGTGTGTGGTAACGTTGCGGGAGTACACGTCGACGCGAAGGTCTCGTAGGACTCTGCTGTCCTCGCGATGTCTTGCGTGATGCCGAGGCATTAGGCGCATGCCTTGAAGGTGCCTCCATGCATGTTTTCATATGATGATGTTTGCTTTGTGGGGAGCTCAACTGCGCGCTCATCAGCGCCCGTACAATGTCCCAATCTTTACACAGTCAAGTTGCACGCTGTCATCACCCAGAACTAAGGGTGCGGGAAGTTTATGACATGCCGGCGCAGTAGCGGCGAGATGATAACCAAGCAGTCTTCGTCATCCATCTGTATCCCTCTCAATTACGAATGTAATAATAAGAAACTCTTGTAGATAGTTTTGTAATCTGTCGACGATTTGGAAGCACATTGTATCCCGAGATTCAAATGAAGGGCCGGCTCATAGGTAATATGGATATTTTGAATTTGATTTACTGCTCATTTAGAGACCTGTTGCCTTACATTTTACGACAGGTCGTTCATTTTATAGGTTCTCATCTAGATTAAAAAACATATTCCATATTACAAACAACAATTATAGTTTTCCGCATTTACAATGAAGGTAATAATAAAATAAAAGTACAAAAAATGGTTCAAAAGGCTCTAAGCACTGTGGACTTAACATCTGAGGTCATCAGTCCCCTAGGACTTAGAACTACTTAAACCTAACTAACCTAAGGACATCACACACATCCATGCCCGAGGCAGTCGCGCGGTTCCGGACTGCAGCGCCTAGAACCGCTAGGCCAACACGGCCGGGCAATAAAAGTACATTAGAAATTAAAAGAAAAACACAACAATTTTCAGATTTCAAGAAGATATGATGCTAGATGATCGGAAAGATTTGGATTGAAAGAGAGAGAGAGAAATATTATCCGATCTTAGCCAGCCTACTCTGAAAGCCTCGACACTACTTCTAGCCTTGCAGTCCCAGTTCGCTGCGGTTTAATTTACGGATTAGTATTTCTAAATACAATTTATAAAAATACTGGTACTATTATGTACATTGTGGAAAGCACAGTGTGTGTGAGTGTAAAGTATGTTATTTCTTGGTGTTGTTAATTAATCTTCAGTTCCTATATTGTGTGTCTTGAATTTTACAATCCCGTCGCTTACATACTAAGTGTTTAGTTACAAGTGTTACATACCAACAGCGGTATAATAACCGCGGGATGGATCTGCCTGCTGTTTATTCTTAAATTAGATCATGTTTACAGAGTTGATTGCTTTGCATTTTTATTCTAATACAATTTAATTGTTTTAGATGTTGTGTAGGTTGTGTGCGGTACGTGTTGATGAAAGTGTTTGCCTTTTGAGTGAGTCTGTGTTCTGGTACTGCTGTCTGTGTTGGCGTACGAACGGGAACTGTCTTACGTGCTTCGTCTTCGTTGCAGTGTTCTGTTATACAGCGATGTTTGTCTTTATTCGTCATGTAATGACCTTGAGACACCATCAGCGATTTTCTTTATTATCGCCCACTCGTCTTTGTCTCTTATTTCCCGTACCATGTTGGTTGGTTGGTTGGTTGGTTTTAGGGAAGGAGACCAGACTTCGTGGTCATCGGTCTCATCGGATTAGGGAAGGATGGGGAAGGAAGTCGGCCGTGCCCTTTCAGAGGAACCATCCCGGCATGTGCCTGGAGTGATTTAGGGAAATAACGGAAAATCAGGATGGCCGGACGCGTGATTGAACCGTCGTCCTCCCGAATGTCTAACCTCTGCGCCACCTCGCTCGGTCCCGTACCATGCCATTGTTGTGCTGCGTTAGTGTCTGGTATGCTGCTCTGTATCGGTGGCAGTGAACGGGGATGCGCTCTGGGGATCCATGTTCCCCACATGAACGAGTAGTGCTCTGGCTGCGGCTCACGCGGTGTAAGGGCCCACGGTAAGGACCGTGACTTGTCAGAAAGTGAACCGTACCTGGCTGGGATTGATATGGCTCAGTCTCAGACGTTTCCTGATGCCCTGCAGCCCTTATCGCAGTCTGGACAGTACATCAGCGTTACCATGTAAGCGGAACACGCAAATGAACTTGATGAGTGCCGATCACGCTTGCTGAATAGGAATGCCGGTTAACGAAATCAGTCTCACTTTGTTCAAAACTTTTCAGTGCTCTGTTCGATATTTTAAGCGGTTTTACAGGAAATACACTGCTTTCCTTGAAAGGCGCTGTGCTACATCTGACATTTTAAAAGATGTTGCTATCGATAACACTTCTTCGGGAGTAGGATTTGATAATCTGAGTGCCTGTACTCAAAATTGTTTGTCGGGTGCACACATAAATAATATATCACGCATTAATGACTGAGTGTGCGACTGTTTATAGTTTTAATTTTCATTGAACAATCGACATTTGATGGTCAGTCGTTTGAGATCAGTTGCCCATGCAATATTTGACTGATGGGACTTCTTGCGACAACGAAGAAAAGCGAGTGTGGCCGCTACAGCCTGTGTTTGCTACCCGTTGAGCTTAGTTAGTTAGTTAGTTAGTGCATGTTCCATAGATTATTTGAACGATTCTTTTACCGAAATGATGTTTACAGGATATGAATACATGATTAATGTTATCATTAATGAACACATTATCATTTTACTCCTACTCATGCAACTACAATTTAAATATTTTTCTGGTTACCAGTTTTTAAGTAGCAATTCGAAGATGTTGTCGAGGAGAAATGATTTTAAATTAGATTTAAAGTTTGCTTCGCTACCTGTCAGATAATTTATATTATTGGACAAGAGATATGTAGATTGTGTGAAGAGGTTCATACCTTTGTTTCCAAGGTTAGCAATTATGCGATGACAAAAGTAGCTGAGCTTAATTGATTGAGAAGCTCAGTGACATGCGTCTTCCAGTTCAAGTTTTCATCAATATGCACACCCAAAAATCTGGAGCATTTTACCCTACTTCCTGACTCCTGTTCATGTCCTGGATCAATTGTTGGTATGACTTCATTTGTTGTACAGAACTGAATGTAGTGTGTTTTTTAAAAATTTAGGGAAAGTCCATTTTCAGAGAACCACTTAATAATTCTTTGAAAAATATCATTTACTAACACTTTTGTTGCTTTCTTTCTAATGGGATTTATTATACCACACGTATTGTCTGCAAAAATTACTAATTTTTCTCGTTGTTTGTTAAGTGGAAGTTCATTCACATATATAAGGAAGGGTAGTGGAACCAGAATTGAGCCCTGTAGGAATTCCTTTGTGAGTTTATCCCAGTCACTAAAATTTCCTTCCTTTCCGACATTGAATTATTCAGCACAACCCTTTGCATTCTTTTTGTCAAGTGTAATTCAAATCAGCTACATTTAAAGCCATCAGTTGCATGAAAATGAATTTTTCTACGAGCCTATCAGGACATACACAGTCGAAGGCCTTGGAAAGGTTACATAACGTACCAACTGCCGATGTATTATTATTTAAGGCTTGTACTATTTCATGAATGAATGTATAAATAGCATTGTCAGTCGAGCAAGCTTTCTGGAATCAAACTGTGATATGCTAGGTAAAATTACTTTTTCGAATATTTTGGAAAAGGATGTCAGTAAGGAAATTGGACGATAACTACTTAAATCTATCTTGTCAAATTCACTATGAAGTAGTTTAACAAATCCATATTTTAACCTTTGAAGTACCATCAAAGTCATAAGATGTTTTGTTTTTCAGAGAGCCAAGTATGGATTTAAGACAAACCTAAACATTCAGGTTTGGTGAGAGCACGTAATTTTTGTAGAAGACACAGTTTTTGCGGGTTAGCAGAAAGCACTCTGTTCAGTAACGTCGGTTGTACTAATCATCTAAAAGATAAGCTGCAGACATCTTAGTATGAGTTCCAGTCTTCGTCTTCCGGATGCAATGAGACGAATGTTGATGATGTTACTGTTCTTCGTTGTTCTTCTTGTTGTGCCTGCTGTTGCATTTGGAGTTGCAGCTGTTGCTGCCACAGTTTCATGAATTCCGGGTTCGTGATCCCTCGGCTTAGTCTATTATCGCCACACGAACGCTACTCGTAATTTCGAGTTCTCATCGCCGACTCACTAGTGTTACAGTGCAGAATACTCTTCATTACACATATGATATGGATACTCTGTAATCGCTTTATATTTCATAATTCTAGTCCATGTAGGGTCGCGATAAGTTGTAGAGCACACCTAAAGAGTGGCTGGGATCGTTCAGGATCAAGCAAATCTGTCATTAAATCTTAGTGCAGCAATACAAACGCATTCCAGATGAAATCCAGCAAACCACCAAGACACGGACATATGGCGGTAAGCAATGTAGAGATCTTAGCACAACAGGATTAGAGATCTTAGCACAACAGGATTCGAGGTGTCTTGCAGACATTCGGCGGTGGAATTTCATCTCCAGCTGGATTCGAAGTCTCCAGCTGGATTCGAAGTGTCTTGCAGCCGTCCGGCGGTGGAATTTTATCTCCCGCTTAACGTCAGCGACCAGGCCTGTGTGACGAATCGCTGGCACCTCCTACTCTCCGCTGCAGAAGTCGGTGATAACGGGCATCGTAGGGTATCGAATGACAGAAATATAGCACGTACCATAGGTGATTTTCAGATTATAACGCGATTTTTGTAGGAGATAGAGACTTTAAAGGCGTTTGTATCGTCGAGGAGAGCGGAGTGCTTTGGTGACTTCTTGTGAGGCGTCGTAGTTTCGGGTCTTATATATTTCAGATTACTACTAATTTAGATTATACTACATCTGCGTGTAACATCACCCCTTTTGTTCTCACTGATGGCAGCGACACTGCACGGCAGACTGATTCACGGCAGTTCAATCGCTGCTCACAAATTATAAGATTGAGCAGAGTTGGATCCAAACTGTGCACATGTCGGTACTTCGCGTCTCAGTCTTATTAATTGACCTGAGATAAGATGACCCGATGGCCACACCAGGATCCCTATGCACATGGCTTATACGTGGAAAGTCTCTCAAACCTGACACAATGTTGGACCAAATGGATCAGAATTGAACAGACGCATTTATTCGGACAGTAGGTTCCTACAACATTCCCCGGAGAGGAACTACGGCAGACGTATCAGCAGTCTGATTCTAATTGCTAATTGTCCTCCGGGCGAGAATATTTTCACTGCCTGTCTTCAGGGCACACACATAGACAGCGGGGTGCATTACCGCATGTGGTTTTCGACACTAGTATTCTGTCACCGGCGTGTACCAACGTGTTTTCTGACATCCAATGGCGATGTCTCTGCGCCCAAGTTTATCTTAGTGCTCTGTGAAGTGTCCCGAGCAGAGGTACGCGTGTGTGGCGGTGACTCCTGTACAACATAGTGAGGAACTGGTTCTGCGTAATATGCATACTCCCTTGTTGTTGATGGCTGACTTTGAAGTACTGAGTGATTTGTTGCATAATGGCCTGTCAATTAGATGTTATAATTGCGACAGTCGATGATAGTCTTCGTCATCAACCTGCTGTTGTCCACTTCAGTTGACTCCGAAGACGGCTGCTTTCCTCTAGTCGAATTACTCACGGTACACCCTTGTCACGATGGTACATTAAAAGCTCAGTGCTTGCACGGCCAGGATGAAGTTCCCATACGGTCGAATCTCCCTATCTGGCTGCGATAAATTGCGCTGATAATGGGGTTCTTGCCAATCCCGCCATTCCGACTGGCAGTACAGGTTCGATGACGTTCTAACCAAGTGACTCCCGAAAATATCACATTTGATGTGGCTGCAGGGGGCACACTTCTTAACACAAGAATTATCTCTAATTCAGTAGTTAATGGTGTAATCATTAGCTCTGATTTAATTGTTAAAGATGGGTTTATATACGATAACAAGCAGCCATTCACTCTTTCGGTCGCCGTGGTGCAGGAGAGCTGTCCCGAGCAGCGCAGCGACCTGTGAAATTGCTACCTAGAGCCTTCATTAGTCATTACATGTGTTGCGAATGGCCTTCAGCCTACCTGTCTTTTAATAGGAGAATGTAAAATTGCGTTTTCTTGCGATAAGAAAACGTAGTTACTAAATACTTTTTCTGGTCGCCTCACAACAAGCACATCGGGCTATATCGCGAACTATGAGTTTTGTGAGTCCATTATTTTCCTTGATCACCTTTGTTCTATGTGTTAATTACCTTTTAAAACTAAAACCACAGTTTGGCCCTATTTTGGTTGAGAAATTGCAATAGGTGATGATTGCGAGTCTGTACTAGTTTAACGGCGGACAAAAAATTCAACGTTTATTATATTCTTTCTTTACGACATCTGTTCAGGAATGCAAGAGCACTCAGCAAACGTCATCTTCGGTGGCGCATCTTGTCGAGTTTCATCATGCTGCGATACATCTCCTCCCCGTAAAGATATGTGATGTGATTCTTCAGTTTTTCCCGGCGTATTTGTTGCTCGAACAGTCCACAGGTATACTGCCGGTTGATAGTGTCAAATGGGCACAGTATTTCGGCGATCAGACGTGTCGCCATCGTCAGGTGCAATGACGAACTGAGCTCCTGAGGGCGGGCGGCCGATTTAAATCCCCTCCCCCCGCGGTCCGCTCTCTTCGCCGTCCGCGCCCGCGCGCCGGCGGTCGCGAAGTCGTGGGCGTCGGAATCTGTCGTAGCGTCGATGTGCTTGCTACGTCCGCCCTGGTCGTCAGTTCGTACTTCTTGCTGAGAGTCTTCTTAATTACATTCAGTGCCAGGTCCTAAGCCTTGCTAAGATTGTAGCCGCAAACTCGGTTGGTAAGATCTTCCGTGGATTTCGATAGCCTGCCTTATAACGCTGTCCCAATATTTAGAGGTCTGAGCCAGGATCTTGGTGCGCTCATAATCCATCTCGTGTTTCTCGGCCAAACAGTGCTCTGCTAACCCGATTTATTTGGTTATTTCAGTCGAGTGTGCCTTTGATGTTCTCGGTAACGATCTTCGATGGTGCATACTGTTTGTCTGATACAAGTCTTCCCAGACTCACAGGGAATTTGGCATATGCCGGCCTTCCTCAAACCGAGGTTGTCTTTCACACTTTCCAGTAATGACCGTGTTTTATTGGGCGGGCAAAAGACGGTTTTAATTCGGTGTTTCTTTAACATACGGCCGATTTTCCCCGATAGTGCGTCATTGTACGGAATAAAGGCAGTGGCTACCTCTTCTTCCGTGACTTCCTCCGTCTCCACAGGTTGTGCTGTGGTGGTGGCACAGAGAGCGCGTCTAATGTGCCATTCCGAGTACCCGTTTTTACGGAACACGGTTTTGAGGTGTTCCAATTCCTGGGGAAGATTCTGTGCGTCTGAGATGCTGCGCACTCTGTGTACTAGTGTTTCTACTACTCCATTCCTCTGAGGAGGCTGGTGGCAGCTGTCTGCATGCAGGTACAGGTGAGTGTGCGTTTTCTTCCTGTACACACCGTGGCTCAGGGTATCATCAGCTCTTCTCTTGACCATGACGTCCAGGAATGGTAATCTTCCTTCTGCTTCGGTCTCCATAATGAATTTGATGTTTGGATGTACGGAGTTTAGGTGTGTAAGGAAATCCAGGAGCTTGTCCCTACCATGGGGCCAAATGACGAACGTGTCATCGACATAACGGAAGAAACAAGTAGGTTTCCAATTGGATGACGCCAAGGTTTCCTCCTCGAAGTACTCCATGTACAAATTCGCGCCCACAGGCGAGAGTGGGCTGCCCATTGCGACTACATCCGTTTGCTCATAGTATTCCCCATTAAACAGAAAATACGTTGAGGTCAAGACATGCATAAAGAGTTCGGTGGTCTTCTCGTCAAATTTCTGCCCAATAAGCTCGACTGACCCTCGTAGAGGCACCCTGGTGAATAGTGAAACCACGTTGAAGCTCACTAGGATATCCGTGTCTTTCAGTCTGAAGTTGTCGAGACGTTTCACGAAATCCACGGAATTACGGATATGGTGAGGGCATTTATCTACATAGGGGGTTAAGTAATTCAGTCAGATATTTTGCCAGCAAGTAAATAGGTGCCTTTATGCTGCTAACAATCGGGTACATAGGTACCCCCTGTTTGTGGACCTTAGGGAGTCCATAAAGTTTTGGTGGTACAGGTCCTTGAGGTGACAATTTCTTGGCGTCCCCCTCTGATGGATCCGCGTCCTTGAGTAGAGCTTTGGTCTTGTTCTCCACCTTCTTCGTGGGGTCAAACCATAGCGTTCGCAGGAAAGCTTCTGTAAAGTTTGGAAGGTAGGAGACGAGGTACTGGCAGAAGTAAAGCTGTTAGGACGGTGCCTGAGTCGTGCTTGGGTAGCTCAGATGGTAGAGCACTTTCCCGCGAAAGGCAAACGTCCCGATCCGGCACACAGTTTTAATCGGCCAGGAAGTTCCATATCAGCGCACACTCCGCTGCAGAGTGAAAATCTCATTCTAGAAACTTTATTCTTATTTCACATCCAAAATCTAGGCCATGAATCTCCTGTAGCTTCGCATAAACGGTCCAAACTGACCATAACAGGACGCTTTAGGGATTAAAACAAAGAAACACACACACACACACACACACACACACACACACACACACACACGTGTGTTTGCGTGGTCCCGAACACATTAAACATTGGTGCCACCACAAAAAAGATGACCAACGCCAGACGATATTGATAGTGAATATTAATTATCGGCGCATGTGGTAGCATTAATTCTGAGGGCACGATTCCAAGGAGAATTTAAGCAAAAATCTCATCCTTTAATCATATAGTCATTTTCTAATTTAATTTCAGTTGCGTTCTTAGTAACACTGTCCCAAAAACCTGAAAAGCATGCCGGAATGTCCGTGTTCTGCCCCATAGAAAGACCGATGTAATAGCAGTTTCGCTCAGTTATTGTGTGCGTCTGTGATTCTTATGCTCAGTATATCGGTCCTAAAGTCGGACTGTATCTACTATAAGCTTGAAGGTATAAATCGGTGTGCGTAGACTTTCTATAAAGGGCGCGGCCCAGCGTATGGTCAACCTTCCTCTTGACCAGGCAAGAGAAGGCAGTCATCCATTTCCACCTCCACTGTGAAGCGAATATTCGGATGAACTGTATTCGGATGTTCTGAAAAGATTCTCACTTTCATGAGCCTAAACACAAAAACCTCATGTATGTATCTGGAAAAACAAGCAAGTTTCAATGCCACCATCACCAGAGTATGTTCCTCGAAATGTTCCACTGGCAGATTATCAACAATAGTTAACAAAATGTTCCCCATCGCAACTCCATTTCTGTTCACACGACTGATGAATGAATGAAAAGTAAGTAGAAGTGAATGCATATCGAAATAGGTTCGTTAATGCAACACCAAACGTAACCTCAGTTAACCATAACAAATCAGACAGAAGAACGCGAGTGCATTCTGAGATTTTAAATTTACTCGCATAGAGTTCTCTGATTGCATTCTTGCCCTGAAGCCGGCCGCGGTGGCCGTGCGGTTCTGGCGCTGCAGTCGGGAACCGCGGGGCTGCTACGGTCGCAGGTTCGAATCCTGCCTCGGGCATGGGTGTTTGTGATGTCCTTAAGTTAGTTAGGTTTAAGTAGTTCTAAGTTCTAGGGGACTTATGACCTAAGATGTTGAGTCCCATAGTGCTCAGAGCCATTTGAACCATTTTCTTGCCCTGAAAATAACGTATTGTGCACCTGCCGAAATACCAGCTGTTGTCTAAGGCGTCACCCGGCTGCAGTCCCGTAAGTAGTTTGGACGTTTTATACACATGTTTCACACGTTTGGGTTAAACGAGCCATTCCCGATGTGTCTATTTATAGACGGAACTAGCGGAATTTGAAGCCATTGGGAAACAGAGAAATATCATTCAGTCTGGGTGATGCGATTGAAGATAGTGGCAGGAGCATCACCGACGAAGAGCCTGTAGAGCTGTGAACGGCGTGACAGACGAGGCACGTACCTGTAGATGAGCTTCCGGCGAACGGAGCGCTTAAAGAATCCGCTGCAGCCGTTGCAGGCGAGGATGCCGTAGTGCTTGCCCGAGCTGGTGTCGCCGCAGACAACGCAGGTGAGGCCGAGCGCCGCCTTGCCCGGCTTGCAGGGCCCCAGCAGGTAGCTGGGCGGTGGGCCCGGCGGCGGCTGCTGCTGCGGGGGCGGCGCGGGCGGCCCCGGAGGCTGGTCGGCCCCCGCGGAGGCAGGCGGCGCCAGGCACAGCGCGAGCGGCGGCGGCGAGTAGACGCCGGCTGCGTGCGCCGCGTGCACCGCGGCCGCGTGGGCGGCGTGGGCGGCGGCGGCGTGGGCGGCCACCTGCGCCGACACGGAGGCCGAGGCCGCGGCCGCGCCTGCGGGGCTCGGCGACCGCCCTCCGTCTGCGCAACAGACACGACACGCGCTCATGCAGCAGCGCCGGTACCGAAGGGCAAAGCTCAGTGCGCGGCATTCGGGCGTGGAATGACCACTCTCTATGGTCCTGGCCGTACTTCCAGTTTCCTGCGCGTAGTAACAAGACACCAACTAGGAGTTAGGCGGCGTATTGGTAAGGAAAGAAAGACTCACGTACTATAGTAGGCTGTCCTCACGGACTAGGGTCAGAAGCCTAATCGAAAACGGTTTTCTTCCCCCGTACACAGTGGTCCCTTTACTCGCAGTGTGTGTAGTTATATTGTGTGATGATGAGAGAGGAGAGAAGTGACACCCTACAAGCGTCTAAAAAGCATAACCTCTTCACCTCGTTATCAACAGTGCTCTTAGCCCACGACACAGTGCTGAGAGATACTGACTCGTTAGAATCTTACGTTACCAACACTTCTCCTCTTGCCGGCCAAATACTGGTGTTGACAATTTCGTGCACCAGGATTCAAACGGACTACCTCTGAGTCGACTACCTTCGCGACAGAGACCTCATCTACGTAGGCAAAGGAGCAGTGGTTGAGATTATGTATTGTGTATCGAACCAGGGACCTAGCAATGACGGAGGGGCTTCGTCCCGGCTTAGCCCTCAGTGGATCACAATCCCACAACAGGTCACAGCATTCCAAGCAGTCCACCCACCCCACCGCCGCCCCACACCGAACCTGTGGTTATTGTGCGGTTCGGCCCCCCAGCTGGACTAAAAAACCGTGTAGCCCTGCAGTGTAGGAGTTAACTTCATCTAGGAGGAATAAACATCTCGAGCCACTGATTTCCGAGGTTCTCTAGAAACATTGAAGGATATTGTTCCGATTAGTTTCTCTATAAAGCTCTTGTCACAGCAAATCAGTTCATACTGTTTAATGTTTTGGAAGTCGACAAAATGTAGAACGTTGGAAGTAGTTATGGAGATACACTCTGTGTCAAGGTGCACAGAAAATTTGTTGGAAAAGAATGTTAAGTAATGTTCTGTAATCGTCAGGACTGTATGATGTTTCATTTGAAGTTTCAACAATGTATATCTTTCACAGAGGAGCTTTCCATCAATAGGTATGACATACAACTATTGTTGATTTATTCTTTCTCACACTAAATCGTATCAGAGCTGTTTTATATAGCGATACCTTAAAAAATGTCCTTGATAAGTGCGTATGTTCTGACAGACACCTGCTTGCCATTATCGGGACACTGAACATCACGTCTGAATGCGATATTGTCGACTCTAAGCTACGTGGGCGTTATAAAGTCTATTACAATAATGTATCAACATTTCCAGTGCAACAAATTTTATGTTTAGCTGGACGAAATACGTTTGGCTACAGCGTCAGGAATGTTCTTCTCGGTAGACGCAGCACACGCATTTTCTATAAAGAGATAAGAAAAAAATGGTTCAAATGGCTCTGAGCACTATGGGACTTAACATCTACGGTCATCAGTCCCCAAGAACTTAGAACTACTTAAACCTAAGTAACCTAAGGACAGCACACAACACCCAGTCATCACGAGGCAGAGAAAATCCCTGACCCCACCGGGAATCGAACCCGGGAACCCGGGCGCGGGAAGCGAGAGCGCTACCGCACGACCACGAGCTGCGGACAAAGAGGTAAGATCCCAGCTCCAAAAGGCGGAAGAAGAGGCTATATTTGGGCCGAATGGTATCATAAACTTATGTAACACTCACACGCGGGTAGGTGTTAATCACCATTGTACGTTTGTCACTAATCATAAACACAGATTTTGACTGAGTGTTTGGTGTGTTCTTATCCTTTGTTACCAGATCTATCTGAGCCACTGCATGGTCGAGCTTACTTTACCACTTTGTGACAAAGACTGTCTGAACTATTCGAAAATGGGTCCTCGCCATTAAGCTGCACCAGGTGGATCAGGCATGATTGGACCACAGTGCTTTTCAAGTTATACGTATACCGACTTTATAGGTGATAACTTCAGTAGGCTGTAGATAAAATGTTGAGGTTCATTACATTGACCAGCTTGGTTTCCAGACCTAATTGAACTGTATTGATAATTGTCGAGAGACGTGAAAACTCCAGTTAAGACATCAATGACGTGAAATAGTATATCCTTAACGCTTGTTCGGGTGTTCGTCTAGATCCAGGTGTCATCTTGTTGGTGTGCAGGTCTCTATACTAAGGTGTCGCCACAAATGGACTGTTGCCCATGGCCGACACTGCGCTTCTGCAATGCCGCACACAAGGAGGTGGCCGCTTCGAATCCTGGTTGTGAAAGAACTTTCATAACCATCACGTGACTGACAGTGTGGTACAGTTGCTAGCGTACAGTTTCGGATCACCAGTACTTGCGTCAGTGCCCTTGTTTAAATCTCGAACCTTTCTGACGTATCTCATGGAAAGAAAGTGTGTGTCCCTGTACAATGATGATGCATCCTTTGGACGAGGAAGTTAAGCGGGAGGGCCTCTTAGCTTCTGTTCGAGGGAAGTAGACTATCATTTACTTATTTATTAGTTTATGTCATCTGGTAACATAAGGGCATTCAGGCTCTCTCTCACGCCTAATCAGACTTCTTCTGTGAGTAAACATTACAATTTGCATGGTACCTGAGCAATATAATAATAATAATAACAATAATATTCACTTTGATCTTGAGCTCACTACTGTGTCCGTGTTTGCTTGCAAATAAATCTTGCTATTGAATAAGTCCCGCCTTCAGGAAACACATTTTTTTCTTTTTATCCAGACGTGTTTCGCTGAAGTAATATAATCATCTCTATTTTCTCTCTTGTTACCGCATATTGTGGTTTTCTACTTGAGACAAACTATAGCAAAATAAGTGATCACCCACTTGGGCATGCATGTGCGTGAAGACTGACGAGGTGGGGCTATACCAGTGAGGCTATATGAATATTGCGGTAGCAATAGGTCTACATGTAGGTACAGTTGTGAGTGAAGCACCCAGAAGACATAGCCAGCTGTCAGAGCAACTTCGTACACGTACACAGCACCCGCGGATTTGTGTGTGATTAGAATTGCAATTCCCTGTGACAGATAGAACGGCAACCAGCGTCCATTAGTGTTCGTGTTTAGTGTTGTTACCATACCTGGTAGGATATACAGTATAAAGGGTGTGAACATCGTCAGAAATTGAGTGATCGCTGTGAAGGTCACGGAGTTAACACATACTATTGGGAGACAACGTTGTCAGCAAATAACTGATTCTGAAAGGGGGCCTCATTGTGGATCTCCATTTGACCGGCTCGTCGAATCGTGCAATATCCATATTTTTAGAGGATTGGGATGTGCCAGTCACCGATTTTGGAATGCATAAGAACGTAAGGACTGGTATAGCTGTCATTAAAATTCTCCTCGCCTGCCTCCGGCCGCCTCAAGCCAGGATCGCTGTTTTGTGCACCAGGCATATCGTAACCCTTTCACGTCTTCGCTTACCATCCGACGGCAAGTAATGAACTCCCTGCAACATTCTGTGCTATACCGCACCGTAGGTCGGACACTACCAGCAGCCGGACTAAGGAGTTACGGTCCCTGCGTAGGCTGCCGTTAACACCACAACTCATATGGCTACATTTGAAGTGGTGCGATGATCAGAGGAAGCACGGACTATTGGTGAATGGAATCACGTTGTGTTCGGTGAGTGATGACCGCGGGAGTACCTCAGCATCACACAGACAGCTAATAGCTACAAGTGCCATGTGTGGACAAGCATTGAAAAATGGTACCGCGATACTATCGCATGAGAGGAAACACACGAGGACGGAGGATGTCCATGACGTACCGTTGTGCCGTCATAATGCCTTAGTCAGTACCAGCCGTCACCTGAAGACATACCCGATTGCTCCCGAGACCGTGACGCCAGGAGTATCATCACAAAATAACATCTACAAAATACTACTCGAAGACTGGGACCACTCCCCAGATCGCCGCCATACACTCCGACGTTGATCATCTGGGATAGTGCAGAACTGCGATTCATCACTGAACAC
This sequence comes from Schistocerca gregaria, assembly GCF_023897955.1. Classification (NCBI taxonomy): domain Eukaryota; kingdom Metazoa; phylum Arthropoda; class Insecta; order Orthoptera; family Acrididae; genus Schistocerca; species Schistocerca gregaria. The sequence goes on from NC_064923.1 coordinate 416,084,164, forward strand.
ACTGCGACAGTGTTCATTAGTAGTCCATGTTTCCCAGTCACGGCCTCACTGCAAACACAGCCGATTGTGATGTGGTGTTAACGGCGTTCTACGCGTTGGATGGTAATTCCCTGGTCCAGCTGCTGCCTGTCTCCGACCAACGGTGCGGGATGATACAGAATGATGCAGGGAGTCCATTACTTGATCTCGGATGGCAGGCGAAGACGTGAACGGTTTAAGATGTGCTTGGTGCTTGGTGCGATCGTCCCTTAAGGTTATCGGGCGTGGTAGATCGGAATTTCGATGGTGACTGTGCCTGCCTTCGCGTTCCCATGGAGTTTAAAATCGGGCCACTGCCCCGTATATACGATTGTCCCGCAAATGTGGATATTGCACGACTCGACTAGCCGACTAAATGTAGATCCATAATAAGGCCCGTTTCAAAACCTGTCAGGTGTAGTTAAAGCTATGTCCAACGGCTACACGGCATCTCTGTGTTCTTCACAATGATCAGCCAACATTTGACGATGTTCATGCCCATTATATACCTCACCAGGCCTGATAACAACACTAAACGGTAACGAGACTTATGCACTCTGGTGGCCGCTCTACTGTCACCGAGGATTACAACTCTAATATGCGCTGATGCTGCGTACGTCTGTGAGGTTAGATGAACTTGAGACCATGTCGTATGGGTGCTTCATGTTGTTTGACAGGGTGTGTCTATATATAACATAAAGTATTGAATGTTATCGTGGTTACTGAATATGTACGACCTGTTTAAATTTTATGGATAACAAGTCGAAAATTTATGGCAATGCACTGAATTGAATTGAAAGTATAGATAAGCGCTTACCTAAGTCACATACACTGGGCCCACTAAATCAGACACGACACGTAAACGTCGCGAGGGTAATGTGCCGTCGTGAGCGATCAAAGAAAAAGCGACTAAAGAACACTTCGGGGGTTTCCCAGTAATCAAATACAGGCGACTTTACCTTTGTGAGCATATAGTGTGGTGTCGTCACCCTTCGTTCTGTAACCCTGTAGGATGTAACTCTGTAACAACACTTTGGGCGTCATACGTTCGTACGAACATTCTCTATCATTTCGGTTATTGGAAACACTAGCGCCCCATTCTCTCTTCCCAATGTTATTTATAGTTTAGGAACACATTTACTATACCTCTCCCCTCTCCTTGTGTGCGGTATATATATATATATATATATATATATATATATATATATATATATATATATATATATATATATGTGTGTGTGTGTGTGTGTGTGTGTGTGCGTGTGTGTGTGTGGAGGGGGAGAAAGACAGAGTGTGTGTGTGTGTGTGTGTGTGTGTGTGAGAGAGAGAGAGAGAGAGAGAGAGAGAGAGAGAGAGAGAGAGAGAGAGAGAGAGAGAGGGGGGGGGAGGGAGAAAAGGTAAGGGAGAATTGAATCTATTACAGGGATTTCGACTTGGTCATAGCCATGTTTATCTATACGTTCTGCAGAAGATTACACACTGTAATGACGTTATGTCACTTCTAAATCACAGATCAAGATGACACAGTATTTGGGAGTGCTACGGTCCATATCGTCGTCTGGCCATCCAGGTTTATGTTAGCCCTGATTTTCCTAAATCACATTTCAAGGCGAATGCCGGCGTGGTTCCTATGAAAGAACAAGACCGATTTTCTGTTCCATCCTTCCCCAATTCGACCGTGCTTGTGCTCCCTGTGTAATGACCTAGTTGCTGACGGGACATTAAGCTTAATGTAAGTCCCTTCCTTCTTCTTCGGAGTCGGTGCTTCAGCTCGTGAGGAAAATATGACTAACCAGCAAGTCGACGCGCTGTGCATTGGTGGCGAATATCGCTGCACGTCGCTGCCGAAGTGCAGTGGGAAGGCGTGCGTGCAGTAGCTCACGGCACTTGCCGCCCTAACGCAGCGCGCTCCGCTTTATTTGCGGTGCATGTGCCAAGATTGGAGGGCAATCGAAAATTAATTATCCCCAATGGGGTTCCGCGCTCCCCGCGCACTCTGTCGGGCCAGCATTTAATCAAGCCGGAAGCGCGGCGTGTGCGGGGCGGTGGCGGGTGGTGGGGGGGCAGGGCTCGCGGCTCGCTCTTTCCCCTCTGGGCGGCCGGGGGCGTTAGCCGGTAATAGATATGCTAATGAAATTTCGCAAATTGCTCCTTCCCGCTCGGCTCGGCTCCGGCGCGAGAGCAGCGACGCGGCGCCGCCCCGCCTAATCCGACAAGCGGCGCGGCTCAGGTGGCGCCTGCCTGGAACACGCCGGAGCACGCTCCTGGCGAGGCGCCCGTCGGTGTACGAAAAAAAAAAAAAAGCAACCAAGGCCGATGTAATGCAGGTGACGTCTCCGGAAAGCGAGGTGACACCTTGGTTTCGAAACAGCAAAGAGGGTGGCGGTTGTGGGGAGGCCGCTATTTATTTTTAATTTTTATTTGTGTATACTTCGTCGAGTTCCTACAACGGAAGTTCATCCACGGCATGGTGTCCTGTAAATTATTTAAATGAACAACCCGCAATTAGTCCTAAGCGTGTTAGTGGCAATTTGCAGTCCGCTTATCCACATTTCAGCTCGCTGTGGCTGAATAATAAATTCCTACTTCAAGGGAGGTAAGAAGTAATGTCGACAGATTTAAAGTTCATTCCTTGTAGGAATTATGTATATTCAGAAATCTATTATTTAACACGTACATCTTATTCACAGATCACAAAAATGTAAATAATCTCCTCAGCCCTCGACATAGTTCAGGGCTCCATTATTGGTGAACTCCTTTTCTGGGACAAATTGTTCGCGTATTTCAAAAGACTTTTTAACTGGCCTAAAGTACTCCTATCACCATGCGGATCTAGAATGCGGACGGCGCACGAAATATGCTACACCGAAACGGATGAGAAGTTTAACTACTTGCAGCCCACACGGAAGCTCCATTCCTGACAGCTGTAATAAAGTTTCTCACGATCTCTCAGAAGGTGTCCGACCACATCCGTCGAAGCCTCCCGTTAACGATTGCTGCTAGTGCAATCGTGCATCACAAAGCTCGGTACAACTTGCTGAACGACGGCAGCAAAAGCCAGTGAGGGAATGAGTCCTCGAGGCAGTCTCGGTACGAAACGGCACTTGTAAATTCCCAGTGCACCTGCCGGAGTGTTCTAAAAGCGCCCTCTCGGCACACTAAATCACTGATAATTTTCGAAATTGCGTTTCCTTTGGCTTCTCTAATTTCTCCTGTCGTAGATCTATGTTAAAAGAACATTTCATTTCCGTTTCATTTCTGTATCTTAATAAGTATAATTGGTACTATTTTTTAAATGGAACTTTAAGTGATCTTTGCCTCATGAACTGTCCGTCCAGTCGTCGCTGTACCCTTTTTAAAGAAAATAATCTTTTTGAAACTAGATACTTCGGAACCATTGACTAAATAGAATGTGCTACTGTAACCTCTACATTCTAGCTTATTCCTAAATAGTGGTTGATCTGTTACCTTTTTCTTACTTCTAGTCCAAACTTTACGTTTCTTTTAAAAGCTCTAAAATTATTGGCAAAAACTTTATAGAATGTGTCCTAACAACATATTATCAAAATCTTTAAATCAAGCCGGCTGCATAATTTTGTAAAACATCAAGTTTTGGGGAAACTTTATCTGGTAATGTTCAAACTCTGGGCCCCTTACTTCTACATACTTTACATCCTTTTACTAACAAATTGCATTGTTATAACAATATAAAAATTTCATGTTACGGAATGGCATAACCATTTGTCAACCGCACGAATAAACAGGTAGCCCACTAGGCCTGAACTAACGGTTCGGTGGAAAAGTAGGGGAAGCACTCTTTCTCTAACTCACAACGGTTGCCGGCCAGCTAGGTGCTTGCTTCCCCACACACTGACGTCGCATTCAAAACGAAGGTGATGTAAGATGTTTCACACAGATAGCGGTGGCGACGCTTACAAAACAAAGATGGCGTCAGATGTTACGAAATATATACATAGATGCACGTAATTATTCGTACAATAGCTACGTGGCCTCAGCTGTTTTGAATGGTCCCACGTTTATTTTACTCATTCATTTACTAAACCCCACAAATATTAAAACGTCAATTTGCTCTCATTTTTATTGACTCATAATTGCAATTTCAGGTACCAAAAGAATTATGAACGTATCAGTAAAGTGGGAAAAATGCACAAAAGAGAAATGATGAGACAGATCTGAAGTAAGCAAGCAGTGACTAATGTATTTGCTGAATTAGCGGAGAACGAAGAGAGAGTAAATTCAACTCTGAAAACTTCCTGACCGATTAAACCCGGAGCCTCGCTTTTCGTGGTCAATCCTTTTACCAACCGCGCAATTTTTTCAGGTCTTTTATTGTGCTGAAATGTTGTGAATTTCAACGTTGCGCTAATGTTGATGCAAAACGTAATCTTTGCCAACAAATTCTTGAAATTATTTACAATAAGCAAATATTTATTGCCGAACGTTTCCTTCGTGCTATGCTGGTATATTGTTTGAACTGGTTCTACGTGACGTTAAAGAAATTAAACAACAGAACTTCAACAGTGAATACAGAATATGTAGAGGCTCTGGACCCGCACTCACAGTTTTACTTGAGCTTATCTCTCTCCTCCACTCTCTACACTTCGCAGAACTTCTCCTTCAAACCTTCCTGGTCCCTGAAAAACGGCGAAATGGTTTACCTACTTTCTAGTCACTAGACTGCAGGTCATGACATTGCTTCCAGAACGAATCTTTCAGTCAGCATCTGGGTGTGCGTTGTTTCAAAATTTCCTGACTGACTGAATGTGTGTGCGCCGGACCGGAGGCTGTGAATGTAGACCGTGAGTCTTGCCTGAATGGCTCAGTTTTCCCCTGCTCATAAACACTGTCAAAAACGAAACATAATCCATGAATAACAAAGTACATGAAATAGTTCGCCATACCTGAGCTACCTACCAAAACTTTGACCGATGTCCACAGGTTCAGCTCAACTACACAAAAAGATGTTTAGTATATAAAAACAGCTCAGGCTTGTCCAAATACTACAATGACAAGGCCAAAAACGGGCATACGTCTCGAACTTCACCAGAACATACAGTCTAAAGATTGGATAATAAGTAAAAATTCAATTCAGTCGACTTTCTAACATCCCTCATGTTTGCAGATAACATTGTGTACTAATTCAGACATGCGGTGTACTAATTTAGACATTTTGGTTGGCGGCCGCAAGACACACACTATTTAGAATAGAAGGTAAAGTGCATGTATAATTTGAATAACAGCGAAATCTGATATATCGTGTTCACTAACCAAAACATAATCTGTATGTGAGTATTTCAGGGAAGTAAAAGTAGAAAACCCAGTGAGGATGCCTCAAGTGTTGTGTAACGTGTACGGGTGACAAAACAATAATTCGTGTATTTGCCAAAAACGTGAAACCATTCTTAATTAATTATTATTTTTCCGCAAGCACGGGAACTGAGCTCAAAACTCCAATATGAAATACTTCTTGTGGCTCCCAAGCTGAAGTTCGCTATCGTGCTGGCTTTTATCTAGTGCTGGCTATTATACCCTCAGAATCTCACCAGTTTACAGGTTATTTGTACTTCAAAATTTCAACGTACACCATCGTTCACTCGTTCATTGTGGAAAATGAATTTTAGACAGCTTCATGTTGTTCTATAGATGATTGTGGCTTAACATCCCGTCGACGGTGAGATCATTACTGTGAAATATCACACTATTGTCGCTTTTGAGACTGCAGCGACTCGGTGTGGCATGGATTCGAGAAGTCCTTGGCAGATTTTCGGAGGTGTGTAGAACCAGAGGTCTACGAACAGATTTCGTAATTTCCGATGTTTTCTATCACGTTCAGATTACGCGATTTAGGTACCCAAGACGTCACCTCGAACTCATCCGTGTGCTGTTCAAACTACTGAAGCACGTCTCTGGTACTGTGACACGGACGGCTGTTCTGTTGACAGATGTCATCGCCGTCGGTGAAGACGTAAAACTTGAGAGAATGCAGGTGGTCCACAATAATGTTCACTAGTTCACAGCTGCCATGGTGCTTTTGTTTGCTACCACAGGTGACATGGAAGCCCATGTGAATGTCTTCCTCGCTAAAATACTGCCCCGCTACGTCCTGCGTCAGAGGAGCGGCGCGTTTCGAGCAGCCGTTCGCCTAGATAAATGTTTATCCAGAAACTACCATTGACCTCGTGTAAAGAGATACGTGATTCATCCGGTCAGGCGACATGTCACCATTGACCCGCGCTCCAACCTCGATGATCGCATACCCACTGCAGTCGTAATTAACGGTTCTGATGGGTCAACAAGCGAACACGTAGGGGTGATCAACGGCGGAGTCCCTTGTTCAACACCGTGCGCTTTACGGTGTACTCCAAAGCACTTGTGTGTGCACCAGCGCTGTACTCAGTCACGAGAGCTGCCACAGATTTTGACATTACGTGCTTCACAGAGCGATCAAGCTGATGCGGCGCGGACGTCCATCACTTTGTCGCACACTCGTGGAATCGCCGTCTTTCAATCGCTTTCCGTAGATGTTCGCTATAGTAGCAGGCAAACAGCCGACCAGCTAGCCCTTTCTGACATGAGCATTTCCATGCGCAGGGCCCAGGTAATCTGACCTCAGCCAAAATCATTTACGTCAGTGGATTTATGAATTTTAAGCTCGCATTGTCGCTAGAATGATTTCCCATTCAACTCTTCGCCGATTCTGTAATTTCCTTACCGCATCGTTTGTCCGCAATGCCTTCAGGTGGCATTCAGCTTCGTGCTGAGTAGTGGTCATAGTGTTGTGGTTCTTAACATGTTCTGAGCGAGTGTGCGGTCTCTAATAACACCGACATCGACCAGACTTATTTGCAGCCTGCCTCGGAATGTGTGTTATTACGATTAAAAACCTACACTGCCAATTTTTTCCAATGTGGCCTGATTGCGGCGCGCCACGCGTTTATCTCCTGTGCCAACGCATTCATTTCATTCATCCAACGTTCTCAATTATTCCAATCTCTGTTCCCCTACAGTTTTTTGTCTTCTGCGGCTCATTGTAGTACCGTGGAAGCCATTGAGTTACCTCTTAGCAGACGTCCTAGTAACCTTGCCCTTCTTCTAATCATGGTTTGCCTCGTATTCGTTTCATCGTCGTTTCTGTGGAGAACCTTCTCATTTCTTATCTTTTAAGTACATTTATTTTCAGACTTCTTCTGTAACATTACATCTGAAACTCTTCACTACCACCCTTTCTTGGTTCTGTCACAGTCTGCCACTGGTTGGCCCACCTTTTCTTAAGTACACTTATTGATTGGCGACTCCATGGAGTGTCCTCTGTACCACGACTAGATAATGGAAATACTTGGAAGGAGAGACAGCGTTGGTCGTATTTTTTTTTTTTTTTTTGTTTTATTAACCGCAACATCACTTAGTGACCGAAAATCGATTTTGCGGTTAATAAAACAAAAAAATACGACCAATGCTGTCTCTCCTTTTAAGTATACTTGCTACTACTCCTTCTTCAGTGCCCATCCCCGGGGGTTCCGCTCTTCTGCCTGCCTCCCCCTTCATTTCCGCATACGTAGCTCACCCCACGTCATTATAATCTGCTGCATGAATGACGTCCTTGGTCGTTCCTGGCGATTCCTTTCCTCAGTAGCTGAATATGCTATTCTTCCAGTGATGTTATTGTGTCTTAAATGGTGATCTTATTCACGTGTGCATCCATAGAGATCTGGTCTTCTGTACTCGTCTCAGTTCCTCTGGTAACTTTATTTCGCCAGTTGATCTTCGTCATCCGGCTCAAGCAACAGATCTCCAGGGCATCTAGACGTCTTCTTTAATGTCCAGGTTTCACACTGACATCGGTCCACACGCCAAAGAAATGCTTTTATGATCAGTTTCCTTATTTCCAGACTGTTGTCCTTGCGGTAGGCTATTTCTTTCTCTAATTAAATGCAGGTATGATTGAATCATCTGTAAATTTGAATGTTTTCGCAACTTGTGTTACTTTCAGTGGCAACTGGCGATGCAAAGGTATACAAAAGAAAAAAGAACAATCGCAGCTTATTTCTACATTATGTAGCACTGTAATTATAGGCGATGGCACCGCTATGTCAATACACTGTTGACAAGAAAGACTTACGAGGAGAACACAGCAACTGCTGTCACTCAATTTCGCTCAGTGGAAGAGGAGTCAAAATAAGCGAACACGTGTCTCCGCTTATCCGTAGATAACGACGGTCAAAGATTTCAAGGTATTTTCGAGCTACTTTATACACTCCTGGAAATTGAAATAAGAGCACCGTGAATTCATGGTCCCAGGAAGGGGAAACTTTATTGACACATTCCTGGGGTCAGATACATCACATGATCACACTGACAGAACCACAGGCACATAGACACAGGCAACAGAGCATGCACAATGTCGGCACTAGTACAGTGTGTATCCACCTTTCGCAGCAATGCAGGCTGCTATTCTCTCATGGAGACGATCGTAGAAATGCTGGATGTAGTCCTGTGAAACGGCTTGCCATGCCGTTTCCACCTGGCGCCTCAGTTGGACCAGCGTTCGTGCTGGACGTGCAGACCGCGTGAGACGACGCTTCATCCAGTCCCAAACATGCTCAATGGGGGACAGATCCGGAGATCTTGCTGGCCAGAGTAGTTGACTTACACCTTCTAGAGCACGTTGGGTGGCACGGGATACATGCGGACGTGCATTGTCCTGTTGGAACAGCAAGTTCCCTTGCCGGTCTTGGAATGGTAGAACGATGGGTTCGATGACGGTTTGGATGTACCGTGCACTATTCAGTGTCCCCTCGACGATCACCAGAGGTGTACGGCCAGTGTAGGAGATCGCTCCCCACACCATGATGCCGGGTGTTGGCCCTGTGTGCCTCGGTCGTATGCAGTCCTGATTGTGGCGCTCACCTGCACGGCGCCAAACACGCGTACGACCATCATTGGCACCAAGGCAGAAGCGACTCTCATCGCTCAAGACGACACGTCTCCATTCGTCCCTCCATTCACGCCTGTCGCGACACCACTGGAGGCGGGCTGCACGATGTTGGGGCGTGAGCGGAAGACGGCCTAACGGTGTACGGGACCGTAGCCCAGCTTCATGGAGACGGTTGCGAATGGTCCTCGCCGATACCCCAGGAGCAACAGTGTCTCTAATTTGCTGGGAAGTGGCGGTGCGGTCCCCTACGGCACTGCGTAGGATCCTACGGTCTTGGCGTGCATCCGTGCGTTGCTGCGGTCCGGTCCCAGGTCGACGGGCACGTGCACCTTCCGCCGACCACTGGCGACAACATCGATGTACTGTGGAGACCTCACGCCTCACGTGTTGAACAATTAGGCGGTACGTCCACCCGGCCTCCCGCATGCGCACTATACGCCCTCGCTCAAAGTCCGTCAACTGCACATATGGTTCACGTCCACGCTGTCGCGGCATGCTACCAGTGTTAAAGACTGCGATGGAGCTCCGTATGCCACGGCAAACTGGCTGACCCTGACGGCGGCGGTGCACAAATGCTGCGCAGCTTGCGCCATTCGACGGACAACACCGCGGTTCCTGGTGTGTCCGCTGTGCCGTGCGTGTGATCATTGCTTGTACAGCCCTCTCGCAGTGTCCGGAGCAAGTATGGTGGGTCTGACACACCGGTGTCAATGTGTTCTTTTTTCCATTTCCAGGAGTGTATGCCGTTTACCGGGCTAAATAGTGGCTCAATGGTCAGCATCGTGGCTTTCTGATTTTGGGCCCCATGTTCGAAATCCTGTTATCGTTTTTATTTTATGATTACTTTATTTTTATTGTTTTCGTTATCTGTTGATGTCCGTAGAAGGTTACGTCACGAATGTTTCTAATTAAAGTTGGGGAGACAAGGGCGTTATATTAATTATGAAATTGCAGCTGTGTTCCACAACAAATGTCATACATTCATTTATTGGATTATATATGTGTACGATATGGCTAAGAACTACAATCTCTCAAAGGCAAGGATTCCAGTCCAGATTGTATAGCAGTTAGATTCCTTTCAGAGTATGCTGATACAATAGCTCCATATTTATCAGTTATATACAATCTCTCGCTCACAGAAAGATCCGTACCTAAAGACCGGAAAATTGCTCAAGTCACACCAATACCCAAAATGGGAAGTAGCAGTAATCCGCTGAATTACAGGCCCATATCACTAACGTAGATTTGCAGGTCGGGTTGACGGAGGAGATGGAGAAGATCCAAAGAAGGGCGGCGCGTTTCGTCACAGGGTTATTTGGTAAGCGTGATAGCGTTACGGAGATGTTTAGCAAACTCAGGTGGCAGACTCTGCAAGAGAGGCGCTCTGCATCGCGGTGTAGCTTGCTGTCCAGGTTTCGAGAGGGTGCGTTTCTGGATGAGGTATCGAATATATTGCTTCCCCCTACTTGTAGCTCCCGAGATGATCACGAATGTAAAATTAGAGAGATTCGAGTGCGCACGGAGGCTTTCCGTCAGTCGTTCTTCCCGCGAACCATACGCGACTGGAACAGGAAAGTGACACGTAAAGTGCCCTTCGTCACACACCGCTGGGTGGCTTGCGGAGTATGAGTGTAGATGTAGATGAGCGTATACTATGTTCGAACATCATGAAATACCTAGAAGAAAACGATTTATTGACACATAGCACTTATTAAGAAAATATCGTTCTTGTGAAACACAACTAGCTTTTTCTACTCATGAAGTAATGAGTGCCTGCGACAGGGGATGTCAAATTAATTCTATATTTTTAGATTTCCAGAACTCTTTTGACACCGTTCCTCACAAGCGCCTTCTAACCAAACTGCGTGCCTATGGAATCGACTCAGTTATGCGACTGGATTCGTGATTTCCTTTCAGAAAGGTCACAGTTCGTAGTAATAGACGGAAAGTCATCGAATAAAACAGAAATAATATCCGGCGTTCCATGAGGAAGTGTTCCTGATTTATATTAACGACATAGAAGAAAATCTGAGTATCCGTCTTAGATTGTTTGCCGATGATGCTGTCATTTACCGTCTTGTAAAGTCATCAGATAACCAAAAAGAATTGGAAAACGATTTAGGTAAGATATCTGTATGGTACGAAAAGTGGCAATAGACCTGAATAAAGAAAGGTGTGAAGTTATTCACATGAGTAAAGAAAGAAATCCGCTAAATTTCAAGTATGCGGTAAGTCACACAAATCTGAAGGCTGTAAATTCAACAAAATACTTAGGGATTGCAATTACAAATAACATAAATTGGAACCATAACATCGATAATGTTGTGGGTAGAGCAAAACCAAAGACTGCCATTCATTGGCAGAACACTTAGAAGGTGCAACAGGTCTATTAAAGAGAGTGCTTACACTACGCTTGTTCGCCCTATTCTGGAGTATTGCTGTGCGGTGTGGGATCTGCGTCAGGTGGGACTGACGGATGACATCGAAAAAGTTCAAAGAAGGGCAGCTCGTTTTGTATTATCGCGAAATAGAGGAGATAGTGCGACAGACATGATACGTGAATTGGAGTGGGAATCATTAAAACATAGGCGTTTCTCGCTGCAGCGGGGTCTTCACATGAAATTTCAATCACCAGTTTTCTCCTCCAATTACGAAAAAATTCTATTGTCACCCACCTATATAGGGAGAAATTATCATCACGATAAAATAAGAGAAATCAGGGCTTGCACAGAAAAATTTAAGTGCTCGTTTTTCCCGCGCCGTTCGAGAGTGGAATGGTAGAGAGGCAGCTTGAATGTGGTTCATTGAACCCTCTGCCAGGCACTTTATTGTGAATATCAGAGTAATCACGTAGATATAGATGCAGATGATATCGATCGTAGAAACATTCGAGCCACAGATACTCCGAACAGGTCTGCCACATTTCTTCGTATGAGTCTCACTCGGGGAGAAGCCTCGTTAACACTGGCGAAGATTTCACGTATTGGCAATACAAGATACAATACAGGAATTTCACAAAAATTCAAAGAATTTTCTCTTTTTTAAAAATTCATTAATCTGTCAGTTAGTAGACGGAAAAGCACAACGTTACATCAGTATTCGTGTGGTAACCTTCCACAGAAAAAAATTGGAAATTTTTTGTGAGGTCCTATGGGACCAAACTGATGGTGTCATCGGTCCCTAAGCTTACACTTAATCTAACATAAACTAACTTACTCTAACGACAGTACAAACACCCATGCCCGAGGGAGGACTCGAGCCTCCGACGGGGAGAGCCGCGGGAACCATGACAAGGCGCCCCTGACCGCTCGGCTTCCCCGCGCGGCCTAACATTCCACTGATACGGGTACGGATATGACAAACAAAAATAACAATCGGTTTTTGAACACGGGGAGCAAAATTAAGAATCCGGGATGCCAACCACTGTACTACCATTAGTCTGACGGTATCGCGCTCCAAAGGGAACAGTCAATACCTGGAAAATACCTTGAAAACTATGACTGTCGTTTTCTCATAAAGGATCGAGCATCTACGAATAAGCCGAGACATGTGTTTGGTTATTTTGATCCGTCTCTCACTGAGCGAAGTTTCTGGGAAATCGGGTGATGGCACTTGCTGTGGTCTCTTCGTTGGCGTTCTGTCTACATCGTCTTCACTTTAAACAGAAAATTCAAGATAAATAACGATAAAAATATTGTTATGCCGTAAAAGATATAGTGTATACACTTTGACATCTTTGAGAGCACTGAGGCTTCCTGTGTGGCACTACTGGGTGTGTTAAATTTGTTAAACGAATGACCTGCAGCATCCTACAGCGTCGTACCACACGTGGCATTCTCTACCGGCAGCGCTGCAGTTTTATACATACATTTTTGTTACTTGTAAAAAAAAAGGCAATAAAGATTTAATTAACTGTGGTTTCGCCGAAGCGTCGTGTATAATGGAATTTCCAGCAGGGCGCGCTGCGCGTGTGTAATTATGAAGCTGGGGCTCGCTGCAGGCGCAGTTTTTAGCGTGCCGCCTGCTAATTAGTTTCCGATTGCGCCGTTAGGGGCGCACCTGCGCTGCTAAGTCGCCAGACCACGCATGCACACTCACGCACACACACACACTCACATATATAGAACATGAACGATACTGAGATGCGGCACTAACGTTTGCAAGTGACCGAAGCTATAAATTTGAAACTCACCTACGCCGTGCTGCTTGAAGTACGAATTCGTGCTGGCAGCCAATTTTCGGGTACAGAACCACATTGGTAAGATAATTAGGCCCTGCGATCGACTGTGATTACTACCTACTGAGGTGATAAAAGTCATGGGATACCTTCTAATATCGCGTTGGACATCGTTTTGCACAGCGTAGTGCAGCAACTCGACATGGCATGGATTCAACAAGTCGCTGGAAGTGCCCTGCAAAAATATTGAGCCATGCCGCCTCTATAACCGTCCATAATTTCGGAAGTGTTGCCGCTGCGTGATTTTGGGTGCGAACTGACCTCTCGATTATATCCGGTAAATGTTCGATGAAATCCGTGTCGGGCTATCTGGGTGGCCAAACCATTCGCTCGAACTGTCCAGAGTGTTCTTCAAACCAATCGTGAACAGTTGTGACCTGAAGACATGGCGCAGTCTCATTCGTAAAAGTTCCATCGTTGTTTGGGAACATGAATGGCTGCCAACGGCCTCCAAGTAGCCGAACATAACCATTTCCAGTCGATGATTGGTTCATTTGGACCAGGGAACCCAGTCCATGCCGTGTAAACACGGCCCCACACCATGATGGAGCCACCATCATCTTGCACTGTTTTTCAAAAAAATGGCTCTGAGCACTATGGGACTCTACTGCTCTGGTCATTAGTCCCCTAGAACTTAGAAGTACTTAAACCTAACTAACCTAAGGACATCACACACATCCATGTCCGAGGCAGGATTCGAACCTGCGACCGTAGCAGTCGCACGGTTCCCGACTGCGCGCCTAGAACCGCGAGACCACCGCGGCCGGCTTGCACTGTTTTTGTTGAGAACTTGGGTCCGTGGCTTCGTCAGGTTTCCGTCACACGGGAACCCTACCGTCAGCTCTTACCAATTGAAATCGGGAGTCATGGTGGCTAGAGTTAAGTATTTAGTATATCTTCCATGAATTACATTTCAGAGACAGACGACCTGGTGGAAAAACGGTCGAGAGTTCGTTGTCCTAAAAGGCAGCCTACATCCTAAAAATGTGCATTTTTTCTAGTAATCATTTGGTATTTCAGACTTTCATTTCATCCACGCAGGCAGGCCGTTGTGGCCGAGCGTTTCTAGGCGCTTCAGTCCGGAACCGCGCGACTGCTAAGGTCGCAGGTTCGAATCCTGCCTCGGCATGGATGTGTGTGATGTCCTTAGGTTAGATAGGTTTAAGTAGTTGTACGTTCTAGGTAACTGATGACCTCAGATGTTAAGTCCCATAGTGCTCAGAGCCATTTGAACCATTGTAGCCATCCGCGCAGGTTTTGCGCTGTTCCCGTAAATCATTGCAAATAAATATCGGAGGCGCTTTCGACCGATTTTCTTCAGTATGCCTGCCGAACCCAAGTCTGCGCTGTAGCTGAATGATTATGAAGCTAGTGATGCTGCACTTTGGTACGATGTATTTTTAGTCCGCAAGAGTGGAGTTAAAATCCCTGTCTGGCCATCGTGATCAGGGAAAATTCGGAAAATGACGGGATTCTGTTTTTGATTAGATTACAGCCCAACCCAGTCCTCATTGTCCCTCAAGTGGGCCAGCCCTACTCCTGCCATAACCTCACTGTCAACGAGACTTTTGAATCTAATTAACCTAGTGAAGATCACGAACCGTCGATACATACTTCAAAGCACGAGGTCATGGCGCCTGCGTCGGTAATGGTTGAATATAGCCTTGGAAGATGATCTTCGATTGTTTCGTTTACATATCGTGCCTTGCATGACTTTGGTTACTACACTTTTTGTTTCTCGTGGAGATGACCATCCACTGAGGAGGCGATCGCTTGGATCGTGTTGCATGTTAGAGGTATATACACTCCTGGAAATTGAAATAAGAACACCGTGAATTCATTGTCCCAGGAAGGGGAAACTTTATTGACACATTCCTGGGGTCAGATACATCACATGATCACACTGACAGAACCACAGGCACATAGACATAGGCAACAGAGCATGCACAATGTCGGCACTAGTACAGTGTATATCCACCTTTCGCAGCAATGCAGGCTGCTATTCTCCCATGGAGTCGATCGTAGAGATGCTGGATGTAGTCCTGTGGAACAGCTTGCCATGCCATTTCCACCTGGCGCCTCAGTTGGACCAGCGTTCGTGCTGGACGTGCAGACCGCGTGAGACGACGCTTCATCCAGTCCCAAACATGCTCAATGGGGGCCAGATCCGGAGATCTTGCTGGCCAGGGTAGTTGACTTACACCTTCTATAGCACGTTGGGTGGCACGTGATACATGCGGACGTGCATTGTCCTGTTGGAACAGCAAGTTCCCTTGCCGGTCTAGGAATGGTAGAACGATGGGTTCGATGACGGTTTGGATGTACCGTGCACTATTCAGTGTCCCCTCGACGATAACCAGAGGTGTACGGCCAGTGTAGGAGATCGCTCCCCACACCATGATGCCGGGTGCTGGCCCTGTGTGCCTCGGTCGTATGCAGTCCTGATTGTGGCGCTCACCTGCACGGCGCCAAACACGCATACGACCATCATTGGCACCAAGGCAGAAGCGACTCTCATCGCTGAAGACGACACGTCTCCATTCGTCCCTCCATTCACACCTGTCGCGACACCACTGGAGGCGGGCTGCACGATGTTGGGGCGTGAGCGGAAGACGGCCTAACGGTGTACGGGACCGTAGCCCAGCTTCATGGAGACGGTTGCGAATGGTCCTCGCCGATACCCCAGGAGCAACAGTGTCTCTAATTTGCTGGGAAGTGGCGGTGCGGTCCCCTACGGCACTGCGTAGGATCCTACGGTCTTGGCGTGCATCCGTGCGTCGCTGCGGTCCGGTCCCAGGTCGACGGGCACGTGCACCTTCCGGCGACAAAATCGATGTACTGTGGAGACCTCACGCGCCACGTGTTGAGCAATTCGGCGGTACGTCCACCCGGCCTCCCGCATGCCCGCTATACGCCCTCGCTCAAAGTCCGTCAACTGCACATACGGTTCAAGTCCACGCTGTCGCGGCATGCTACCAGTGTTAAAGACTGCGATGGAGCTCCGTATGCCACGGCAAACTGGCTGACACTGATGGCGGCGGTGCACAAATGCTGCGCAGCTAGCGCCATTCGACGGCCAACACCGCGGTTCCTGGTGTGTCCGCTGTGCCGTGCGTGTGATCATTGCTTGTACAGCCCTCTCGCAGTGTCCGGAGCAAGTATGGTGGGTCTGACATACCGGTGTCAATGTGTTCTTTTTTCCATTTCCAGGAGTGTAGATTGATCTTTCTAAATGGAAACAAACTGTAGGAAAAAATAATCTTTATCTACATTTACATCTACATCTAGGAATCGATCCCTGAAAGAATAATGAGCAAAAAAGGTCATATAGACATATGGCCGGAAATACGTTTCAAGGGAGCTACATCCACTTGAAAATGGAGATAAAAGATCTTTGACAGTGTAGGTTCCAGTGATTGAAAGCATACATGCGAACACATCGGACAGGTGGGAATTTTCTCTCTGTACTTGTATTTTAGTGGTACGATGGTACCGAACCGTCAGCAACAGTTGAGCGTCAATGTGTGGTGACAGCCTCGTGGGACTAGGCATCTTCCGACAACGCCTCGGAGGTGAGGCATATCTGCACTTTCTGCAGGTAACCCTGTTTTCTCTGCTGGAATGCGTGCCTTTGGTAGTACGAAGGGTAACGTGGCTCTACATGATGGTGTTCCAGCTCACTTCTGCAGCTCTGTGGGAGGCATCTCGACATCTACTCTGACCACACATTGAGACTGAATAGGTGATGGTGGTTCGCTGTCACCTTACTACTAAAACGTTAGTAGATATGTAATATTCCCATTTACCTCGTGCATTCTTGTGTGTGCTTTCAATAACTGGAACCAATACTGTCAAAGATCTTTTATCTCCATATTGAAGACGATGGACTCGCTTTGGAACGCGTTTCTGGCCATGTGTCCTTTTTTTCTCTCTGTCCTCTCAGGGATAGTTTCCTGCAGTTTGTCTCCATTTAGAAGAATCACTCTTTATAGACCTAGTAGACATGGCAAATCTACTGGAGATCGAGATACTACTCCCCGCTTTCACCAGTGACGGCACTGTCTTCAAAATGTTTTAAACGTAGGTTGTGGTGACACATTGATCTTTAGCGTAGCTCGAGGTTCAGGTTAGGTTGGAAGATAATGGTTCGGTTGTGAGTTGGTGAAGCCAACGAATGAGTAATAACCAACATTTTATTGTGTAGGTACAAGATAAAAGAAAGCCTCTTTTCTCCTACGATGGTTCAGTAGTTTCCAGAGTTTAGTATGTTTGAAATTGTTGATGACAAGTATATACACGGCCAATCCCCATCCACTTCCTCCCTTCTCGAATTATCTTCGTGGCTGCGTTAGTTTACTTACTTAGGCACTTACTAGGTTTTGCCAAGAAAACCGCAGTCTGTCTTTGGCCTCGCCAATCAGCCTGATCCATCCTTCTAGATCCATGCATTCATCTCCAGCTAGCCATATAGTACGCACACCCTCTCCGATCCCGTCAATCCATCTCAGCCTTTATCTTCCCCTCGGTCTGTTACCACTGATGTCTCCTTCCACTACCCTCCAGGTGGTCTACACATTGCGTGCCCAGAAAACTTAGGTCTCCTCTCTTTAATGCCCAGCGATTTGTACCAATCCTGCAATTCGCGGTTTTTCCTTTTTCTCCAGTCATCTCCATCCTTCACTGCTCCAAAAATCAGTATCAGAATAGTATTCTCAAATGTCTGGAGTTTTCTTTCAACATTTTGGGTCAGAGTCTCTGTTCTGTACGGGATCTCAGGTTGTATTACACGCCTGTAAATATTCGTGGATCTCAATGGAAGCCGAGACTAGAGCAGCTTCCCGAGTGCAAACGTCCACATTTATTTTATTAAATATTCGTGTTTTAAGTGACACCATCCATTGGAAATTTCTCCAGGATCGTATCTCCACCATACTGATGACGTAATCGGTCTACTACTCTTCTACAATTACAGCACAGGCCGTTCCCTCGGTGTGTGTGACCAGTTTCGGTTCGCTTAGCTGATATTGCTTTGACAAGTGACGGGCTAGGCTGCAGCAGTGGGCACTTGTTTTCGCAATTGTAGCGTGCGAGAGTTGCACGAGGTCACGACACGGGCTCCCGCCGCCCGCGGCTGTGACACGTTTTAGCAGAGTGCCGGCGCCAGCTGCGCTCCACTCCGGCACACCTAACGAGGTTTGCCGCGGCCGTCCTGGCGCTGGGGAGATCACCCGCCTGGAAGCCCCTGCTCGCCCGTGAGGACGATGCACAACTGACACATTGTTCCCAGCCAGAGGCCGTCCCTCTGCTTCAGTTCTCTGAACGGTAATGGCTCTCACACGACAGGAGCGGCATTCCAAAATAAATCAACAAACACTAAAGGTTGTACGAGTTGGCTGTATATACGATGACAAACTTTTATCACTCCAACTTTAATCACGCTGTTGTAATCGAAGTGATGAACAAAGGCTCGTTTTGCGCATCTGACATCACGCATTCGCTGATAGCCAGTGACCATTTATTAGTTTTCTCAGCGCTCCGCGGCGTACATCGTAGACAGTGCGAGCATTAAACGTGATCATAGCGAGTTAGTGAATTTTTAATTTCATCTGTTGCGGGTTGTCATGGCTGATGATAGTGCTAAGCTAAAAAATTCCACACAAACAAATAAACGCTTTCAAGTCCGAAGCAGAAAACGGTGGAACAGGTAACGCTGCGTCCCCATACCTGTGCGGGCATACTTCGTTCGTGAATCCGACCATACAATGTGAAAATTATTAACTCTGGGAGGTTGCACGAGACACGTAAGCAAATGATTTTCCCGTTTACCGATGAGGATTTCTTAAACTGGTAGAGGGAGTTTCCTCTGGATGAAAATTAATTAATCTAACAAACTCTGGGAGAATGCCAGGCACAATGAAAACGCTTTTTCTGATGTAGTGAAGTGGAATACCTACAGCCGTCCTTACGATGTTATTTATTAGATGCCTACGAGTTTCGGAGCTTCAGTGCACCATCTTCAGTCTTTAAATGAGGGTGATGGGATTAACTGCAATCGTTATACGACTGGAATTAACCCCATCAGCATAAGTTAAGGCCTGAAGATGGTGCACTGAAGCACCGAAACTGGTAGCCATACAATAAATAAAATCGTAAGGACGGCAGTAGGTGTTCCGCTTCATTACATAAGTGAACGACCGAAGACGCTCAAAACTCCAATATGATGCATGGACATACAGACATTTTTCTTAATGTATTTTCCTCTGAGGACAAAAAACAGACAAGTCTTAATTCTTTATTATCAACAAACATCAACATTAGCAAAACACAATTACATTACTGGCCATTAAAATTGCTACACCACGAATATGACGTGCTACAGACGCGAAGTTTAACCGAGAGGAAGAAGATGCTATGATATGCAAATGATTATCTTTTCAGAACATTCACATATGGTTGGCACCGGTGGCGACACCTACAACGTGCTGACATGAGGAAAGTTTCCAAGCGATTTCTCATACACAAACAGCAGTTGACCGGCGTTGCCTGGTGAAACGTTGTTGTGATGTCTCGTGTAAGGACGAGAAATGCGTACCATAACGTTTCCGACTTTGCTCAAGGTCGGATTGTAGCCTATCGCGATTGCGGTTTATCGTATACCGACACTGCTGCTCGCGTTGGTCGAGATCCAATGACTGTTAGCAGAATATGGAATCGGTGGTTTCAGGAGGGTAATACGGAACGCCGTGCTGGATCCCAACGGCCTCGTATCACTAGCAGTCGAGATGACAGGCATCTTATCCGCACTGCTATAACGGATCGTGCAGCCACGCCTCGATCCCTGAGTCAACAGATGGGGAGGTTTGCAAGACAAAAACCATCTGCACGAACAGATCGACGACGTTTGCAGCAGCATGAACTATCAGCTCGGAGACCGTGGCTGCGGTTACCGTTGACGCTGCATCACAGACAGGAGCCCCTACGATGGTGTACTCAACGACGAACCCGGATGCACGAATGGCAAAACGTCATTTTTTTCGGATGAATACAGGCTTTGCTTACAGCATCATGATGGTCGCATCCGTCTTTGGCGACTTCGCGATGAACGCACATTGGAAGCAGGTATTCGTCATTGCTATACTGGCGAATCACCCGGCGTGATGGTATGGGGTGCCATTGGTTACACCTCTCGGTCACTTCTTGTTCGTACTGGCGGCACTTTGAACAGTGGACGTTACATTTCAGCTGTGTTACGACCCGTGGCTCTACCCTTCATTCGATCTCTGCGAAACTCTACATTTGAGCAGGATAATGCACGACCGCATGTTGGAGGTCCTGTACGGGCCTTTCTGGATACAGAAAATGTTCGACTCCTTCCCTGGCCAGCACATTCTCCAGATCTCTCACCAACTGAAAACGTCTGGCCAATGGTGGTCGGTAAACTGGTTCGGCACAATAAGCCAGTCACTACTCTTGATGAACTGTGGTATCGAGTTGAAGCTGCATGGGCAGCTGTACCTGTACACGCCATCCAAGCTCTGTTTGAGTCAATGCCCAGGCGTATCAAGGCCGTTATTACGGCCAGATGTGGTTGTTGTGGGTACTGACTTCTCAGGATCTATGCACCCAAATTACGTGAAAATGTAATTACGTGTCAGTTCTAGTATAATATATTTGTCCAATGAACATCCGTTTATCATCTGCATTTCTTCTTGGTGTAGCAATTTTAATGGCCAGTAGTGTACTTCAGTTACAGTAGAGGTTCAAAAATGCTTCCATTGACCTGTAAACAGAGATTACAGTGGTGGATCATGTTCTGTGTAATAAGATCATAGACTGCAGGAGTGTTCTTAATTCCAACTGCTGCTGCTATCCGGGCAACCAGAGCTTCTTCTGGTTCAAGAGGGGTTTTGTATACGAGGGTGCACACATTCAGTCACACAAAGGGGTCCAGAGGAGTCAAATCAGAGAATCGAGAAGACATCGTCAATTCACTTTTCTGGAAACTGTCGGTTCAATAATCGACGCACAGAAACACTGAAATGTGCTGATGCCCTGTCATGCTGGAACCACATTTCATTTAATGACCTAGGTAGGATATATGGTCCAGTTAAACCGTCACCAACAACGTCTCTCCACACATTCTTGCAAGCGCCAGTTGATGAGCGCGAATAAATGTGGCATGTCAATTAACCTCACTGAAAACATGCGAATTGTGGATATTGAAGATCCCACGACGCCCGAACGTTGCTTCATCTGTAAACAGCAGAGAGGACGGAAATGAAGGATGCATTGGACACTGTTCCAGATACCACTGCGGAAACTGTGCACTAAGTGGATAGTCGTCTGGTTCCAGGTTCTACACACGCTGTAAGTGAAATAGATTCACAATTGGTCGTGAAAGACGTTTGTTATATTCGTCTCATTTGTCCCAATTCGAAGCGCGGTTATACCCTCGACTGGATTCAGAAATGCCACAGGTAATTATGACACTAGAGAAAAATGTTCGTTTCCGTGTCCCATGCAACTTCTCAGGGTTTGTCACTTTAAATAATTTTCACTGTGTAGTACTACTTGCGCCCCTCAATAGACGTAATGTCTGTTAAGATGCAGATACCATGACACTCGATACTCGATAGTAAATTATAATAACTTTGCAAACACCATCACTTTTAAACCATACAGCAACGAACTCCAACTCATTTATTTTACGATGAATCCTAACAACAACAGGAAACAACGTAAAATAAATGAGTAGAAGTCCGTTGGTGTATGGTTTACAGCTGATAGTGTTTGTAAAGACATTATTAGTAGAGATGTGATTGCTTATGCACATTTCAGGTGGACGAGGTGAACAACCGGGACACGGATCCGTTCTATTTTATGTCTACGGTGCTTTTGTCAGTAGGACTAGGAATCAGCGTAGAATAATGAGTCCGTTATCAGAGTCTGTTGAGGTGTAATACCATGACACTAGCGATATACGTGAAGCAGGAAGCTCTTTGTGGCCAGGACACTCTCGTGCTACTTTTGTGTTTCTGCGGTGTGGTTGGTCAGGGGTATAACGTCTGCTTCGTATGCTGCAGGCGGCAGCTAAACTTCTTGTGTGCGAACGAGCATGTGGATTTTACCGTAGGACTGAGAAGATCCATTGTGGGCGGATTAGACGGGCTGTGGAGTTACTTATGCGAAACTTCATTATGCTTGTACACATTTAGAAAGGCCTTCAGCCTATCTCTTATTTTACAAGAGTGAGTGAATGGCGATATTCTGACGATATGAACGTACAGTTTGGTATACACTTTGTCACGTCAAGGAAGTAGGACTGTATTGCGGAAATAGTATATGTAACCAAAACTTCATTAATCATTCTTATTACTTGTGTTAATTGCTCGAGACTAGAGCCTCAATTTGGCCGTTGGTGGTCACGCAATTTTCATTATTTCTGGATGGCAGGGCCCGCCCTTGGATCTTAACTTATATAACGCCTAATTGGTAATTCAAGTCATGTTCTGCTCCACATGGACGGTCTTGTTTCCTGTGTTCTTTCTTTAAAGCATCTTGTACTCTCTCTATGTAAGTGCTGTCAGTGTGTGTATTACAGGCACAAGTGGACGAACGTTTTTTTTCGCGGTGTATGGGTACATTATTCGTCTTACAAGTCCCAGGTATGTAAGATGCCCAGAGCACAGGTCAAACAAGAAATGTTTTCAGTTTCATGGCGTAATTCTGTCAGCAAATTTGCATTAAATTTAAAGTCAAATCTGTCCAAAGAATGGGCTCGGTGCGTTGGAATACGGTAGGTCAAGTCAGATAAGAGTCTAAATTACAAGCATTTAAACAAATTGCCTATAAGTGTAAGATTAATTTCAGTACAACTCAGGGCAGGAACTTACAAGCATTATGCTAGATACAAGTTGTGGGTAGTCACTGCATGTTACAAGCTTTTGCACTGAGAGGAACCTGCTTCGTCCCCTTTAATATAAACGTCATTTTTGGTTATTTTGAAATTAGACCAGCAGCTTAGTTTTCTGTTATCTTTTATCTTACTTTTATTCTATGCTTGGAGAAAGGATTCGTAGGACTAACTTGTTTTATCTGTGTCCCACACCAGCAGTCTCTTCCTTCTATTAGTCTATATTATGAATAAGCTCTACAATGTGTGGATGTGTGAGTAACTGAGCGCGTATATGTACTGATGGAAATCGAAGCAGTTTCTTTCTTTCTTGAGTCATGATATTTTCTGTCGAGTTTTGTTGAAACGTGTCCTGTAAAATTGTGTGCTGTAAAGCAAAGGTCATCTTACATTTTTTAATGTCTTTCGATTGGCCAAGCACTCACCGACTCTTAACAGTTTTTCTAATCGTACAGCACTCTCCCACCATTAAAAAAAGAGGCAGGCCTCAGTGGCCCACGGCTATAAAGTTTTCTGTACAGTCTTCCTGGGGACGTGAGTATTAGTGTTCGTCAGAGCATTCCCTTTATTTGGAATAACTGCACTTAAATATCCGTTTACAATGTAGGGAATTATCGTGCTATACTCGAATTAATAACCAAGGATTGTATTCACGATGGACAACATTTTTATTCTAAGAGTTAACGAGTGTAATATGGACTGTGGTGTTAGCATTTTGTCCTACAGTTAATACTGAACCCGTGTCTTCAGCATGTCCGTGGTTAAAAACAGAATTTGCTTTCGCTTCCATTTATTAATTGACTCATACTTGCGTCGCGTGGTGTGAATACTGAATAAATGTTTCTTACTTTCGTGAACCATAAGTGCAAAATTCGTACTGATTCTTCGTTGTGCAGAGTTCTCAAGTCTTTCGATTTATTAATCATCTTTAGTGAACACTGATTTCAATTTTAATTATGCTAACTGTGTTTCAGATTCATGTGTGACTGTTCGGGTTAAACATGTGTTTTTGTAGGCTTCTGAGCAGAACATGAATTGGAGTAGGGTATTCCCACTGCGGGACTGGTTGAAACAATAGTCCTTAACTCACTAAGTAGAACGAATGCCTACAAGTATCTTCACATTTATGATTATCGACCTTTATCAGTTTTCTTGCATTTGTTTGCTTGGATCTGAATTTGTTGTCCATCTATTGTAGACTACCTAATGCCATCATGCTCACCCCTGAGCAGAACGAATACCTATATGCCTGGGAATGCTATGGTAGATTGGGATTTATGCATATTATTAATTTTTACCACATATAGCAGACTTGGTTTCTTACTCACGAAAAGCCCTCCTGTGATCGAAAAGCATGCTGATACCAGAACACAGTGGAATTTCTCCAGTAATTTTCTGTCATGAGAAGAACGGTCGTGTGTTCTGAGACTCAGTGTTAATTCGCTTTCTAATGGAACCACACTCACTGTTTCTTTCCACTATGTTCATTTGTTAATGTTGAAGATCATTAGTAGCAATCCCCTAGACATTTTTAGGAGACATGTTGATTAAGTGTTTTTCCTGATGCACGATGTGAGCTGTGAGTGTGAAGGGTTTTCCTAGTAATAGACACCCATTTTATAGAATGTGAGTCACCTTTGCTGTCAGCCCCACTCTTGTTTCGGCTCATTCCTATTTTCCTTGTGAGATCATTAAGAGAGGGAGTGAAACTTCCTGGCAGATTAAAACTGTGTGCCGGACCTAGACTCGAACGCTAGACCTTTGCATTTCGCGGGCAAGTGCTCTACTGGCAGAAGTAAACCTGTGAGGACGGGGCGGGCGTCGTGCTTAGGTAGCTCGGTGGTAGAGCACTTGCCCGCGAAAGCCAAAGGTCCCGAGTTCGAGTCTCAGTCCGCTACACAGTTTTAATCTGTCAGGAAGTTTCATATCAGCGCACACTCCGCTGCAGAGTGAAAATCTCATTCTGGAAGAGAGAGAGAGAGTACTCCGACGAGGAAATGTGTGGCAATATACTGTATAATGAGGTGTTCACCCTGTGTCGTGACGTCAAAATCTCTGCATTAATTCCGTCGCGTATCTACTACGTCATGAAATAAATTTTAGTGGGACTTCGCATGACATTGCACGCAGTGGAACTGAAGGACAGAAATGCTACCTCCCTCAATTTTCAAGGGTCATAGATCTCTCAACAGTGCATCGTGTATAGTGAAAGTGTTGTCCCAAAGAATAATATCTAAATATGAATAAGACGCAAGAATATAGATGATAAAATGGTAAGTTTACGGATCCCTCTTAGCAAAACCATTCTATCGTCTTATGTCTCTGCTCGATGAGAATAACTCACAAGCTGCAAGAACATGACGAGAAAATTCCCAACTAACAATAGGACTGACATTCACAAAAGAAAAGTATGTGTACTTTCATATACATAGTCATTATTATTATTATTATTGTTATTATTATTATTATTATTCTTGATTGTTATAATTATTTTTTATTGTTATAGCTATTATTGTACTACTGTTATAATCTCTATTTTTTTCTTTAACATCAATACTGCATAATACGTTATATGTCCTTAATGTTCTGCAGAAACTGTAACTCGTTCAATCTGTGTATGCCTGGTTAGGTGTAAGAGAGGGCCTGAAGGCCTTAATCTTGCCAGGTAAAATAAATGCATAAATAAATAAATAAAATAAACAGCTGTCACCTTCAATGCAAAACAAAAATTGACGATCAAGTGACACTGTAAAACAGTAATTAAACTAGACTATCTTTACTGGGCTAAAATAATTATTTTAAACAGAGACATTGACGAGCTCCAAAACAGAGAACGAAAGAGACCAGGAAAAAATTTAGTTTCAAATTACACTGACAAAGGAACATACAGACTAAGAGCAAATAATGAAATTGAAAAGTATACAAAATTTATTCGACGTGAAGAAGTACAGAATAAAATTTTGTGGATGTCTTAAACAAATGGAACCAGCGAGATGTATATTTTGAAATCCTATGAAAGTTGCAGGATAGCAGAAACTGAGACAGTAAAATGGACTGATGCAGTAAAAGAAGACTGAAAGTAGCAGAAATAATTCAAGATTGTATACTAGTCGGAAATTGTCTTAAGCAGAGAATCCATGACTCGAAACTTGGCCTGTGAGAAAAACCCAGGAAGACAGGAACAATTTCCTCTGACATAAAGACATAGAAACCATCCTGAGAGAATGAAAGTATTGTAGGTAAGAAGTTAACCCAAAACAAAACTCTGAAATATTCTTTTCTGGAAGTCGGGCGGTCTACTTGGAGCAGAATGTAAAAAATGATAAATAAATAAGCAATGAAGAATATAATAATTCCAGTTCCAATAAACGTGTGTGCTGACAAGTGGGAATTTTCCCTAAGTATTAGATTAATGAGTCGTGATTGCAAAATAGTGTCACGAATTATTTATAGAAGAATGGAAAAACTGTTAGAGGTGGACTTCGTGGAAGATTAGTTTTGATTCCGCACTCGTATACGGAACCTTGATGAACCTAGGCAAAGATTTCAACAATGCCAGGCGGAATAAGACGTTCATAAGCCTTAGAAGGTAGACCTAAAGTAAAGAAGCAGACGAATGACCAACTACATCCACAAAACCCTATTGGGGGTGATAAAAGCGGAAGGGGAAGAAAGTTTGCTGTTTCGTGCCACTCCAACGTGGGTAGGGCGAAATGTTATGCATGTTTTTACTATCGGATTGAAAATATATATATATATATATATATATATATATATATATATATATATAAAACTGCAAAATGAGGTTGTATTTTCTATTTTCATATAAACTGGGGACGACGCGTCTCTTCAGCACATGATAGCGGTCGCAATGAGACCGCACTGAGATGAAAATACCTATTCAGGCGAGATTATAGAAGCTCCACGAATGAAGTACCCGCCCAAGGAGATAAATCACGATAATAATTTCATCAGTTTTTGTGAAATACAGACAGTTGAGTTTGAGTCATCTGAAAGTTCACGTGATATTATACTTTTACGAAGTATTTTTTTCTTTCTCATTAATTTTTTTTCTAATCTTTCTTAGAATGACGCGTTTCAGCAGACTGCTGCCATCATCAGGTGCGTTAAAGTTAGGTGTAATTTACTCCCAAGTGTGATAAGGATCACTTGCTAGATGTACCAGCGAGGTTTTGTACCGAAATTTAACGCTGTGCGGAAAGCTTAATTTTTTTCAGTGTGTACGTTAAATGAGTTGTATGTGTCATTAATTAATTTGTTGTCTTTAGTTACATGCTTTCTGGAAATTTATTTGGCACTCAGAGCACAGTAATGAACACATCGCCATCACTTATCATTAACGTTCTAGGTGTGTCATATGAATATATTTTCACCAAAAATGTGAGTAAAGACAGAGGAGAAATGATATAAACACACAATTCACTTAACATATAAACTGAAATAAATGAATCTTTCTGGACAGAATTAAATCTCGATACATAACCTCACTGGCACACCTAGCAAATTAACCTTATCACACTTGAGTTTAAATTACGTGTAGCTGTAATACACTTGATGATAGAGCGTGGTGCCGGAAGGTATCGTGCTAATAAATATTTGTAAATAGTTATTGAACCAGGAAAAATTATTTCATACATTTATAATTCAGTTGTCGACTTCAACCTTTTCCATACAAAATGGATAATATTAGGTGTTATTATACCGTCACCTTTCTGCCTCCGTAGCTGAGTGATCAGCATAGATGGCCGCCACTTGGAGAACTAAGATTTTGTTCCCGTTACTTCCAGGGGTTTTTCCTTAGTGAGAGGAGTGGTAGGGGATGCACTCAGCCTCGTAAAGCCAATTGAGGAACTACCTGAATGAGAAGTATCGGCTGGAAGGTCAGCTAAACGACCGAGAGACCGGTGTGCTGATCGCACGCTCCTCCATATCGCATCCAAGGCCTGGACGAGGAGCTCGTTATACTGGTATCTGCAATAAGTCATTTGTACATACAATGGGAAGAGTAAATTACGGACATTAGAATATGAAGAACTCATATTTAAACAAGTGGTATGTAGAACTGGGCTGGCCTTGTGACCGAGCGGTTCTAGGCGATTCCGTACGGAAGCGCGCTGCTGCTATGGTCGCTGGTTCGAATCCTGCATCGGGCATGGATGTGTGTGATATCCTTAGGTTAGTTAGGGTTAGGTAGTTCTAAGTCTAGGGTACTGATGACCTCAAATGTTAAGTCCCATAGTGCTCAGGCCCATTTGAACTTTTTTTTTGTCGAACTGGTATAATGAATTTGAGGTAAAATAGACTGATTGCAACAAGATCCACAGAAGGTCCAAGTCACTTGATTAAAAATTAAGAGAGCCTGGCAACGTTGCATAATATTCAGATACAGTCTAAGCAAAGGAAAAAAATAAAAATAAAACCTCAAGTCTGACGCAAGCAAATCAGATGTACGTATTAGTCGGTGTAAGACAACGTCGCAAGTACCACCACTATCGTTCAACTTGTGTGTCAAAGAAGCAGTGAACAGAGAGAAGTAATTTTTCAGAAGATGAATAGCGAAGTACAGGTTCCAAAGGGAACAGATTAGAGTCCTGAAACCGCAGAGGACGTGGTCACTGTTTTCCATTGGAGTGGGTGTTGTGTTGCCTTTACGTTCACATTATCCTAACTGACACTAAAGTCACCTCCAATAAACTGTCTTATCGTCTTTCCACTATCGAGGTGGCTGTAAGGACGCCAACCGAAAACTAATATATAAAAATAAATAAATGAATAAAAAATTTAAAAAATATAAAACTATTTGGTTGCTCTGCAAGCAAGAGGCGACTGGGCACCTGCGCCCAGCCACCGCTTCTCCGCCCTCGTTGACGCCGCTTGGGCGGCGGCGCAGCTTGCAGAGCGATGCGAGCAGAAAGAGGCAGGGGCTGCCGAGGGGCAGATGTCGCGCCGGTGGCGTAGCGCGCCCTCAATCACGGCCGGGATTTACTTAATAGAAAAACACAATCACCCGCCTAATAAATATGTATGCGCCAAGGAGGCGGGCCGCCTTCCGGAATTAATGTTTTGACGCGATTTGCAATCGTAAAGGCGCCGCGGACGCACATGGGACCCCGCGTAGCAAGGGTGGCGCGACCGTCTCTCGCCTCCCGCGTCGCAGTTGGTGACTAGTATTACATTTGGCAGCGCCTCTTTCCTTCCCGTGACCGAGACGGGAGGCGTCCGTTACTTATGGAAAAAAAATTGTCAGAGAACGTTAATGCCCACAGGTAAAGGAGGGACGGAAGGAAAGGACACATGAAAACAACGTACGGTGAAATCTGCGTCCATTATTCTTGAAACCGAACGAAGTCGCGCAGTCGTTAGCACACGGGTCTCTAATTCGGGAGAACAATGGTTCAAATCCACGTCCGGCGATGCAAATTTAGGTTTTCCTTGAGTTCCCTAAACCACTCCAGGCCAATGCTGGAATGGTTCCTTTGAAAGGGCACGGCCGATTTCCTGCCTCACTCTTCCCTACTCCGAGCTTGTGCTGCGTCTCCAATGACCTCGATGTGGACGAGACGCTATACTCTATTCTTCCTTCTTTCCTACTTATTGCTGGAAACTACCTGCTCACTAATTCAAGGCCTACCTGAAAAACGAGTGTCGTCGTTCATCAGAAACGCTTCCTATGTGTCGCAGTCTAAGTGCACTCCAAAAGTCCTCGTCCACCCCAGAGAATGTGATGCTCTGCTCGGTTGAGCTAATAGGTGTGGCTGCCCGGAAAATACAATTACTCAAGTTCAAGGTACTTGAAGGAAAAAAAACAATACCACTGTGTGAAGAAAGGTAGATAAAATTGTGCGACCCAAAAATGAATTAAAGATTGAAAAATAAGCGCAAAAGACAGACGCAGAAGATGTCCCGAAAATATTAGACAAGTACCGAAAGCGAAAAATTTAGTGAATGATACAGTAACTCACTGCTATCTTGAATCGATAACTTGCTGCACTTTTGCTCCTACGTGTAGGAAACGAACCCTGCATTCTTGAATAGGTATCTGTAGCTTCCCGTCTTCTGTAGTAGAACCAGTATGGAAAACTAGGAATTTACATTCATTTAAGACAGACTTGATTACTCGGTAGGAGCTATGAAGTAAACATCCTTTTATTTTGTCCTTCGGTTTCGTATCGTTCTCCCTCATATCCTTCAAACCACTAGGCCAGTATTCATTTTCGACCCTGTAAATGGCGGCTTCAGTTCCGGAACAGTTGCTTCACTACTCTGCTACGGGTCGTTAAGTTACCTGGCACCTGTTCTAATACGATGAGGCGCCCTGTCCGAGCCGTCCATAAAACCAGATAGTAAACATTTTGCTGCCGGAAGAGTTGTCGTCATGACGTTCTACGATATGCCCTCTTACACACGTAAATTACCATCGTTGTACTTCTTTTAGCTTTTAAATCCTGCTTTTCCTTTTTTATGCGCGCTCTGTCATAATATGAAAAAATGGTGTTATACAACACTTTGAAAAATTTTTATTCGTTATTACGTAAGTTATAATACGACACATTCTCTGTCCTTTTAAAGTAGATATTACTTAACATCCAGTTTTATAACGTTCATATATCTTCCACTTGGCAACACTGACAGTGATATGAAGAATTGTAATTATAAAGGAAATTGTTCTCGTTTTCGAGTTACATATAGAGCATGTGCCTGTGGAGTGTTACGAGTGGGAGGAGAAGCTGTGCGCAGCTTTCGTAACCGATATACATGCATACTCCTTGCCTTCTAGTTAGTATGACAACGAGTCATATGTACATTACATGTACCATTTGACGATATGTTTGCTTCAAAGTATGCTTTGTCAAATAAAAGAGATACGATTTATAAACAGTGTGGCCCAGCGGTTCTAGGCGCTTCAGTCTGGTTGCGTTGCAGGTTCGAGTCCAGCCTCGGGCATGGATGTGTGTGATGTCCTTAGGTTAGTTAGGTTAAAGTAGTTCTAAGTTCTAGGGGACTGATGACCTCAGCTGGTATGTCCCATAGTGTTCAGAGCCATTTGAACGATTTTTAAAATTCGTGTTTCTGATTTGGTTTTTATGTTTTCCGTTGTAGTTGCTGAAGCTTTAGTTATAAGTAAAATATTTTGTTTTCGTCACATATAAATGAAATAAATTATCATCACTTCCAATCGTAAATAAATTGGCATTACTGTTCTTGTTCGAGCAACTCCAGTCTTGATCATCAATACACCACGAAGACACCTCGACTCTTTTCCTGCTGGGAAGGTTGCGGACAGTGAGATAAGGGAACTTTTCCTCGAAATGTTGTATGTGCAAATTTCACAGGTTGCAGTTTGTAGGACACTCTGTAGAGCCATCAAAGTAAGCAGAAATTATATTGTCGCTCTGTATGAGCCACATCGAAGTCGCAATGCAATTGACCAGCAATGTAAACATCTTGCTGCACAAAGACGAGCGCCACCACCGGTCAACGAAGCGTTGTACGACATGTTTTATTACATACGCGTATTGCAGTTTCTCCTGTTATGCTGCATACTCTGTCCTAAATGAAAAATCGTTATACGTTGTCACTTTAAAATTTGTTTATTTGTTATTACGTAAGTTCTATGATACACAGTAGGTCCTTTGAAAGTATATCTTACTTAATATACAGTTTTGCAGTGATCATATATGTTCCACTTGGCGATAATAACAGGGACATGAAGAAAAGAGTTTTCATGAAGTTACTTATAGAGGACGCACGCACCTAGCACTAGGGAGTGGGAAAAAACCTACGTACAGCTTATGTCACATATGTAAGTGATTAATCATTTCTATTTGGTGTGAAAGATAACAACTTGCTTCAAATGTGAATGAATGTGAGTTAGTGTAAATCAGCAGGAGAAACAATCCTACAATTTTTGATGCGATGCTTATCTAAATCACATTAATTAAATATCTAGGCGAAACATGTAATGGAACGGCACTGAAGGCCGTTTGCAGAAAACGGATATGGCCAAATACAGTGTACTGGGAAACCTCATGGAAAGCGGAGTGCACCTATAAAGGAGAATACGTAGAGAAGCCTTGTGCTGCTCAGTCAGTTTCTCACTGCAGTACGTGCACTTACGCTTTATTCACGGACTTGCAGTATTTAACACTATTCGTTCATTGCGTAACCGCAGCCAGTCAGAAGTTTGAGCTGTACTATGAACTATCAACCTGCACCCAAGTTGTAATTAGCATTTTCGTTCAAATAAACAGACCGAGGGTATGATTCCAACGCCCAACATGTTGAATTATACGAAGATATTAACACAATTCAGAGGTTTGCTGCTAAACTTGTTACCGGTCGCTTCAATCAGTATGACAGTATAATGGAAATTTTCCGTTAGCTTATTATGTCAGTAGTTGGAAGATCTTTTCACGACATGCTGTTGTGAACAGTTAGAAAACCAGCATTTGCTACAGACCGCATAATTATTCTGCTGACTCCAACGATCGACTGTAGTAAGGACTGTAAAGAAAAATTAGAAGAAATTGAGGTTCATTTAGGTTCATACACGCAATAATTCTTCCCTCACTCCACATGACAGTAGAATAGTGAAGTGAATGATCAGCAGTGGTACAAAATAAGGATAGTAAGTTGTTAATGAGGGAGACTAGTGATCTAACAGATGCATACAGGTAATCAGTCTTCCCTTGGTCCATTTTGGACTCGGTCAGCAAATCGATTGACTAGCAATAGCTTAAGTGGCTTCCACCCTGCAATGTATGGTGCTCGCGGAGTATATATGTAGATATAGACCTGGACTGGTCACACCAACATAGTTGCCAGTTGCAAAGATTGAGTTTTAATTTATCACAGTTAAACAATTGGATCAGAGACTTGAATATCTCGAGATTTCCGATAGAATCAAAAACCCATAGTGGAGCCGAATACTGAACTGAATCAAGGAGCAAGGTCGCCTCCCTGAACGCTTCTTTCAACAGGCACAAATATTACAGTGATTGTGACGTGTGCCTGTGACATACTGAACCAAGACTGTATTTTTTGTGGCTCAGAAGGAACTGTACTAAATATCCCATAAGTTCAGTGATGTGTTAAAAGTAATATGACCACTGTCCACCGCGAGAACTGAAAGCCGTCGGGTAGCGATGCATAAACGTGACTGTTAGGAAAGTATATAAGTGGGGCAGAGACAAATGAGGAATCGTTCCAGTGATGATGCGGGCTGCAAATGATGGAATCCTCTTTCGTAAGGGCCTTTGACAAAATGTAGATTGTTGTAGTCCGGCGCCTGGGAACGAGCATCTCAAAACTGGTGAAGCTGGTTGGCTGAGCATGTATCGAAAGTAATTGAAGGGCGGTGAAATTGCGAGCAGGCGACAAAGTGTTGGACGTCCACGTAGAGATCGGAGGCTTGCCCGCTCTGTCAAACAGGATTGGTCACGATTTTTGGCAGTCAACGTTATAGCACATTGTTGGTGCAAGCTCAAATATTTTGGATCACACCATAGAATCACGTTTCTTTTTACAGCAGATAGATGGTCGTGTCCAAATATAACATCACCTATGCGAACAGCTGCTTGAAACCGAATACAGACTGGGGTGTCTACGGATTTAATGCGGGGGGGGGGGGGGGGGGGGGGTTACAGATAGTCATGTGAAACGCTTTAGAACACCTTTCCTCAAGACTGTCTAGAACTGCTAGCTCGGCAGCACATAAGCGATGGAAATATCTTACATCTTGTAGCTACAAACTGACCAGACCTTATCGACAGTGTCAGTAGAGAAACGAGGATTAGCGATCATGAAGTCATTATAGCCACTATGGTTACGAAAGTTAAATAATCACTCAAGAAGGCTAGGAGAGTGTGTCTGATAGAGCAGATAAGGAGTTGTTAGCATCTCACTTAGACAGTGAATTGACATCACTTAGTTCCAGTAAGATGGCAGAAGAGGAATTATGGGCAAAGCTTAAGCAGAATGTAAATCATTGTCTGGAGAGTTATGCGCTAGTAAGTGGATAAAGGATGGAAAAGACCCACCGTGGTTTAATAACGAAATTCGTAAGATGCTGAGGAAGCAGAGGCTGTTGCACTCTCTGTTCAAAAGAGAGCGCACAAGTGGCGACAAGCAAAGGTTAGCAGAGATTCGTGCGTCTGTGAAAAAGATATATGAAGGAAGCATACGACAACTAACACCGATACACCTTAGCGAAAGATGCGGCAGAGAGGCCTAGAAAATTCTGGTGCCAGGGCTAAGGTCTCGTCCTAGGTCTAAGGTCTGGTCGGGCCTAGCATTCAGTCCCTTGTTGATCAGTTTAGTGTGGCAGTTGAAGATAGCAAAACGAAAGCCGAAGTTTTAAATTTCACTTTCAAGAAATCGTTCACACGGGAGACCTGTGTAAACATGCCGTCATTTGACCATCGGGCAGACTCCCGGTTGGACGATAGTAATAAACATCCCCAGCGTATGGAAACATCGGAAAGATTTGAAAGCAAATAAATCATCAGGTCCCAAATCGGTCTTACAAAGAATATTCTGTGGCATCGGCCCCTTACCTGACTTGCATTTATCGCGAATCTATCGCCAAACATAAAGCACCAAGCGATTGGAAAAAAGCGCAGGTGACTACGGTATATAAGAAGGGTTAAAGAACGGACACCCAAAATAACAGATCCTACAGAATCCTTGAACATCTTCTCAGTTCGAATACAATACACTTTCTTGAGACTGAGAAGCTTACGTCCGCGAAACAGCATGGTTCTAGAAAGCGCTTGCGAAACTCATCTTTCCCTTCCCTCGCATGATATACTGCGAAGGGCAACAGGTTGATTTCATATTTCTAGATTTCCGGAAAGCATTTGACACGGTGCCGCATTGCAGGTTGCTAACGAAGGTACGAACATACGGAATAAGTTCAAGGATATGTGAGTGGCTCGAAGACTTCTTAAGTAATAGGAAGAGCCCCGTATGTTGTCCTCGACGCGAGTGTTCATCAGAGACAAGGGTGTGGTCAGGAGTGCCCCAGGGAAGTGTGATAGGACCACTGTTGTTCTCTGTATACATAAATGATTTGGCAGACAGGGTGGGCAGCAGTATGCGATTGTTTGCTGATGATGCTGATGGTGTAAGGTAAGGTGTCGAAGTTAAGTGGCTGTAGGAAGATGCACAGCGATCTCTCACCGGGGAAAATGTCTGTTAATGCGGATGAGTAGGAAGGTCAAACCTGTGATGTTCAGTTACAATATTACTAGTGTCCTGTTTGACACAGTCAAGTTATTTGAATATTTGGGCGTACCGTTGCAAAGCGATATCAAATGCAACGAGCATTGAATAAATTCTTTGAGAAGAAGTTGTAGTGTTCCAAAAAATAGAAAAATTCCCAAATGAAGAAATCTGGATGCGAATAAAAACTCCCACGTACATCACAGTGGAGGTGGAAAAACAGCGTTTAAAATTGTATGAAAATGCGATCAGGTTATGGGATGAACGATGGCTGAAAAAAGTACTTTGTCGGCAACCTCCATACAAGAGAAAAAAAGGAAAACACAATGCAGAATCGAGGTGGATATACGACCAAAAAATTGAAAGAAAATTATTCAAGGATCGAGATGCTCGGACAGGAGGTTGCGAGAAAGGGCCTCAAGAGCTGTAAGCAACTCGCTTAATATATGTGAAGTATATATAACATTTATATGATACAACAAGACGATAACTGATATAACAGAAACGAAGGCAATATTGTGGCTCGGCTTTCCAGAAAGAGTAAATGATGACAGGTAGAGAAAGCGATTAACAAAATGGATTCCTAAGGAGGAAGGAAAAAGAGAACGTACGGTGTCTGCAGTCAGTTTCCATGTTCAGGGTGCCCATAATTAAAATTACAGATTCAAAACACTGTAGAAAGAGAATCACTGCCGGGAACAATGCCAAATTTGACCAGAATACTTTTGACACAGGAGGAAACGTCATGGACCAAAAAGAAAAAAAAAATTAACGAGGATTTGACGAACAGATAGAGCTGTAAGCGTCAGAATACTCACACTAACAGACGCACGGCACACTATTACTCAGTTTGCGTCAGAGACGCCCAACATGACTGTATCCATGAATGACCGCTCCCTGCTGGTAAAGCTGTTTTTACAAGAACGGTGACTGTGGCAATAGCCCTCCAGAATATCCGGACATTCAAGGGTATGAAAAATGGCATTGGTTTGATGTCTGCTAATGGTCTGGAGAAAATGATTACAAAATTCTAAAAGACAGGTTCTGTTGAAGTGCAGTGTGGCAGAGGGAGGAAAGCAGCTGATCCGACGTCTCTCGAAGATCTGGCCACAGCACTGTAGGAAGGTCGAGCGGTGGTATTCAAACATACAGTGCATGGGGAACTGCCCCAGCGTTGGACAGGCCTGGAGCACTGTGCATAAAATCCTACAAAGTGTTTTGCATTGCTATCCATTCAAAGTCACCGATGTTCAAGAATTGCTTCCTGCTGACCTACCAACAAGGTAAACATTCGCTCTATAATTACTTTCTCACAAGGAAGTGGACGGTTAATGCTCTGGAACATTCTGTGGACAGGCAAAGCCCATTTCCGTCTTCAGGGGAAAAAAAATAAATAAAACAAAAAAAGTTCTAATGTGTGTGAAATCTTATGGGACTTATCTGCTCTGGTCATCAGTCCCTAAGCTTACACACTACTTAACCTAAATTATCCTAAGGACAAACACACACCCATGCCCGAGGGAGGACTCGAACCTCCGCCGGGACCAGCCGCACAGTCCATGACTGCAGCGCCTTAGACCGTTCGGCTAAACCCTCTTCAGGGACATATCAGTATGCAGAATTGTAGACAATAACTGTGTCGTGCGGATTGAAGTCGTCTTTTATCGTAAGGCCGTAGTTTTTCGAGGCTGATGGTCCTGTTGCCAGTACCATTACCGGTAAATGCTATGAGTATCCTTTGCGCAACAACGTCATTCCAACCTTTCAATAGCGGGTGTGTGGATAGGATCATTTTTATGCATTATGGCGCTCCTCCTCACATTGCCCAGCCAATGAAGCGCCTGATACAGAGGCATATCGAAAATGTTAGAATTATGAGCTGTCGTACTCTACAGCCTAGCCGTCCAGGTCACCTGATCTTAATCGGGGTGACTTCTGGTAGTGGGGTTATTTGAAAGATGATGTGTTCAGTGCTCCAACTAAGAACGTAGCTGGACCGAAGACAAACACTGCGAAACGCGCTCTGAACATGAACCCCGAGAAAATCTCTTCTGTTGTGGAACATGCTGTGTCTCAGATTACGAGTGGCAGAAAACGGTGGGCAGCATATTGAACGTGTCTTGCGCCAACCAAACGACAGTTAAAAACCGATTTTACTTTACTTTTTACGCGGTTTTTGGCCCCAGGATGGTTAAAAACAAATGTAATTTTTGCTTTTGATGCGGTTCTTGGCAGCAGAACAATTAAAAACAGGGGTAATTTTTTCTATAGCGTTTTGAAATTGAAATTTTAATTATGGACATCCCGTAATTTTCCTGGGATGTACACCGCGTTGTGTTGCAAAGTCATACATCAAATATGTCGCACTTTGCGGACAACCATAGCTAGAACAGATGAACCATGATACATGATGGCCAAAATAACAAAGATCCAGAAAATATGTTATGCACCTGAAGCTAGACAACCCAAATTCAATCATCCGCACCCCAGGACAGACGTTGTTAAGTTGGGTTGGCTAGCTTAACGTGTATGAAATATTTTACGGGCCAGTTTTATTTCGCGTAAGCTTTATAAGTGATCGCCAGAAGGTACATAGAATCCCTGAAGCACCAACTGCACAAAATACATTGGAGATTCAAAGAAACTGGTACAACTGCCTAATATCATGAAGGGGCCGGGTGAGCACGCAGAATTGGCACAACGCGACGTGGCACGGACTCGACTAATGTGTGGAGGTAACTGACACCATGAATCCTGTAGAGCTCTCCATAAATCCGTATGAGTACCACGGGGTGGATATATCTTCTGAACAGCACGTTGCAGGGCATCACAGATATGCTCAATAATGTCCATGTCTGGGGAGTTTGGTGGCCAGCGGAAGTGTTTAAACTTAGAAGAGTGTTCCTGGAGCCACTATGTAGCAAATCTGGACGTGTGGAATGTCACATTGTGCTGCTGGAAATGCCCAAGTCCGTCGGAATGCACAATGGACATGAATGGAAGCAGGTGATCAGGCAGGATGCTTACGTACGTATGATGTGTCAGAGTCGTATCTAGACGTATCGGGGGTCCCATATCACTCCAACTGCACACGTACCACATCATTACACAGCCTCCACCAGCTTCAACAGTCCCCTGCTGACATGCAGCGTCCACGGATTTATGAAAATGTCTTCACATCCGTACACGTCCATCCACTCGATACAATCTGAAACGAGACTCGACCGACCAGGCAACATGTTTCCAGTCATCAACAGTCGAATGTCTGTGTTAACCCCTGGCGAGTCATAGAGCTGTATTTCTTGGAGTCATGAAGGGTACAAGAGTGGGGCTTCTGCTCCGAAAGCCCATATTGATTATATTTCGTTGAATGGTTTGCACGCTGACACTTGTTGATGGCCCAGCATTGAAATCTGCAGCAGTCGCGGAAGGGTTGCACTTCTCTCACGTTGAACGATTCTCTTCACTCGTCGTTGGTCCCGTTTCTTCCAGAATCCTTTACTGGCCGCAACGATGTCGGAGTTTTGATGTTTTACTGAATTCCTGATAGTCACGGTACACTCGTGAAATGGTCGTATGGGAAAACCTCTCTTCATCGCTGCCTTGCTCGTGTGTCCACTATAACACCACGTTCAAACTCCCTTAAATCTTGATAATCTGCGATTGTAGCCGCAGTAACAGATCTAACAACTCCACCAGACACTTGTTGTCTTATATAGGCGTTGCCAATCGCAGCGTCGTATTCTGCCTGTCTACGTATATCTGTGTTTGAATATATATGCCTATGCCAGTTTCTTTGTCACTTCAGTGTATTTTGCCTACCCTTTATAAGTGATCGCTAAAGAGTACATAGAATCCTTGGAGCACCAAATGCACAAAATATTTCGACCATTGTCTGTATATCCTGTTGGATGTATGCACCCTGTAGAGATTTCTTTTTCCACGCTGTGTGCAGACGGCAGTAGTTCATAGGTATGTAGACCGGCAGCGTGCAGCGCGCTGGAGCCGTGTTCGCTACAGGCTAACGAGCGAATGATTGGCGGGTTGGGGGTCAGCGGCGACCGGCTTAGCGAGGGACCAGCAGCGGCGGTGGCGGTGACGAATGGCCGTCGCCTGACGGCGGCTAAAGCCCGCCCGTTTGTAATCAGACAAGGTGCGCCGGGCTTTTGTTTAATAACTCAATTTCCTAATGATGGAAACATTGAATGCAAATGTGACCTGGGCGCGCGAGACGACGAGTCGAACTCAAAGCCCGCTCTGGCCGCCTCTGTAGTACTGTCCGCCGGCTGCACCCTGATGAAAAATTGAGAGAGGGAAACGGGAAATAATTCGCCCGGCGCGCGTGGTGGCCGTAATTGACTTAAGCGAAAAAAATCTTTTTTGTGGCACGTCCTTCAATTCCTGTCACAACCGATCCGAGTGCGCGCCGCTGGATTCTTTCCGCGCTTTTGTTTCTATAATTCGCTACCGCATGACTCGCCGTTTTCTTTCGAAGTTGCCGCGTGGTACTGGTGCGTTTCCACTGCGAAACGGCCGACCGTGCACCCTTTCAGTACCGGGCTACGCTTTGCACATGTAATTGTTTACTTCGCTACCGTTCGTTTCTGAAGCTTGAAGAGGAAATAAAATTTCGCGTGTTCTTTTGTGTCTCGGCAGCTGCGCCAGCCTGTATGGAAAACAGTTTTCTCCCTTTTCATACACGGCAGTGTTATCGGATTATTACCTATAGGTATATCAGTGTCTGCAAGCTAATAAGTACTTGTTTGTATGTTTCTCGGGTGACCAGCCGGTTGCAGCCG
Source organism: Schistocerca gregaria (assembly GCF_023897955.1). NCBI lineage: Eukaryota > Metazoa > Arthropoda > Insecta > Orthoptera > Acrididae > Schistocerca > Schistocerca gregaria. Next base: position 416,124,330 of record NC_064923.1, read on the forward strand.
TTTACAAAAACACCATATTTCTAAAGAAGACCTTGCGTCTTCTTCAGGTGACACAGTAGTGTGCAAATTAACTGGACACGCTGATATTTTACAAGGGATTGATGTTGGTTAGCTGTAATCAGTTTGATCCGCCCAGTTGTTGGACTGTTACTGGACTATTGTTGCTTTGACTATGAGCAACAATTGTAGGTCTGTTTCAGATGAGTGCTTGCACATGTATCAACGCTTGTGTTATTTCTGTGTTCTCGACAGGAAAACTTTGTGATCGAGCTGAAGTGGACGCTTCGCCTAAAATGCGGCCACAAATAGTTGCTCTTCATCAATATACATCTTGGACTATAAGAGACACTGCCTCCGTCTTTGTTATGGGAAAATCTAGTGTTCCAAGACTTAGTAGGGAATATAATGATATATCTCCAAAGAGAAAGAGCAGATGTGGACGAAAGCGAAAACCCACCCCTATCAGTGTCAAAACATTGCTTAGAAACAGTAGAATTCATCCACACGAGACAGGTAAGGCCCTTAAGAGAGATTTATCGGCTTCTGGGGTCGAAATTGACTCTTCAGCCATACAGCGTATGCTTTTTGATTATGAGCGGAAGGCACGTAGCCAATAAAGAAGCAGCTGCTAACACCTATCGTGAAGAAAAGACAGGTATCATAGGCCAAAATATACAAATATTTGACTTCCATTAACTGGAAACGTATAATTTTCAGTCACATTTTATTGTTCGAGGTTACAGAGCAAGGGTTGTCAGGAGAAGCACCTACGAAAGAGTGAGAGCTGAGTATCCTAAACAGACTGTAAAATACCCTCCGGAAGAAAGAATGTTTTGGGCTTTCTTCAGTGCATGTGGCCTGCAGCACTCGTTTTACTTGACGGCATGAATTCAACCAAAAACATGGAAATCCATAGGCGCGGAATGGTGCCATTCCTACGGACCTTTGCTGATGTTGGTTTTGTGTCACACTTTTAAATCAGTCCCAACGTCCATAAAACAACCTCAACGTGCTTCAGTGGCCTGGTGATTCATCAGACTTAAATCCCATAGAGAACTCGTGGAGTATTGTGAAAAAGCCTCTTGCAAAATGGGCTGTGCAACAAAACAAACGAATGTTAGTAAATGTGGTAAAAGTGTGGTTTCATGACGATGAATTGTGGAACGTTTGCTCTAACCTGGTCGAATCTATGCTACAACGCGTTCAGAAGTTTGTTAAAGTAAAAGGAAGACACATTAGTTATTGACATTCAGAAAGCTACTAACTACAGATATATTATTCATATTGTAATAAATGTGCACAGTTTAATCATCTCGTCCCAATTAATTTGCACACTACTTTAGCTGTAAAATGAACGTCTTTGCTACATCGCTCTTCTTTCATACTCTTATTATTTTATACATCCTGATCAATACAGAAGGTGGCGTCACTCTCATTAAATTGTGGGACCTAGCACTAGAGCGAATGAAGTACAAAGTCGGGAGTGAGCAATTTCTGCGTCTGACAGTGGCGACAGAAGCACTGAAGTGTTGGTTAGAAGGAGGTCAGTAGAATATCTGTAATAAATGCGACTGTTTACTCCTCCCTCTGGGCCTACACCTGCAGCTAAGGTCTGGGGTGCGATTTTGTATGACAGCACGTTCACTCTCGTGGTTGTGCTACGCAACCTTACTGCAAATTTGTACGTCAGTTTGGTGATTGGACCTACTGTTCTGCCGTTCGTGAGCAGCATTTCAGGGTGTGTTTTCCAACACGATAACGGTCACCCCCAAACCGCTGTTGCAACACAACATGCTCTGCAGGGTGTCAACATCTTGCCTAACACTGCTCGATCACCAGAGCTGTCTCCAATCGAGCACATATGGAATATCATCGGACGACAACACCAGCCTCATCCACGAACAGCATTAGCCATCCCTGTATTGATCGACCAAGCGCATCCCACCAACTGACATCTGACACCTGCACAACACATTGAACGCATGTTTGCATGCTTGAATTCAACATTCTAGCATTTCAGCATTTCACATTTGCAATGGCTTATATCGCACTTCTATCAACTTGCGCCCTTGCTGTTTCAATATCTTACATATGTTACGTAGACAAATATATTCTCCAAATTTCATTACTCTACGTTAATTACCTTTTGCTGTTCCTATTTTTTCCGTCAGTGTACATCGTCGTGTTATTGGAAATAAGTTAGTTGGAAACAGAGACAAATTAGCCTAGAATAAACGGCTAAGGAATATTTGAACGTCACAACTTTATAGCAGTGCGTTGCTGAGAGAGGGAAGGAGGGCGGAGGCGGGGATCATTGGCAGGGAGCGGGGGGTTGGGGAAGGGGAGGGTGGCGTTATAGAGGAAAAGTCTTGAACTCCACCGACAGGAGCCTGCACTGCGTAACTGACAATCCAGATTAGAAAACTGTCGTCGAGGCCCTTTGTAACATGAATGTTTTCTTCAAATAAAGCTGTAGCTGTTTATTTCCAAATGACGCGCCAGCGTCTTGACATTTCATCACGATCAGCGAGATTTTGAAGAAAAATGTGACTTTGACAGCGACTTTATCTGCTTTCACGTGGTCCATCACTATCTGTAGTGGGATTCCACGTTGAAAGCGTTAAAGGGCATATGTAATTAGCAGCGAAGTAATTACTTCTCTGCCCGTCTCCCATTCGCAACTGCGCCTCCATTACGGTAATAATGAGCGTATGGTAGTGGTGGCCGGGAGACCCGGTTCGGCCGCCGCTCCACAAGTTCTTTAACGCCACTACGGCGACTTGCGAGTGAATGAGGAGGAAATGATGATGAAAGACACATAACACCGACCCCGCCGGGATTCGGACCCGGGACCCCGTGCGCGGGATGCGAGAAAGCTACCGCAAGACCACGAGCCACTGACTTCATTATGGTACTAACTATAGTACTAATGAGTGTTTAAAATATGTGTTGGTATTTGTTCCATATTTAATTGATGTTTGGAGTGACAAATCGTGACAATGATTGTAGCCACGACCTAGTCAGATACATAGCAGGCATTATCTGTTGGGGAAGGCAGTAAAATAAACAGCTGCTGTAACTCCAGAGCCCAGTGAAGCACGACCACAATCTGTATTAATATATTTGTACATTTTACTGATTTAAAGCCCCTGCCGCATTTTATTTGTCCGTATATATGGGGGTGTGCAGGAGCGCAAATGCGTTTTCTAAAGGCGAGAGCCGTTTCGACTTTATCAGCTAAATCCCGTAAGCGTGAACGATTCGTCTGCTTAGCGTAACGAAGGTGGCGATGTTTTTATTACACTTGGCGCGCTGCTATTTGCTTTTACCATTTGTACAAAAGAAGTTACCTAGTTATTTTGCTCTGTGAGATTGATTATTTATACGTTAGATTTACATAATGTTGTATTGACATGTATCAGTTTAGGCAGTCCTCTAGGCTGTTGATAGTAACTTGTCTTAGTGGCTAGTTGGTGATGGGAGTAATCGTAGCAAACTAAGAGTATGTGAGTGATCTTAATTAAGCCTGAGACGAGTCTTAAAGTCCTATGGTTAATTACAGAAGCTATATTTATCTTTTCCTGCCTGTGCCCAAGAGCCACATATTGAAATTATTATAGTTATTGGCCGGTTCTGTGTGTTGTGGCGAAGCTGATTCCAAGTCTGTTTCATTGAATTCTGTTTCATCGTGCTGAAGACATTTTACTTCTTGGTTCAAATGGCTCTGAGCAGTATGGGACTTAACATCTGAGGTCATCAGTCCCCTGGAACTTAGAACTACTTAAAACTAACTAACCTAAGGACATCACACAGATCCATGCCCGAGGCAGGACTCGAACCTGCGACCGTAGCAGTCGCGCTGTTCCGGACTGAAACGCCTAGAACCGTCCGGCTACCGCGGCCGGCTTTTAATTCTTATTCTTTTGTTTGAGCTCAGCTTTCAAGAACTACATTGGGTTGCAAATTAAGTGCTCTTTAATTGTTACTGTTCTGTTGTCCAGAAGATTTTATGTTTAATAAATTAGTTATTAAATTGAGTCCTTGCCTGCAAAACCCCCCAGCCCGAATCCAGCTCCACCCAAACCTTACGCTTCACTGACGTACCCTACCAGGCCCGGTAACCACACCAAACACGAGCAATATTGATGTGCCCTCGTAGCCGTTCTGTCTGTTGCAGAGAACTGCAATTGTAACCGTTTACGAGGAGCGTTTAGCAGGTAATGCGACACTTTTTTTTTAAAAACCAGTTTGGTTTTATTCGAGATTCCAGCACACTCTTTTGTCTACAAAATCCTATATTTCAACACTAACTCCGTTCAATGCAACGGCGTTACGCCACCTTACTGGGAGGTCCTGTATGTCAGCATGATACCACTCTGCTGTTCGACGTTGGAGACAACGTCTTGTTGCACAAATAATTTCCCCATCACCCACGTACTTCATCCCGCGGAGTGCATCGTTCATTGGGCCAAACAGATGGAAGTCGGAAGTTGCGAGGTATGGACTGCAGGGTGGATGAGGAAGAACAGTCCAGTGAAGTTTCGGAGCTGCTCTCGGGTGCACAGGCAAATGTGAGGTCTTACATTGTCATGGAGAAGTTCGTTTGCATTTTTGTGGCGAAGAATACTGTGAAGTCGTTTCTCCAATTTCCTGAGGCTATTTGCGGCCGGCCAGCACGCGGGAGGTCGCATAGGTTTGCGCGACTTTGTTGTAATGGTGACAGACGAGTCGCCCAACGACTCGCTGTGCTTTTGTTCACTGCCAGGTCTCTATAGAAAATCTGTAAGCGACTATGAACATCTGCGATGTCCTGGTTTTCCGCCAAAGGAAACTCAATGACAGCTCTCTGCTCTGCAGTACTTGAGAAGGGAATGAGATAGGGTTATAGCCAATCCACGATGACATTCAGACTCTGCATTGAGCAAGCATTACATCTACATCTACATCTACATCCATTCTCCGCAAGCCACCTGACGGTGTGTGGCGGAGGGTACTTTGAGTACCTCTATCGGCTCTCCCTTCTATTGCAGTATCGTATTGTTTGTGGTAAGAAAGATTGTCGGTATGTCTCTGTGTGGGCTCCAATCTCTCTGATTTAATCCTCATGATTTCTTCGCGAGATATACATAGGAGGAAGCATTATACAGCTTGACTCCTCGACGAAAATGTGTTCTCGAAACTTCAACAAAAGCCCGTACCGAGCTACTGAGCGTCTCTCCTGCAGAGTCTTCCACTGGAGTTTATCTGTCAACTCCGTAACGCTTTCGCGATTACTAAATGATCTTGTAACGAAGCGCGCTGCTCTCCGTTGGATCTTCTCTATCTCTTCTATCAACCCTATCTGGTACGGATCCCACACCGGTGAGCAGTATTCAAGCAGTGGGCAAACAAGTGTACTGTAACCTACTTCCTTTGTTTTCGGATTGCATTTCCTTAGGATTCTTCCAATTAATCTCAGTCTGGCATCTGCTTTACCGACGATCAACTTTATATGATCATTCCATTTTAAATTCCGTTACAGAGGCCAGTTTAAAGAATACCTATAGTGCCGCCACCTGTCGGGACGTCATGAAATTATAGGAGCTGACGCGGAATATTACATGACGTCTCACAACAGATTCCACATTTTTTCACCCGAATTTGTCCGAAAAAAACGTCCCTCGGACATTCCCGTCGATAGTGTATACGTATATGAAATTACGTTGACATCTGACCATGTGCTCTGGGTGTTTCACTTATTTTGTCAGGCAGTATAGTCCAAAGCAAAGGTTCTCAAGATTTTCTCTCATATATCTCTGACACCTACCAGTGTTCGTGTCTTCCAGTCCATTCCCTTCTGACTGTTCTTCTTCCTTTCCCGAGCTACTTTGTCCTTCCTTTGCTCTTTTCTTCGCACTCCTATTTTGTTCGCCTGCCTGAGAACTGTTCGCTCCTGCAGTTACACCCTAATTACTCCACTGCGAACAAGTGTAGCTGAGCCCGTTGCCGCCTGGCGCACCTTGGCTGCCGGGGCCACAGCACACCCCGCACTGCTCTGGGAGGGACGGAGTGCAGCCGTGGGGAGGGTAATCGCCCGGAAAGCACGCGTGTCCCCGGCCCGGCCGTTTTTTGCCGCTCTGTTATCGCACCGCGCGCCACGCGCGTAATTAATAATAGCCGCATGGGTTGGCAGCGCCGCAGGTACCGCTCGCACCCGCACGCCACTCACCGCAAACGCGGCTTCGCGCTCCAGCGGCGATGTAAATGTTTTCCAACTGTCAGCGGTGAGCAAAATCCGCTGCTTGCGTACCGTTATCTCATCCGAACCGCGTCGACGAGTTTGCAGTATGTCTTCAACAGATCATTGGGCTGCTGACAATAAGCGAAATCTGGAGAACCATACCCATCAACTCACTGCATTCCGATGTTCTTTTTATCTACAGCCTCGCTCATCTGCAAGTTGGTTTTTATGTATTATTTATATACTTTCTTAAATCTGTCCTCCTGTCTGCAGGGCACACAACCTACAGTACATACGAAATTCTGTATACAGGTGTCAGGGCTAAAAGTGCAGATATTATGATAATTGGTACCTTAATATCTCTGCGTCCGACAGTCTTCCCGCAAACACATAAAATGATTTACTACTTGATGTTTTCTTCACGGGCGTAACTGCGTCACAAAGTGGACTTCTTCTGTCAGTGTAGACAATCCATTTTCCGTTCACACGTCTACACTTCGATATCTGATCTGCTGCCCAGGGGAAAATAAACATTAAAGGCTTGCTTGTCCCACATTTATTTGCAGATGCCAACCGACTTAAAAACATATTACCAGTAATAGTCATAACTATTAGTCTGCAAAAGAAGTGAACACTGCTGCAACGTTGTTCACTACACTGTCCCCAGTCATAAATAGAAAGACTATGTGATCAAAAGTATTCGAACACCTGGCTGAAAATGACTTACAAGTTCGTGGCGCCCTCCATTAGTAATGCTGGAATTCAATATGGTGTTGGCCCACCCTTAGCCTTGATGACAACGTTCACTCTCACAGGAATATGCTCCATCAGATGCTGGAAGGTTTCTTGGGGAATACCAGCCCATTTTTCACGGAGTACTACAGTGAGGAGTGATATCGATGTCGGTCGATGAGGCCTGGCACTAAATGGGCGTTCCAAAACAGCCCAAAGGTGTTCTGTAGAATTCAGGTGAGGACTCTGTGCAGGCCAGTCCATTACAAGGATTTTATCGTCGTGTAACCACCCCGCCACATTCTGTGCAGTATGAACAGGTACTCGATCGTGTTGAAAGATGCAATCGCGATCCCAGAATTCTCTTCAAAAGTGGAAAGCAAGAAGGTGATTAAAACGTCGATGTAGGCCTGTGCTATGATAGTGCCACGCAAAACAACAAGGTGTGCAAGCTCCATGCATGAAAGCACGACCACACCATAACACCACAGCCTCCGAATTTTACTGTTGGCATCACACACGCTGTCAGGTGACGTTCACCGAGCATTCATAGTACCCACACCTTGCCATCGGATCACCACATTGTGTACAGTGATTCGTCACTCCACACAACTTTTTTCCAGGGTTCAGTCGTCCAATGTGTACGCTCCTTACACCAAGCGAGGCGTCGTTTGGCATTTACCGGCGTGATGTGTGACTTATGAGCAGCCGCTCGAATATGAAATCCAAGTTTTCTCACCTCCCGCCTGTCACGGTACTTGCAGTGGATACTGATGCAGTACGGAATTCCCGTGTGATGGTCTGGACAGATATCTGCCTATTACACATTACGACCCTCTTCAAGTGTCAGCGGTCTCTGTCTGTCAACAGACGAGATCGGCCTGTACGCTTTTGTGCTGTAAGTGTCCCTTCACATTTCCACTTCACTATCACATCGGAAAAAGAGGACCTAGGGATGTTTAGGAGTGTGGAAATCTCGCGTACAGACGTATGACACAAGTGACATCTAGTCACCTGAGCACGATTGAAGTCCGTGAGTTTCCCAGAGTACCGCATTCTGCTCTGTCACGATGTCTAATGACTACTGACGTCGCTGATATGGAGTACCTGGCAGTAGGTAGCAGCACAATGCACCTAATATGAAAAACGTATGTTTTCGGGGATGTCCGGATACTTTTGATCACGTAGTGTATCTGCACTACGAGGGCTTTTCGGAAAGTAGGGTCCAATCGGTCGCGAAATGGAAAACACAGTGAAAATAAAAAATGTTTTATTTGCAACAGTTAACTACACCTTCCAGCTACTCCTCTACGTAGTTGCCGCTCTGACTTAGATATCTGCGCAGTATTGTACCAACTCTACAATACCCTTGTCATAGAATGCAGCCGCCTGTGCTTTCTGCCATTTCTCTACGCTGAGCTGCAGCTTGTTGTCTAAACCTAAATGTTGTCTTCATAACCAGCTTGTCAAGTGAGTGGAGATAAAAATCAGAGAGACCAAATCCGGGCTGTATGGTAGGCGATCAACAGTTCCTATCGTAAACGCTGCAGGAGCGTCCTCATTGCCGCCGCAGAGCGCGACCGGTAATTGTCATGAAGGATTAAATGTATGACAGTTATGTTGTGTGGGCTGCATGAAATCAGCCGAAATCTCTCACAGGCACTCATACTTGGTGGGAGATACTGCTTTCTAGGCACCTTTATGTGCTGACTGTTCGCGCAGAACTGAAATAGCCACACGACGCGATTGACATGTGTAGTAGAGACACAGTCCAACACATATACGCAAAACTTCATCGGATTTTCCACTATGGTTTCCATTTCGCGATCGTCGGACCTTACTTTCCCAATAGCCCTAGTATACCGCTAATACTTTGTATGTACAAAACAAAAAGTCTATTTTGTAATTATAGTTGTTGAAAATTCACAGTGTAACGTACCTCTTTGTCAGATGTACAAAGGTTTTATTATAATAATATTTCCATTGTTCGTCAGTTGTTTTTCGAATAACTTTATCGGAATAAATAGAAGGAATTATACTTGTTGTTTCATTTCACTCCTAATTTATTATTTTGGAGGGTGATTAATTAATGTATGTCAGATACTGGGCCCATTTACATATATAACTTCCTCCATCTACGACGTCAAGTTTCACTTGTAGGTTTCTGCATGATTTTAGTCACATTTTGACAGGCTGTATCTACATGTGCTGAACACCTTCTTTTGCCGTCGAGGTATACCCTTAAATACATGCATTTAATTCTAACTGGACTGTTACCTAGTTTAAGAGGTACCTTTAAACATCAAATGTGTAGTTTTACTTGCAGGGGTTGTTAATTTGCGATTCCTGCACCACCACTGCATCTTTGAGAGAATGTCGTTTCCATTTTCTCCTGGATTTCGCCTGTAACCTCAGAGGCCACCACAAAGTTGTCCTCAGCATAAGCAACAACTCCATCCGCTTCATCATTGTCGACCAACAATTGCACTAGCGGTACAGTTGTCAGGTACCAGAAAACTGGTCGATGTATTGAGCCCTGTAGGTGGATGTTGGTTTTAACACCTTAGTGCTTTACTAGGGGTGGTCTTATTGGAGAATGCATGACTATGCCTCCTTACGAACTTGGGACAGCCAGTTGCAGGGGGACCCACAGTTTAGCGCTAACTTCGAAACACGACGCAACTCGGCCTTTCTCATACACATAAATCATTGCGAGAGGTGGACGAAGTAGTAAATCACAGAAAAAAATTCTAGATTCAACTGAAGTTTGAACCTGTGCCCTACGGATTTGTAGTCTGACATCTAGTTAAAATGATGAGAAATTTCACCATTCCGTTACTGTACGCATTTATTTCGCAAACCCATTTCATAGCGTAACAACAATTTCAGTTTATCTAAAAAAGTAATCACACTCAATAATTGCTAAGGAACGTACAAGATTAATCTGTGATTATACAGAGAATATAAACACAGCAACTAAGAGCAGTGTTCCATCGACAAATATGGAAACAGTACAAGCGCACTATACAAAAGAATACAATTTCATCATACATATATTGATCTACATTTATGCCTTAAGGAACACTGTGAAGTGTGCGGTTAAGTGAGATTTTTGTTGGACCATATTGTACGGTTTCTATTTCTTTTCAAGGATGGATCGTGGAAAGAATGACTACTTGTAAATCTCTGAGCGATTTGTTGTTTGGCTGATTTTTTTATGCGTGATCTCTAGGTCTATAAGGGGCTGAAAAACATTTATAGATTGTGCCCTGAAAGACGACATTTGAAGTTTGTGAAACAAGTTCTAGTGAAATGTACAGCGTCGTTCTTAGTGTGTCTGCCAGTTAACATTTTTCTAAACATCTATGTTACAGTCTATCAGCAATCACAAAGCGATCATCAGTACAACCCTTCATTATAAACGCTAATAGTCTCTATTAGTCTGATCTGAGTCCTACACACTTTACCGGTAGTAAGAATGGGGAGCACAAATGTTTTTTGTGTAGTCTCTTTTGCTCACAAACTGCACTTTCCCAGTACAGTAGTGATGAATTGTAGCCTGCCCTTTGTTTTACTTCTGCCTGTGCTTATGTGGACGTTCTATTTGGTGTCTTCACACATTGCTAATCCCAAATACTTCTTCAGAGTTGGCAAAATAAAACTGGCCCAGAAAATATTTCTTCCTCCTTAAGATAGTCTACCCGGAACGCGGATGACGTAAGATGGTTTGCCTGTCTGAAGTTGCATGGATTGTTTTATGGGCTGGTTTTACTTTTCCCAGCCTGTGTGATAAGACTGACTATAATTGTTAATCCTGTTGTTAAAAGATACCAGTCTTTTACGTTTATTTTACTTAAAAGACGACTGTGTTTCCTTATGAACGACAACATGCGTTAACCACACTTTCATTACTCTTCTCGTAGAGGGCGGTCAGAATTAAAAGTGTACCTGCTCACAAGGGCTGAGCGTGGGTTGTTATGATAGCATGTCAGCGAAACTTGTAGATATGCTAATGCGTTAATGAGAAACCGTTTTATATAGGGGAAAAAATAGATCCAGTTCTGGCCGCCAGGTGCAAATCTGGCGCGAACAGCATCTCGTCGACATCTCCGATGCTCGTATTCAACAAATTGTGTAAGCGGAGGTTAATAATAAAATCAACATTATGTCTTTGTCACTTGTTTGAACTTCTCTGTCCACGTCCCGTCGCTAATCCACTACATCGGCTGCTGAAACATTTATATATGTCTTTCTTGCATTCTCAACACCAGATTGGCATCTGGTAGCGAAAATTGAAACTAATTTTTTCCAGCGTAAATCGGTTCCGTATTAACACATCAGAATATCTACCAAGTTTCGCTGCCATACGATAATTACAGTCCACACTGGACCTCTGTGAGTAGCTGCTCTTTAATTATAACTACAGGGTGACAGGTATTGAATTGTACGAAAAAAACGTAAATTAGTTACAAACGGTGTGCACACCCTTTATTCAACATATAAACGTCAGGATATGACATGTTCGATATGCCTACCATCGTTGGCGATAATGGAGCGCAGACGAATAGCGAAATTATACAAGACCCGCTGAAGTCTCGGAACGTAGTTGCTGTCGATGATCTCCTGCATGGCTCTTTTCGGCTGAGCAATGTTTTGGCGCTATTGTTGTACACCTCGTTTTTAATTGAGCTCCACGAAAAGAAGTCACATGTGTTTAGATCCGGAGAATATGGCGGCCAACTGAGGCCCATGCCAATGGCCTCTGGGGACCCCAGAGCCAGAATGCGGTCCCCGAAGTGCGCCTCCAGAATATCAAACACTCTCCTCCTTCGGTGGGGCCGAGGTCCGTCTTGCATGAACCACATCCTGTCTAAATCAGGCTCACTTTGGATAACTGGGATGAAATCGTCTTCCAATACCTTCATGTACCGTTCGGCGGTCACAGTGCCTGCCATCAAGGAATATCGCATCGGTTATTCCGTGACTGGACACTAACACCGCAATCACCCGTTGACTGTTAGAGGCTTCTCTATCGCGAATTGCGGGTTCTCACTCCCCCAAATGCGCCAAAAAATGGCTCTGAGCACTATGGGATTTAACTGCCGTGGTCATCATCCCCCTAAAACTTAGATCTACTTAAACCTAACTAACGTAAGGACATCACATGCCCGAGGCATGATTCAAACCTGCGACCGTGGCGGTTGCGCGGTTCCGAACTGTATCTCCTAGAACCGCTCGGCCACTACAGCCGGCCAAATGCGCCAATTTCGCTTATTGACGAACCCATACAAACGAAAGTGGGCTTCATCGCTAAACCCGCATACTAATTCCCATTGTACACCGCGGCCAATCATGCAGTTTGAACATTCTAACGCAAACCGTTCAGAAGTTATGACGATTTTATTGCACATAGTTCAATAATTGCCACCCTGTACGTAGAACTTTCTCAGACTTCAGCAGATGAAGTACTTGCTGAAACAAAGGTACAACATCAGCATTGATAGTCGTGAAGCGGGAAATTCTTTGGGCACCAGAAAGACGTGTCTCTTGCTTATGTTGGTCACAGAGTAGGTATTGAGGAGTTCCGGTGGCATGGAAACGCAGGTACAGCTTTGGTGTAAATGGGATGTGACTGTGAGACCGAGAGGCTGAGCTGCGCTGGAAGCTGTAGGTAACGTGATCTCTATCTTTTTTAAACATATTTCGTAAAAAGGTTTTCATGACTCCTAATATTTCATTTATCCGTTAGTACTGAGGACGCATTCTGTGTATTTTACAGCCACATATTTTTCATTCCCTATTGCATTCATGTTAGTCTAAATATAGATTAATTTGAAACTGTGGTTACTAATTCTGTAGACTCACTACATTATTCCGCAAACCGCGGATTACCTTTTTCCCGCGGCCAGGATATTAGCTTTTTGCAACAGATTCAACTACTGGTACGTGCCATCGCACACACTTGGTACAAGCAAATGTTTTTCTTTTCAGCATAAAAGGTAAGTTTGTCGCTCTACACACGTCCTCTTTATTGAGTATGTTGGGAGGTCTCTTACAGGAAGTTACAATGCCTATTACTTGCTTCTGCCTCAGACACATTAAAAAAAGAAAACCAGTAAAATAATCTGAGGGAAGATTACACTATATTCTGACCGATATGAAGACACGTCTCTCTCTGTCTCTGTCTCTGTCTCTGTCTCTCTCTCTCTCTCTCTCTCTCTCTCTCTCTCTCTCTCTCTCCTCTCCCCCCCCCCCCTCTCTCTCTCTCTCTCTCTCTCTCTCTCTCTCTCTCTCACACACACACACACACAAATGGTTCAAATGGCTCTGAGCACTATGGGACTTAACATCTTAGGTCATCAGTCCCTAGAACTTAGAACTACTTAAACCTAACTAACCTAAGGACATCACACACATCCATGCCCGAGGCAGGATTCGAACCTGCGACCGTAGTAGTCCTGCGGTTCCGGACTGCAGCGCTAGAACCGCACGACCACCGCGGCCGGCCACACACACACACACAGCCACAATGCCACATCCACACATTTCTCTTTAATATGATGCAGCGACACAAATAGCAACAGAATCAGAAATCTACAGAGAAAAGAGAAACTAAATCTTAGGTATACGTAGGGGACCTTTGAAATCTGCATCGTTAGACTGCAAGCTTCAGTACATTGTGTAATAACTTCATTGAACCCGAAACACACCGACAAAATTTAGAATGTAGTTCAGGGTATTATTCGAGTGCTCTGGTATTGTAGGGAAGGAGAATGCTCGACTTCGTTATATTGGGGCAATTCTGGGAATGTGGAGTGCATCCACAAAGGAGATGTCGTATACAACGCTAGTGCGGCTCATTCTTGAGTACTGTTCGAGTGTCTGAGATCGCCACGAGGTCGGATGAAATGAAGACATCGGAACAATTCAGTGGCGTGCTGCTAGATTTGTTACCGGTAGGTTAGATCAGCACTCAGATACTACGGAGATGCTTTGTGAACTCAAAGGCAAATTCCCAGAGGGAAGTCGATGCTCTTTCTGCAAGGCACTATTGCTCAAATTTAGAGAAACTGCTTTTGAGACGGACTCCAGAGAGATTCTACAGCCGCCAATGTAGAGTTCACGTAATAACCATAAAGAAAAAAAAATACGAGAAATTACTGCTCGTTCGGAGGCTTCTAGGCAGTCGTCTTTCTCTCGCTCTATTTGCGGGAGTGGAACAGGAGAAATGACTAGAAATGACTAGAAATTGTATAATGTAACCTTCGCCATGCACCGTACGGTGGTTTGCGGAGTATATATGTAGATGTAGATCAAGGACCCGAGATCTCCGGTGGCTCTTTACAAAGTAATTGCTTTTCGTTTGATTTCTCGTCTTTAGTTTTCGACCTGAAGATTGCATTCAGTAGGTTATTGCTCGGTGCTGTCTCTATTTTTTCCGGCTGAGTAAGTTGTTTGTTAACAGTTATGCACAGGAGTAGGGATAGGTTTAGTCCTGGAGAGTTTGCCGAAATGCAGATCGTGTATGGGTTCACTTAACGCACCACGACGCTATGTTGAGATATTCTCCTATCGGCGGTAAACCCGGTTACAGATTTTTGGATTGTTGTGAAGGCATTATTTCCATAAATAAAGGTAACTTGGGTGACAAACAGAATAAATCTAAATAACATCATTACCCTATAGCAATCCCCCGGAGATCACTGGTCCCTGATACCAAAGTACTCAGAAATATCCCTGAACAACATCCGAAATTTTCTCGAGCGAGTTCACCCTGCGATGAACATTTCAAACATTCCATACATTAGGGAACAATGAATAGCTTTAGCAAAAAATCACAATGATTTTGGAGTCAATTGGCAGGCAATATATAATATCGGTCATTTTTGAAACACCCTAAAAATGACCAGTATAATTGAAACAGCAATAAAAACTAAACGAGAATCCATAGAAATACACCGTTTGTTGCAATATGCTTGGGACAACAGTACATTTTCAGGCGGACAAACTTTCGAAATTACAGTAGTTACAATTTTCAACAACAGATGGCGCTGCAAGTGATGTGAAAGATATAGAAGACAACGCAGTCTGTGGGTGCGCCATTTTGTACGTCGTCTTACTGCTGTAAGCGTGTGCTGTTCACAACGTGCAAGTGTGCTGTGGACAACACGGTTTATTCCTTAGAACAGAGGATTTTTCTGGTGTTGGAATTCCACCGCCTAGAACACAGCGTTGTTGCAACAAGACGAAGTTTTCAACAGAGGTTTAATGTAACCAAAGGACCGAAAAGCGATACAATAAAGGATCTGTTTGAAAAATTTCAACGGACTGGGAACGTGACGGATGAACGTGCCGGAAAGGTAGGGCGACCGCGTACGGCAACCACAAGGGCAACGCGCAGCTAGTGCAGCAGGTGATCCAACAGCGGCCTCGGGTTTCCGTTCGCCGTGTTGCAGCTGCGGTCCAAATGACGCCAACGTCCACGTATCGTCTCATGCGCCAGAGTTTACACCTCTATCCATACAAAATTCAAACGCGGCAACCCCTCAGCGCCGCTACAATTGCTGCATGAGAGACATTCGCTAACGATATAGTGCACAGGATTGATGATGGCGATATGCATGTGGGCAGCATTTGGTTTACTGACGAAGCTTATTTTTACCTGGACGGCTTCGTCAATAAACAGAGCTGGCGCGTATGGGGAACCGAAAAGCCCCATGTTGCAGTCCCATCGTCCTTGCATCCTCAAAAAGCACTGGTCTGGGCCGCCATTTCTTCCAAAGGAATCATTGGCCCATTTTTCAGATCCGAAACGATTACTGCATCACGCTATCTGGACATTCTTCGTGAATGTGTGGCGGTACAAACTGCCTTAGACGACACTGCGAACACCTCGTGGTTTATGCAAGATGGTGCCCGGCCACATCGCACTGCCGACATCTTTAATTTCCTGAATGAATATTTCGATGATCGTGTGATTGCTTTGGGCTATCCGAAACATACAGGAGGCGGCGTGGATTGACCTCCCTATTCGCCATACATGAACCCCTGTGACTTCTTTCTGTGGGGACACTTGAAAGACCAGGTGTACCGCCAGAATCCAGAAACAATTGAACAGTTGAAGCAGTACATCTCGTCTGCAAGTGAAGCCATTCCGCCAGACACGTTGTCAAAGGTTTCGGGTAATTTCATTCAGAGACTACGCCATATTATTGCTACGCATGGTGGATATGTGGAAAATATCGTACTATAGAGTTTCCCAGACCGCAGCGCCATCTGTTGTTGACAATTGTAACTACTGTAATTTCGAAAGTTTGTCTGCCTGAAAATGTACTGTTGTCCCAAGCATATTGCAACAAACGGTGTATTTCTATCGCTGCTCGTTTAGTTTGTATTGCCGTTTCAAATATACCGGTCTTTTTGAAACTCTCTCTCTCTCTCTCTCTCTCTCTCTCTCTCTATATATATATATATATATATATATGAGAGGGAGGAGGAAGAAAAGGAGGGAGGAAATCAGGGAAATCAGGAAGAATAAAAGTTGCAGCAGGGGACTGAAAAAGTACAGTAGGAAGCTAACTTCCGATTAAATACTGCAATTTGCTTGATGTGAAGGAACATATCATTTTTGTGCCGTTAGTCATTCCAATTAGGATATAGCAGAGGATAGAAATGTATTGCGGACAATGAATGAACACGTACAATCGCGTGGTTGTGAAATATCCACTGGCGGTCAGACACGGGAGTGGCTTTCATAACGACCTTCTAAATCTGACCTACCCGCGTGCCTCAACGTGCCGTCGCAGCGTTACGTGGACGCTGTGTAGTAATACGTGTGAGCAATAGGCGATTGAATTGAATTGTTTGTTTTCAGGAGGACATGTAAATTACGAAACGCATTCAGTTATGATATAAAGCGTGAAATATATTTTATCTGGAGAACAGTGACAGTTTGCTCCTCTGTAATGGCAATAATGTTAACCGTTTTTAAAGCCTGATGACGTAACTGCAGGTGATTTAGTTCACTGTATAACATCGTTTTTCTTAGTAATTACAACGCGGTTCTCTCTCCACGTAGTGTTCCCATTTCCTCCTAGAATAGAAATTCTGTTAGCAAACACAAGATGCAACTGAATACAGCAATGAAACAAGTTTACGGTAAAGGGTTTAGGTAACTTTTTCGCAGAATATAATAGTGTAGGAGATCCATTACGTGATGAACTGAAATGAGTACTTTACTTTCGAGTATTTTACTTTTATTTCCTAATGTCAAAAAATGTTAATTAAAATATACATCTTCTCCCCACTCCACAGAGCATCGAACCTATCCACAGGGAATGCACCAAATCTTCCTGAAGAGTAAAAATATGAATAAAATTTAAGATTTAATACAATAATTGTTATGACAGCGAAATATCAGAATATGAGGATTTAAAAAGATTGTAACCCCTCAACATACCATACATACATATGTTATACAGGGTGTTACAAAAAAGTACGGCCAAACTTTCAGGAAACATTCCTCACACACAAATAAAGAAAAGATGTTATGTGGACATGTGTCCGGAAACGCTTCATTTCCATGTTAGAGCTCATTTTAATTTCGTCAGTATCTACTGTACTTCCTGTTGCTGTGTGTTTCCATTCCATGATTAATGTGATTTGAAGAGAAGTAATAAAATGAGCTCTAACATGGAAAGTAAGCGTTTCCGGACACATGTCCACATAACATATTTTCTTTCGTTGTGTGTGAGGCATGTTTCCTGAAAGTTTCGCCGTACCTTTTTGCAACACCCTGTGTAATAAATGTGTGACACTTATTGTGAAATCCCGTTATAATTTTACAGTTAATATAAAACCCTTGTATCCCTTAATTTAATAGGAAATATTCGTGTAGTTAACGTCTTCGCACTCGGGTAGATAAATAAAATAAGTAAACACAGTAATCGGGTTTCGAACAAAGAGCGCATAATTATAAATTCGCGACGCAAACCACTGAACCATCATTTCGCCTGAGGATTTTACGCGGAGGAAAGCTCAGAAAGTACCTCGAAAATTTAGACCGTCGTTTCTTCAGAAATGTTGGAGTATCTACGTACAAGCCGAGACACGTGCTCCTCTCCCACTGAGCGAAATTCTTGGGAAATCGGGTGATAGCACTTGTCGTGTTCTCCTCGTAAGAGCGCTCCTCCGCCATTAAGCCAATCCTCTCCTCCAGCAAGTTCCACGGTCGCTGCTAGTTCACGTCCCCCTAATAAGGTGTAGTTTGGGCGGCGCTGGTAGTGGTGGGGGGTGCGCGCCGTGACAGCGGGCTGGCGCCGAGCAGAGTCCCCGCCGTATTTTAGGCGTCGCGGCGCGGCGCTGCGCGGGCGCCGGTTGGTTGGCTGTTTGGCGCCGGCAGCTGCTGCCATTAACACAATTAACGCTTAAATTACTGCTCCGGCGCGACCGTATCGATTGTGGCTGCTGGGCGCGGCTTGTGCCCGCTGCGCAGCCAACTCACCGCGCCGCCTACAAACACCACTCACCGTAACGTCGCCAGCAAAGCGGCGACAAAGACTTCACTCGCGTCCTGCCCAACTGCCAGCGGATCCACAAGAAACAAAAACAGTCAAGTGCGAATCTTTCACACTGTACTGTCAACAGCGCTTTGGAAGTTGCATACACTACTGGCCATTAAAATTGCTACATCACGTAGATGACGTGCTACAGACGCGAAATTTAACCGACAGGAAGAAGATGCTTTTCAGAGCATTCACACAAGTTGGCGCCGGTGGCGAGACCTACAACGTGCTGACATGAGGGACGTTTCCAACCGATTTCTCATACACAAACAGCAGTTGACCGGCGTTGTCTGGTGAAACGTTGTTGTGATGCCTCGTGTGAGAAGGAGAAATGCGGTACCATCACGTTTCCGACTTTGATAAACGTCGGTTTGTAGCCTATCGCGATTGCGATTGATCGTGTCGCGACATTGCTGCTCGCGTTGGTCGAGATCCAATGACTGTTAGCACCATATGGAATCGGTGGGTTCAGGAGGGTAATACGGAACATCCTGCTGGATCCCAACTGACTCGTATCACTAGCAGTCGAGATGACAGACATTTTATCTGTATGGCTGTAACGCATCGTGTAGCCATGTCTCGATCCCTGAGTCAACAGATGGGGACGTTCGCAAGACAACAACCATATGCACGAACAGTTCGGCGACGTATGCAGCAGCATGGACTATCAGCTCGGAGACCGTGGCTGCGGTTACCCCAGACAGGAGCGCCTGCGATATGGTGTACTCAACGACGAACCTGGGTGCACGAATGGCACAACGTCATTTTATGGGATGAATCCAGGTTCTGTTTACAGCATCATGATGGTCGCATCCGTGTTTGGCGACATCGCGGTGAACGCACATTGGAAGCGTGTATTCGTCATCGCCATAGTGGCGTATCACCCGACGTGACGGTATGGTGTGCCATTGGTTACACGTCTCGGTCACCTCTTGTTCGCACTGACGGCACTTTGAACAGCGGACGTTACATTTCATATGTATTACGACCCGTGGCTCTACCCTTCATTCGATCGCTGCGAAACCCTACGTTTCAGCAGGATGATGCAAGACCGCATGTTGCAGGTCCTGTACGGGCCTTTCTTCATACAGAAAATGTTCGACTGCTGCCCTGGTCAGTACATTCTCCAGAACTCTCGCCAATTGAAAACGTCTAGTCAATGGTGGCCGAGCAAGTGGCTCGTCACAATACGCCAGTCACTACTCTTGATGAACTGTGGTATCGTGTTGAAGCTGCATGGGCAACTGTACCTGTACACGCCATCCAAGCTCTGTTTGCTTCAATGCCCAGCCGTATCAAGGCCGTTATTACGGCCAGAGGTGGTTGTTCTGGGTACTGATTTCTCAGGATCTATGCACCCAAATTGCGTGAAAATGTAATCACATGTCAGTTCTAATATAATATATTTTTCCAATGAATACCTATTTATGATCTGCATTTCTTCTTGGTGTAGCAATTTTAATGGCCTGTAGTGTGTGACCCGCTTACTAGAGAAAGGCAACATGTTCGTATCTCCCCTTTTACAGTAGAGATGAAAAACTGAATAAAACCAATGTATGCACTTTATCACCTGGCGTATTTTTTGGTTTCTTGATGTAGGTGTACTTGCTTATTACATACACGGAAATGTCAAGTATGGAGTAAGGAGAAAGAGGGAGACGTTTTTCTTGGTGTTCCCCGTGTTCCCTCTCTCACTCAGTACACAGGATTTACAAATTAATTTTGGAGTTAAGCTACTTGTTTTAAAGTAGGATTGTACAATAAATGTTTTTTATTGTATTAAACATTGCTACACATTTCTAAATAATATTTGAAATTTTGCGTGGTTGCATTACTTACGAGAGTGGTTTAAAACCGTTTCGGAACGGAATAGAAGAAAAGCACTTCCAGTCCTGAACTTTTTTTATTTTTCAATGTAGTCTCCTCATAGACTAATGTGCTTGGTTCAACGATGTTTCAATGCATTGATCCCGTCTCGAAAATGAGTTTCGTCCAGGCCTGCAAAATAGTTGCCAGCTCTGGCTATCAATTTCTTCATTTGAAGTGAATCTTCGTCCACCAAGAAAAATTTTCAGGTTTTGGAAGAGATGGAAGTCTGACGGAGTCATATCAGGTGAATAACGCAGCTCTGCCAACAATACATACCTTATTTCGTGCAATTTTGCCATGCCGACGGAACATGTGTGCGACCGTGCAATGTCTTGATGGAAGATGATCTTCTTCCTTGCTAAATCTGGCCTTGTTTTGCGTATCTTTTGTTGCAATTTGTCCGGGAGGTTAGCATAGTATTGTTAGTAATTGTTTGGCCAGTGAGGATATAATCTAATCCTTCGCCTCGGCATCCCGGAACACTGTTGCCATGACCTTTCCCGCCGAAGGGATTGTATTTGCTTTCTTTGGTGGAGCAGAATCAACATGTTTCCACTGCTTTGACTGTTGTTTTGTCTTGGAGTGTTGTAGTGCACCCAAGTTTCATCTTTGTTCACAAACCGGCGCAAAAAACCTTGTCCGTTTCTCCTAAAAAGGGCCAAACATTGTTCCGATATGCCCATTCTCACGCGTTTTTGATCCAGCGTCAAGAGTCGCGGCACCTATCTTGCAGATAATTTTTTCATTTCTAAGTCTTCATTTAAAATGTGATATACCCTTTCAGAAGACATCTGGAAAGCGTGAGAAATTGCACACACTTTCAATCGGCTATCTTCCATGACCATTTTTACGATGATTTCTGGAGTAGTGACACATCTTGGCCGACCACTACGTGGATCATCATCTAAGCTCTCCAGACCAAATTTAAATTCATTTGTCCACTCGGCAACAGCTGAATATGAAGGAGCAGAGTCCCCCCAGTGTATTATGGAAATCGACTTAAATGCCTTCATACCTTTCTGTACTTAATCACTGTTCGAATCTCGATTTTTTCCATCTCCGCAAATTACTACGCGGGAACAACTACAGAGCCACGTCACTTTCATAGCTCTCTTGCAAGAGCACTGACGTGGCACGTTTTTACAGTTAACAGTAGAATGAATATCTCGTGAACAAATCGTTGCGCCAGCGCTGACCTCTCGTAGTGATTCCGAGAACTTTACAAACCAATCTCGCAATTACCTTCATCTTCATCACGAAATGCCGTTGTTGTCGGTCATCGCTTGTCTGAATTTCAAAACTGCTCGTCGTTTTGACGGACGGAGACCAAAGATTTCTTGATGTAATCTGTTTTATGGTTATTTACAGGCAGTACAGATATGTAAGCTTTCTTTGAACATAGTTCCGAAAGTTGTACATATTTTCTCAACCTAATAATTGGCCATCGTCAAGCCAGCAATATTCACGTTGCCCGCATAATGTTCAGATTTTCAGCAGAAAGGTCGTCTCATGGTATTTTCAAGTGTGAGAACCTGTTTCAGGAGTCCAGGAACAACTTTACCATACGGATCATCGCCGAGGCAGATTCTTTTTTTGAATGTAGGCCGACGGGAACTGTAGCCACTGACAGAAACCACCTTCATTTGAGCACCTGAAAACATGTTATCGATTTTTTACGAATGTTCAACAACGTCACCCGCTCCTTCTTCAGCGTTCTTCCAATTATCCCGAGGCTTCTATCATTCGCCTTAAACGAGCGACCTCTAATGGGCAAAATAACTTTAAAGTCATTGAATGTTTAAATCTCATACAGCGCCTTCATCATCCAAAGAAGGGTATTATTCTTGTTCTGGCCAACCAATTATCCCCTAACATGTATAAAATTTTTGCGTCCTTGTCGATCTGATTTTCGATATCCCAGTTCAAGATCGTACTCATTTTATTTGAGTCCTTTCCTCCTTCACCTTTTGATAGACAATAACTGCCATTTCCCGTTAAGCGTGATTTGCAAATTAGCCTTGTAGTGCCGCTACACCCATGTCCCGGACTTTGTGTGCAGTACATGGAAAATTGACGGCGTTGCTAGCCCGCGTTATCGTGAAAACAGGGTTCCTTTTTGCGATAAATAATGCAAGGATCCACTCAGGGCCAATACCGCCAAAAAATGTAACTTTATAAATTCCGTACTAGCTGCCTTTCTGCAGAAAGCGATACATATATTCCACGACCAGTGTTTGCGTCGATGAATTTCTTTGCAACGCCTGACAAAAAATGTGAAGTACACAGAACGGGAGGAGGAAGGGAAGTGAAACTTCATGCGTTGAGAGGGTATGCGATGCCGTTTCAGTGATTACAAAATCGAGTCTAACTGACAAAGAACTTGGCAGTATGACCTTATTTATCAGTATGTTGCTACACGCCCCTCTGGCCTGGATGCAGGCACTGACTCGGGGGCTGGCCGATGTGGCCGTGCGGTTCTAGCCGCTTGAGTCTGGAACCGCGTGACCGCTACTGTCGCAGGTTCGAATCCTGCCTCTGGCATGGATGTGTGTGCCTCTTGGATGGATGTGTGTGATATCCTTAGGTTTAAGTAGTAGTTCTAAGTTCTAGGAGACTGATGACCACAGAAGTTAAGTCCCATAGTGCTCAGAGCCATTTGAACCATTTTTGAACTGACTCGAGTTGGGAAGTGTCCCATGACGTCGTCGTATCCTGTCCTGGGACAAGCCGTCCCACAACTGACATCCTCCATACTGGCGCTGGAACGGAGTTGACGTTCGAACTTGTCCCACATATATTATATAGAAGACAGATCTGCGGATCTTGATGAACACGGCGGCAACATCACGCACACAGTTCGGGAGTACACGTTCCATGAATGAACGAGCATTCTCCTGTTGCAAAATGGCACCACAATACTGTCGAAAGAGGGGTAACACGTTCTCTCAATCACTACCAGTCATGATATGAAATCTTACGCGACGGCTTCTCACACCACAAAGCCAGGAGTAACCCCGCTGTGCGTCTCCAAAACACTGGAACGATGGGTCATCCTCTCATGTCACCACCATACTCTCCGGCGATGTCGGTCCAGGGTACTGCAGAGCCGTGATTCATCACTGAACACAACGGGACGTCATTTATCAGCAGTCCATACTTCCTGGTCACGGCAGCACTCTTAACACAGCGATTTGTGTAGTGGTGTTGAATGGTACTGTAATTCCCAACTACGGCTGTTGCTAGGCTCCGACCAATGATGCGGGATGACAGAGAATGTTGCAGGCAGTCCATTACTTGTTCTCGGATGGCAGGCTCAGATGTTAAGGAATAACGGTGTGTCTGTTGCACAATACGGTGGTCCTCCGGTGTGGTGTCAGACTTGGTCGACGAGAGCCTTGGTGACGACTATGCTTCCCTTCACGTTCCTACTTCGCGTAACACAGAGCGACTGTCATATCTCAATGCCTCACAAATCTAAATATTGCACGATTCGAGCAACCAGCCAACCAGAGACCTACACTGAGGCCCATTTCAAACTATGTCAGGTACTGAAGTGACATCGAACATGTCTTTTGGGTGCTGCAATGTTTTTGGGAGCAGTTGATTATCTGATTTTCCCCCTTTCCCCGCTTGCAGATCCATAATACACGGTCCCGCCACAATAATGTGACCATCACTTCCGTTCAACGTCAACGTGTAATAATCACTCACAGACAACAGGTAGCAGCCCGAACAGCAGAAGGCATATAAAGCGTATCTCTGGGATGCGGAAAACAGTGCAGTTGTTCTCGTAATGTGGAAACGGAGCGATTTATCTGACGTCCATAAGGGAATCAACTTTTAAGAAGTGTAGCTTATTAATAACGGTATGAAAAAAGACGCACGAAAAGAGAAATGGTAGCCAAACAATATCATTTTTTATAAACGATGGAAGCATTTCCGAGACGGCTAAGTTTGTATGTAAACAGTTCGAGTGCCGCCGTTGTTAAAGTATACCGTCTGTGACAAAATGCACTATTCAGAACTGACGCTGAGGTGACTGTGGCGCACCACGGACCATAATTGACCGGGTGAACGACAGCTGCGGAGGTGTGTGCTGGTGAATAGATGTTAACGTTTGAGCAACTGGCCGCCCGAAACACATTTCACCCGAACAAAACTGGGCTTACCATTCCCGGGAAAAGGTTCCTGTACGGAAGGTTTTGACGTATTCTGCAGATGAATACGTAGGTAAAGTATGGTTGTAAAGGTGGTATCTCAGGTTAGTGGCGTGCTTTACGGTGTACAGCCGAGTTGTTGATTCCGCATTATGCACAATATTTCGAAGACCGACCCATTCGTCTTCTTCAGGTACCGCGAACTGTACGTTTCACGGTATATCAATGAGAACTCTGAAAACAAATGAGTATAAAAGGGAGTAGAGGGCATCGGGAGTCAAAGTCGCCTATACAAAGCTTCGCGGCCCTAAGAATACTTCACAGTGTGGTTCGAACCCAGTACTCGTAACAGCACAGCTCGGAGCACCTGAATAAGACGAGCTGACCTGTCATCGAAATGAGCCAATTCCATCACTTGGTGATGCGGCCCTCTTGATTTGGCGTGCAACATGGAGTCCCAATGGGTCCTTCCGCTTCTGCCCAACATGAGCTTCCCGTAGCCAATTGAATGCGGTTTTCGTAAGTCTCTGTCCCCTCGGTCTTTTATGTTAAATTAGGCTCCAAACTAGTATATATTCTCACGGTATGTCACCCCTTCTTCGTGTGACATGAGCAGCCCACTGCCGTTTCGAGGTTACTGAATACAATTTTCCGAAAATCCTTCACCAAAGAAGACGAAGTTAATAATCCAGAAACTGAATCAAGAACAATTGCCAACATGAGTAACTTAGAAGTTGACATCCTCAGTGTAGCGAAGCAGCTTAAATCACTTAATGAAGGCAAAGCCGACTTTCCAGACTGTATCCCAGTCAGTTTACTTTCAGAGTAGAATGATACAATAGTCCCATGCTTAGCAGTCTTATACAACCGCTCGCTCATCGAAAGATCCGTACCTAGGGACTGAAAAGTTGCACAAGTCATACCAACGCCCAAGAAAGGAAATAAGAGTAATCCTCTGAATTATGGACCCACATCACTAACGTCGATTTGCAATAGAATTTTGAAAGATACTCCTATACTATGTTAGACCATTATGTATTGCCTCGAAGAAAATGATTTATTGACAAAGACCCAACACAGTTTCATAAAATATGGTTCATGTGGAACGCAGTTAGCTCCTTATTCTCAAGAAGTAATGAGTGTTATCGACAGGAGATACCAAATAAATTCCAAATTTTAAGATTTTCAGAAGAATTTTGATATCGTTCCTCACAAGCGACTTTTCATTAAACTGCGTGCCTATGGAATTTTGTCTGAGTTGTGTGACTGACTTCGTAATTTCCTGTCAGAAAGGTCGAGTTCGTCATAACTGACGGAAAGTCATCGAGTAAAACAAAAGTAGTGTCTGCCGTTCCCCAAGGAAGTGTAATAGGCCCTCTATTGCTCCTGATGTACATAAACGATTTAGGAGACTTTGTGAGCAGCTTTCTCTTAGAATGTTTGCAGATGATACTATCATTTACTGTCTTACAAAGTCATCAGATGATCAAACCCATTACAAAATGAATTAGACGAGATATCCGAATGGTGCGGAAAGTGGCAGTTGATTCTAAATAATGAAAAGTGTGAAGTCCTCCAATTGAGTACAAAAAGGAACCGGCTAAATTTCAGTTACACGGTAAAACACAAATCTAAAGGCTGAACACTCAACTAGATACTTAGAGATTACATTTACGAACAACTTAAACTGGAACGATCACATAGGTAACGTTGTGAGGAAGCAAACTAAGGACTGAGATTTATTGGCAGAACACTTAGAAAATGCAACACGTCTACTAAAGATATTGCCGACTCCTCTCTTTTACTTCCTCTCCTGGAGTACTGTGCAGTGTGCGATCCACATCAGATAGGATTGACGGAGGACATCGGAAAAGTTCAAAGAAGGGCAGTTTCTTTTGTATTTTTGCGAAATAGGCGAGAGAGTGTCGCAGAGATGATAGGTGATTGGGGTGCCATTCATTAAAACAAATGCGTTTTTATTGCGACAAGATCTTCTCATGAAATTTCAGTCACCAACTTTCTCCTCACAGTGTAAAAATATTTTGTTGGTGACTACCTACATAGGGAGAAAAGATTATCACAATAAAATAAGAGAAGTCAGAGTTAGCACCGAAAGATTTAAGTGTTCGTTTTTCCCTCGCGCTGTTCGAGAGTGGAGCGGTAGGGGAATAGCTTGAAGGGGGTTCGATGAACCCTCTTCCACGCACTTAATAGTGAATTGCTGTATAATCACGTAGATTTCGATGCATTTACTTTTCCATAATCACATCTAATAGCAACTGCTTAATTTTTTTGCGAAAAAAAATGTTCAAATGTGTGTGAAATCTTATGGGACTTAACTGCTAAGGTCATCAGTCCCTAAGCTTACACACTACTTAACCTAAATTATCCTGAGGACAAATACACGCACTCATGCCCGAGGGAGGACTCGAACCTCCGTCGAGAGCAGCCGCACAGTCCATGACTGCAGCGCCTTAGTCATTTTTGCAGCCCAACATTCATTTTTTTCCATTCCTCTTTGAGCTCCTATGGATTTCCTAAAAATGAATTCATTTGACGTTCACGCCTCACAGTGATTAGTTATTACTGGTTGTATAAGAGAGTCGTCCAGAAAATAAAGAACGTTTTATCATAACTAAACAAAAACAGAAGATATCAAAATAAAACATTATTTACGAAGTTCCGATACATTACTCTACCTTTCAATATAGTAGCCATAGCTTGAGTTCCCATATTGTACTCCTCTACCGCCAAAGTCACAGCTTGTTTGAGGTCGTCATTGTGTGCAAACTATTTTTCCACCCAAACATTCCCTTAATCTCTGGTATAAGTGAAAATCTCTTGATGCCACGTAAAGCGTTGACAATTCTTACTGTGTTCATACTGATGTATTTTGTGACGGACTCCCACTCCGATCTTCCCCGTGCACACTGGTTCTTCCTTGTTTAAACACGATGCGCCATTTCGTCATGAAGATCTGTTCATTCCACTGTCACCATAAGCATTCTTTATTTGTCTATAAATTTTATTAGGCCAAACATTTTGAGGATTCAGAATTCGAATGACGCAGCACACTTCGCAGTTGGCGGGGTTTTTGCTGGATGCCGCCATTTCGAAAGCTTTCAGAACAAATAGGTTTTATATCACTCGGCAACGCAACTCGGCTCCCTCTGAGGCGGGAAAAGGAGCTAATTGGACGGCTTGAGATCGGTGCCGGGCGTGGGGACAATCGTCCTTTACTTTCTGGACGGCCCTCTTACCTTGGTCAAAAACTGTTTTCTATGGCACAGCTAATATCTTAGACTTTAAAACTGAAGAATATCTGCAGTTAACTTCTCACCTCAGTTTATACTTCTGGTTCACATATTTGCAAATTGACCCAGATAGACATATTCTATGACCCTATGGAGTGGTGTACTTCTAACACATGCTAGCTTACAGAATCGACAAATGTGCCATTTTCTACCTAACAATCTCAAGATTGATTCATGTAGTACATCAGTACACGATTCCGCCACCAGAAGGCCAGCGTAGTGCACTGTTGAAATATCTACTTTCACCGGTGCGGAGCGTGCACGCTGTGTTTTTTTTTTTTTCACGAAACGAACTTTGCATCAAAGTCCGTGTGTGTGTTCCTCCCCCAACCAATCAATTTAGCAGACCTGAAAAATCTAATCTAAACTGCCGTTGCACAAGTTACGCCCAATTTGCTGCAACGATTGTGGGAAGAAATTGATTACCGGTAAGATGTTTACCGCATCGCAAATGGTAGTCACATCGAACCAAAATGCCCATTGACACTCTTATATGAAACTAGGGGTTGTTTGCTACAAAATCACACATATACTGATTCTAGAAGTTATCCCAATAAGTTTCTGTACCATTCTAAAGTTGTAAATTCCTCGGTTCTAGGCGCTCAGTCCGGAACCGCGCGACTGCTACGGTCGCAGGTTCGAATCCTGCCTCGGGCATGGATGTGTGTGATGTCCTTAGGTTAGTTAGGTTTAAGTAGTTCTAAGTTCTAGGGGACTGATGACCACAGATGTTAGGTCCCATAGTGCTCAGAGCCATTTGAACCCTTTTTTTTTTTTTTTTGTAAATTCCTTTTTGTCTCGCCTCGGAAGTTCCATGCGGCTTTTCGCGGATGATGCTCTAGTATACAGAGAAGTTGCAGCATTAGAAAATTGTAGCGAAAAGCAGGAAGATCTGCAGCGGATAGGCACTTGGTGCAGGGAGTAGCAACTGACCCTTAACATAGACAAATGTAATGTAATGCGAATACATAGAAAGAAGGATCCTCTATTGGATGATTATATGATATCGGAACAAACACTGGTAGCAGTTGCTTCTGTAAAATATCTGGGAATATGCCTACGGAACGATTTGAAGTGGAATGATCATATAAAATTAATTGTTGGTAAGGCGGGTACCAAGTTGAGATTCATTGGGGTAGTCCTTAGAAAATGTAGTCCATCAACAAAGGAGCTGGCTTACAAAACACTCGTTCGACCTATACTTGAGTATAGCTCATCAGTGTGGGATCCGTACCAGGTCGGGTTGACAGAGGATATATGGAAGATCCAAAGAAGAGCGGCGCGTTTCGTCACACGGTTATTTGGTAAGCGTGATAGCGTTACGGAGATGTTTAACAAACTCAAGTGGCAGACTCTGCAAGAGAGGCGTTCTGCATCGCGGTGTAGCTTGCTCGCCAGGTTTCGAGAGGGTGCGTTTCTGGATGAGGTATCGAACATATTGCTTCCCCCTACTTATACCTCCAGAGGAGATCATTAATGTAAAATTAGAGATTCGAGCGCGCACGGAGGCTTTCCGGCAGTCGTTCTTCCCGCGAACCATACGCGACTGGAACAGAAAAGGGAGGTAATGACAGTCGCACGTAAAGTGCCCTCCGCCACACACCGTTGGGTGGCTTGCTGAGTATAAATGTAGATGTAGATGTAGATGAAGTTACTCTGTATTATTTGCAAATAGAATAATATCATCAGCAAATCTCAGGTAATTTAATCTCTTTTTCTGAGAACTTCGAATTGTCGTGAGAGTATTTTACACGAAACGAAATCAGGTCGGCCGTATACCTGAAAACACGCCATTAATTCCAGCATATGTTTGGTACAGCCAGATGCAGGATAACCTGGAGAGTCGCCGTTAGGGAGTGAAGATGTGCACTCGTCTCGTTTCTCCGTTTCTGACTGGCAGTGCCGGTTGCCGGCGAGGCCGCTTTGCGGATTCGTATCACGCAGGAGGCGGCGCCTGCATTTCTCTGACTCCAGTTCACGGCTCAGTAAAACCGGCGCGTGCGACCCGCCGTTGTGTATAGAGCCACCGGCAGTCCGTGGCGGTCCGTCTACTCCACACAGATCAATACGCGCCACCGGACTACACCGACGTGTTTGCCATTCACCACCGTCACCTCGCAAACTCACACTCCCCTCTACGCATTTTTCTCTCCCGTTAAACACAAAAAGTCCCTTCTGGCCTTTTTTTTTTAACGTCGAAACAGTGTTGTTTGAGAGGATGCCCACAGCACGTGCGGGAAATCTAGTGTGACAGAACAAAGGCTAGAAAATTTGAAATACAGTGTGTGTGTGTGTGTGTGTGTGTGTGTGTGTGTGTGTTCAGCAAGTCGACGATGAACATCGCCAACACAGTCCTAGGAACAGCTCTCCAGGAGGTAATATAAGTTCAGCTATGTGTTCCTCTAAGGTGGTAACTAAATGGCGCTGAAAGATGAAAGAAGTGGGCGGAATACGACTGGAAAGCAAGGAAAAAGTAATTAAGGCAGACTGTCTGGCATTCGCAGATGGTACTTCGATATTACTGGAATCAATAGAACATGCGACTAAAGAAAGAGGCCGACTCCGGATACAAGCGGCTAAATCAGTTTTATAGATCTCTATTTAGAGCTCCTAGATGGATAACTTTAGGAGGAGATAAAATTCAAAAGGTTAGATTCGATGGAAAAGATAAAATAAGGAGTGATGACGTCGCAGACTTATTACTCTGCTAGAGAAAAACATGGCTACAGGTTTGGTATTGTAGTACGAAATAAAGTAGCAGACAGAGTACAAGTACTGCCCAGTCACGTTAATGTGACCACCTACAAGTCTGAATAACGACCTTTTACTGCAAGGACCGCTGCGAGATGTGCAGAGTCAATGAGCTTGTGAAAGGTAGCGACTAGGATATGGAGCCATCCAGGCTTGAGTGCCGTGTGAGCTGCGTTAGGTTTTTCCGTCGAACATCCAAGGCGTCAACAGTCCGATTGAGTTGGGCACACAGATTCTCGATTGGATTTAATTTCGGCAAGTTTGGTGACCAGGGGACTATGTTAAATTCATCTTGGTGGTCACTGAACTACGCACATACGCTGTGACACGTTGCATTGTGCTGGGTAGATACCACCGTGCCGAGAGGAAAGCTGCGTGTACAGGTGGACGCGCTCTCCAAGAATAGATGCATACTTGTGCTGATCCATTGTGCCTTTCAGAACAACGAGATCACCCACGGAGTGCCACAAAAACATTCCCCAGACCATAACACATTCAGGGTGTCTGCTTTCAGCTGTTCCACGCCGTACGCGCCAACGGCCATCTGTGCGATGCAGCATAAAACGTGATTCATCTGAAAAGGCTACCTTTTGCCACTGTGTGGACGCCCAGTTGCGATACTGGCCAGGAAGTTCCAGAGCATGGGTGCTTGACCAGTCGTTTGCTGCTGAGGCCCATACGCAACAACGTTCGTTGGACAACCGTTGAGGGGAGACTGGTGGTAGCCCCCTAGGTTGCCTGGGCGGTCAGTTGCTCAACAACACATCTCCGCAGCCGTCCTTTACCCCTGCCATCTATGGCGCGTGGCGCACAACATTTCCCTCGGCGCCGGTTTTGCTCAGCCCCATTATGCCTTGCACAGTTTACTTTAACCATAGAGTCCCGCGAACAGTTTACAGACTTAGCCATTTCCGAAATGCTTATATCTTTGGCCCGGAAGCCAGTGATGATGGCCTTATGAACCTCAGATAAATCGTTCCGTTTCTGCAATACGACAACGATTGCGCTGTTTTCACGTCCCCCCCCCCCCCCCTCGCTAAGCTTCATATACCCTCCACTGCTAGTGCTGCCACCTGCCGTCTGTGGGTGGTTACCGCGTGTTGACGCCGAACGTAGACGGTACTCACATTAATGTGACTCGACCGTTTGTATGAGAAACATGGATTCATTGTTCTCGGAATTACAATGATGCCGAAGGTGTTATTAATAATTCAGCATGTAAATACGAGGTTCTCTTAATCCTTTAAGGACTATTTCTTTCAGAGATAATAATATATGGTTATTTTAGTTAATATCATACCCAGAAGTAGCAATATGAAACGAATATATCGATTTCCAATACGGTGAGAGGTAGGGCACGCAAGGTTATCCGTAAGTTCCTCCGCCTTTTCAGAAGAGGACTGCGCAAAAACTGTAACACTGCAGA
Organism: Schistocerca gregaria; assembly: GCF_023897955.1. Taxonomy (NCBI): domain Eukaryota; kingdom Metazoa; phylum Arthropoda; class Insecta; order Orthoptera; family Acrididae; genus Schistocerca; species Schistocerca gregaria. The sequence goes on from NC_064923.1 coordinate 416,156,363, forward strand.
GAAACATCCGTGGGTACGGCAACTCTCTAAGTTTGTGACTCACATTAAAAATGAGGAATATGAGCTTCGTTTGTGCCGTGGCAAATGTCAATAGGTGCGTCCAATCCGTTGACAGGATGTTCCCAGGAAGGTGCGTCGGTAGCCCACTTTCCAAATCTGCTAACTGGGTTGTCCCTATATATAGACGCGAGCTAACTCGTTGCGACAATACGGAGACGAGGGTCAACAATAAAACTTGAGAGAAGAAGCAGTCTATAACTGTACGAATTCTGCAAACCATTAGCACATTAGCAGCCTTCTCTTTATCGGGGGACATTGATACATAGTGGTAACATGCAGCAAATTCCCGTTAGTTCCCAGATTACCTATCGTGAGACTCATACGTTCCGATTGTTGGCAAATGGTTAAGAGGAGAAGTAACAGAGCATATATACGAATGTGTTAAAGTTCTACTGCAGAAATATTGCTGCAGGATTGTAGGGGCAAATTGGAATACTGTCATACGAAAGGCAGTGAAGAGGGGAAAGATTAATTTAATTTTGTCAGTAAAAGAGAATATTCGTAGCAGATATATGGTTTCCAAACCACAAAAGACGGCACTTTACAGGCATATCCGAGAGACAGAACTAGATACTAAATGGACCATATTTTGGGGGACAATACATGTATAAAGCAGTAAAAAACTCTAAAGGGCTACCAGTAGCTGTCATAATTAGCGTTCTCCCATTACTTATGATGCAGATGAGCATAACACAGAAGAAAGTGAAGAAAGCATACAAAGTGAAGTGCTGGATTTCAGAAAGAATAAGGAAAGAAGAAATGAGAACAGTGGGAGAGAAGACAGCACAAACTACTACTAAAAAAAAAGGAAGAAGCAAAGGAAAGTCGAACTAAAATCAAAGGTGCTATAGACAAAACAGCAAAAGAACAAACAGGATATTTCCAAGGAAACGTACCTAACAGTTCAACGTTGTTGAGGAAGAAGAAAAGTAAACAGAGAAATTTAGAATCTATTGTTACGTGGGCGATGAACACGCTTAAGACGGAAAATAGCTCGGAAGGAGAAAAATAGGCAACAAATTCGACCGTTACGTCTTTAAAATGAACTTGGCTGCCCTCTCTTTTTATTTTTTGTCACCATTTTGACTAGTCTGATGCAGTCTCCTCATTTACGGCAATCATCTCAAAGTAGTATTTACACTCAACTCAATGCGGGGAATCCCCTACCAATCCAGTGGTCCTGAAATATCAACGTCAGTCACGCACACAGACGTGAAAATGTGCTGGCGCCCATCTTGCGTGAACCACTTTTGTATTCTTTGCTGATATGGCACATCCTCCAGAAAGCTAGGCAGTACGTAAATGAGATAGTCCTGATAAAGAGCTCATCTAATATCTATGGTAGCACTTTCTCTCTTGGGGCAGGTGGGGAGCGAGCGAGGGAGGACGTGATTAGTCTACTGACCTCTTGCATGCAGCCAGCGTCTTTTGTGCTATGTGAGCCTCTTCGAGCCTACCTTCGACACCTCAGTTATTTATTCCAAATATTCCACAAATATCTCCCCATTTTCTGCCCTCTACGGCTTCGCCTAGTACATGAAAGTGGTTCTCTGCTAACAAATGTCCTACCGTACTGCGCGTTTTCACATGTCCCTTTCTTCTCCGATTCTGCAGAGCATTATTACTCCACAACCACTCCAACATTCGTCTATAATACCACACTTCAAATGCGTCGCTTCTCTTCTTCGTGTTTCCACCCAGAGAATGACTCACCTACGCAGAATGTTTTCTATTGATGCAAGAAGACTTCTACGAGCGAGAAATGAGCCCCGATATGCAAACCGTTATACCGCCGGAAAAAAAAAAGAAATAAGGGGAGTTTGCTGGAAGCGCATGTATCAGCAAATGAAATAATTGCTTTTTGCACAAGTCTTTTTAGCGCCACACAAACACACACACACACACACACACACACACACACACACACACACACACACACACAAAATATCGCAATACGAAGCAGTTACAGATTAAAATTAATTTCCCATTTCCCAAGAGGGATAATTCCAGACCCTCATAAGTCTAAGAAAACATGGAAGCCCTGACTTCACACATTATTTTGAAATATGTACAACCCTTGCTTCACCATAATGTACTCTGATTTACTTAAATTGTACATTGAATGCCGAGCAGTTCCTATAAGAAGGACGCGCCGCTCGAGTCTTGTCCAATCAGAGCTTGTGACTTGTCTCTGATGACATTATCGTCGACGGGTCGTTAAGTTCTAATTTCGTTTCCCACCTTCTTCATTGCCTCAGAGAGGCCATAGATTGCGTGTCAAGTGTGGGGTAGCTCAACTGTCAGTTTACAAAGCGCAGTTATTTAAGCAGTGGAGCTATGAGAGTGGTATGTCACAAACTAGTGTGTCCTTCCTTCATAGAAGGCAACAAGGATAGTGACGTCGTGTTATTATGCTCTTTATATACAAATGTCTGGTACCGCTTAATGGTTCAAATGGCTCTGAGCACTGTGGGACTCAACATCTTAGGTCATAAGTCCCCTAGAACTTAGAACTACTTAAACCTAACTAACCTAAGGACATCACACACACCCATGCCCGAGGCAGTATTCGAACCTGCGACCGTAGCAGCCCCGCGGTTCCGGACTGCAGCGCCAGAACCGCACGGCCAACGCGGCCGGCTACTGCTTAATACTCGCCCCTTTGTATATTATCCCGTAATGAACACGTTAGTTCAGTATCTGGAATTATGAATTATGGGGGTGCCTACATTTTCAGGAAGCACTGCATTTTGCTGCCAATACAGAATTAAATTTAGTATGAGGTCTGTATTAGGTTCTTTTTTTTTTAAGAGAGAGAGCGTATGGTATCGTTGGCAGGGAATCCTCATCCGGGAAAGCTCGGCCGCCAAGTGCACATCTTATTTCAGTCGACGCCACATTGGGTGACTTGCGGCCCGGCGATGGGGATGAAATGATGAAGACAACACAATACCCAGTCCCCGAGTGGAAAAATCCCCAACACGGCAGGGAATCGAACCCTTACCCACTTGCATGGGAGACGAACACGTTACCACCCAGCTAAGCAGGCGGACTCTGTATCAGGTAATGCATATTAGTAATACATTTTACATCGTACTGATTCTCCCATTCCGTACTTTCGTTCGAACTCCAAATAAACAAACACTCGTTAAACACTAAATACCTTACATACCTTTCCAACAAACCGCATTCGCATCCCAGTTGAAATAAAACACCTAAATTAGAATTTTTTTCTGGAAGCTGCACTGTTATTCTCAAAAGGACAGTCCTGGATACTGTGCCGAAAGTTAGGCAAGATGTTCAATTCCGTAGGTCACATACGATCAGAAGCTCCATATAACGTCTGTGAAATACTGAACACGCCGACAGAAAATTTAGTAGTTACTATGTAGCCGTAAAAATTATTTTAAAAAAATGGTGATAATAACAGAATGATACCAGTTATAAGATTAAAACGTGCACGCACAAACAGACGCACGTATTTACAAAGCGGGAGAGACAAACAGATAAACGAACAAACAAATAATTAGAACTGTATTCCAGAATGAATTTTCACTCCGCGGTGGAGTGTGCGTTGATTTTAATCTGTCAGAAAGTTTCAATAACAACTCTATTGTTCAAAATCACAGTGTTTCACTTGCGTAAATGCACATGGGAGCTTAATATGCTATTAGTGTTGCCTTTTTTAAATGTACACGTGACGATGGACTTCAAATTCGAACCACTTGGCATTAAATTATAAACAACAGAGTTTTTAAGTGTTAGCTACATATATGCCACTGCACCAATTTTAGAAGAGTTTTTTGAATATTAATTTTACGGCAACACAAGAATGTTTAAGTAACAAAACTTGCGCACAATTGAAAATAGTTTCTTAGACTAAATCTGAAGACGGAAATTATCTTTCGAACCCAGCGTTAGGTTTTGTTTTTAACGCGAACGGTTTTGACCAGATACTTATTGGGAAACCACAGAAAAATGCATGTCATTAAAATATTTAAATATTCATCTTCCCATTATTTTCAGCCGAAATGTGATAGTTAAATAACAGAAACAAATGAGAGAAATACGATGAAAATATTTGGGAAGTGTTGAGTCAGTCACATATGCCTGCATGTCATAGGATAATGAAAGATTACTTCGTGACAGAAAGAACTGAGCATGCTTTTATGCTATATTCCTGGCAAGCGGACTCTAATGAAATTATTTTACATAGTAGACTGGTGCTCCACGACCAATTATGCTCTCATCAAAGAAACTGCCAGCACAAAACACTGGCTACACATAAACCATAGTTGCTGAAATGTTTATATAACTCTGTAAGTCGGTAATGAAGTTTTATTCGCTTTTATGACGTTTTGTAAGGTTTACAGACAGATGTAACTTCGAGTGCACCGAGAGGCGCAGAAATATTTCCTACAATTTCTGACATCGTATTAAATGTTGTTTTCCAAAATAAATATTAAACCGGAAACCGAGAAGCAGAAGTACACATGGTCGGTCGTGCAGGATATGGGAGATCAGTCTCCCATAAATTCTCTTTACTTATACAACCTTGAATACTTCATTACAGTCATTGAATCGTTCAGGAATAAAATATTTGCTGTCTCAAAACAGATTTATGATACTATTCCTAACCAAATGTGCACTACAAATGTGTTACACGAGCGATTCAAGCTATATTACTTCTCTACAGGTTGAACTCACATATTCCCATCAAATGTTAGCAATATATACAGACTCTTTGATGAATAATTTGAGTCATGCTATTCATGCAAGACATATTTTTGGGATGTTTGGATATGATCTGTTAGGAAAAATTGGCAATCAGAGACAGCAAGAAATTAAGAGACCTCTTAATTCAGATTCCTCAGAAACAATCGTATATTGGAAACCATCAAGAATAGAAGACGCGCTTAAGTGACATTTCTCCTCCAAAGATGTTTACACTGTCACATCTTCACGTACATTTCCTCATAATGCACGCTCCATTTAAAACAGTAAGTTGGTTACAGCTTTCAGAATACGTTGTCACCTTGAAACAGTATCGGATTTATTTAGCAAAAGATGTTTGTTGTCCGATTTTCTACATTATGTAACAGGATTATTCATCTTTATCTTCTTTTCCTAACTAGCTTTAGATTCTTTTCCTTATTTTCAGTTACCACATTGCAAAATTTAGAATTATCGAAAAAATTGTCTCAGATTGTATTATTGTCCTTAACATTATGCGATTGTTTTATCCCGTAGCACACAGAGCAGTTCTACAAAGAAGACTAATGTTGTACAATTTTGAAGTGGCTAGATGTATTTGGATGAGAAACAAGTATTTTTAATCGTATATTATTATCAGAGACATCTCTCAAGCTTACAAACATCTAAACACGACCTGCTCAAACCTTGTTTGACTCATTTACGGTCTTTCAATTGCATTTTGCGGTTTTCCATACGAGTTAGCGATTACATGATCCCAAACAATATCTCAATGATTTCTTCAGGCACTCAGACCCGTCGTCATATAGTTTCCTCTAGCTGCACTTTTTCCTCTTTCTTGTTATTTTACTTCTGATAAAGGGTGGGTTGGCAGTGGATGACGCCGCTCGTCAGCCAGAGTGTTACATGTTTTACAAACATGTTTGAAATGAAACAAATAAGGCTACAGTTTTGTTCTTTGAAACTTTGCATAGGCGCAAACTTGATGAATTTTGAATATAGGCAGTTGGGAAGCTCTTTCTGCATGTACTGAGATCGTATTTCTCACCGAAAGCAATAGCTTTGTGGGCTGTGCAGCTGTTGTGCTGTTCTTGATGTTCACTTTGATATATTTAGGATTCACTTTTTCTGCTAAACATCTTTTGTTAAATGTAATAAAACAGATTTCTTTTATTAATTGAAGTTTGCAATTTCTGACAACGACGTTATTTTATTCATTGCATTTACCAAGAAGTGCCTAGCAGAAAAAGTGATCCCTAAATACACGAAAGAGAACTTATAGAACAGCAGTACTGCTACAAAGCAAAGATTTTGCCTACGTTGTAAACTACGAGCTGGGTACAAGTGAGTAGCACATGCTGTTAAATAAGGTACAGACCTTGCCTGTGATGCATCAGTTTTTGTAAACCACAATTCCCTGAACGCGAAATTTACAAGGGAAATCCTCTCTGTTTTCTGACGGTACGCAATGGCCACAGACTAGTTACGGTGAAATAAATCTTTCTTTCAAAAGATGTGGCTGGTTGTAGTTTTTTCTTCAGTGATATACACAAGAACATACTCGGTGTTCTCAAGTCATCATGGATAAAATAATATCCGCCACATATTTTTAACAGAGTTTCGACTTATTGCGCTGATACAGTTTCTACAACCAACGTTGTGGTCAGCATACAAAGCATTTTTTTTTACTTCATTAAGTAAGAAAAATCAATGTAGGTGGGAGAGTTTGAAACGTGTGCCGCTTTCGTCTTCCTTGTAACTTGGAAACAGACCCTCTCGGCACATATGTTCCTAAGAAAAATCTTAATCCCATCTGTTACCTCCAGAAATAATAGAACATCATCATCTAGTATTAAAGCTCTAACAATAGCCGTGTTTGCAGTTAAATTATGTGGTTGAGGTCCTCCTATTGTGCAAACAAGTAATCTAAGGTAGGAGATGACGTACTGGCAGAAGTAAGGCTGTGAGGACGGTTCGTGAGTCGTGCTTAGGGAACTAAGTTGGTACAGTACTTGCCAGCGAAAGACGAAGGTAGCGAGTTCGAGTATCGGTCCGGCAGTCAGTTTTAATTTGCCAAGAAGTTTCATTCTTATTATTGTTTAAACGCTTATGGTAGAATTTGTGTAATCATCAGCGAGTGTTTTTATCCAGGTGTTACCCACCAGATTTTTAAGTTCCTTAGCACCTTCTTTACATTATTGTATACCTTGCCATGGTTTTCCGCGTGGTTTGTGACCACATATGCAAGCTCATCTGTTGCGTAAAGGCACACAGGAAAACGGCAAAAACATGTACCACGAAGATGTATATCTTTATGCAACAGAGGGGCAGGTAGAAAAGGACATAAACCACGTGAAAATTCCTGACAGTCTGTAGGACATTGTAAAGGAGGTCCTATGAAACCTAACATTCTAGTGAATAAGATCTAGATAAAAGATCTCATTGATGATGGCAAAGACACGCTGGTAAACGATTAGGCGAAAACAATTTTAGCCGTCTGCGTGATAGGTGGACCTGAATTCCCATAATTTATACGAAGGTCATTGTAAAAGTAAAGAACTATTTGATCTAACCAGCCGCACAATTCTCTCCCCACCCCCGCCATGTCATAGACTTAACTAACCGTAGACGACAGTGTGACACAAACAGCGAGCAAGAAGAGTCGTTCACTGTTTGTTTGTGCTGTTTTAAGCTGTGTGACAAAATTAACGATCCCTCCAAGTAATTATTCTTCGTCTATATAACGTACTGGCTGTCTTCCAATGGTATTATAGGTAATACCGACTACATACCAATAGATAATCGACAGCACCTAGTGTGAGCGGAAGGAAAGGATTGGGCCGTGATTAAGAGAGCGAAGGTCTAAGTGAAGTTACTGTACGCCACCTAAAAGCCTCCAGGGAACACTCTCTCTTGAGAACTCCGTACACTGTTAGGGAAAGACTGCCAGGTCACAACGTTTGGGAGTCATACTTTCACGTGTGCCATAGTCAGTGTCAGACATTTACATTCACGCCAACACTGTGAGCTATGCACCAAGTGTGACCTTCAGAGAAAGATAATTATTTCTTGCCGGTTGTGCGCTCTTGGATATTCGCGCGAAAGTCGAATAGTTTCACCGGAAATAATTTTCACAACAAACACGTCATTGAAGATGCTCGTTTAAATAATGTCTCCGGGCAAAGAACAACTCAGCCAATACGAAAGCAATTGATTTAAAAATTTATTTTCATGGCTGCTACGAATTCACCACAATGTGATCATAACTTAACAAGGAAACGAATAATACCTTTACATTCAAAGTTAAGGTATTAAATATTTTTGTAGTTTTAATTTCTGCAATTTATGCTGCAGTGCTAAAAGAACGGGCCGGTAAGAGTGTATTATCATTGTTTTTTTCCAAAATTAATAATACGTTAATTGCAACTGCAACGTGCAACCGATGCAGAAAACATTGGCAAATAAACAACACTCTGTTTATTCGGAGTTAAAGGCCTGGATTTAACGAAGACTGGAGAATTGAAAAACGTTTAAATGTTGGAGTAAAATCCGGAAAGAATATTCGGGACAGTAAAACAAGAAAATCGATCAACTAAATGTTACATGAGGAAACACAGAGTGATATTTTTACGGACATGTGGTTTGGATTACTCGAAACAAGGTATGTAATAGAATTTTCAAACATGACAGTCAGAAATTATCTCCCTCGATTAAACGGCTGCAAGAAATTAGAAATTATCTGAAGGAGATATAGATCAAAAACCACGAAATTCTATGTAGAGATGCATTTCGTAAGAAAAGTTTAAACTCCTCTCTTCTGAAGAAAAAAAGAAAACAGGAGCAACGACGTCAAAAGATTGTAAACGACAACAGTCTGATAGAAATGATGGAAATTACAATATTGGGAAAACCGAAAGATAAATCTGAAATAATTATTCAAGTGGTTCGTAAGAGGTCCAAATTAGAAAAAAATCTTACGATAAGTTAGATTTTGTGTATTCTGGAACAAACGATAGAACACCATTACAAGGTGCTATGTCAAGATTTCAGACGTGAAAATTGGAAGAAAAAATTAAACTTAAAACTTGGGAGATAACCATCTCATCGTAATTATCGTACTTGGTAAATAGGTCCTATCTTAAAAACAGCTGCATGCCACTTAAGACGCAGTGGGTACTCTCGCTACTATGGTAATCATTTTTGTGGGTTCGGGCTGCAGCCGCAGTGAATATATATATATATATATATATATATATATATATGGACTTTTTATAGCACCACCAACTACTCGTTAAATTCTCTTTTCATTTCTAACCACTTAGATGTTGATGGCGTCACAAACTTTCTTTAAAAAAACAAGCCAGACACTAACAGTATCAACAGTAAGATCATTTCGTAACGAGCTAAATATTTTTATTTTATTTTATAAAATGTGTTTTAACCATCATTTGTTTAGTGTCGCATTAGTCATCTGCCGGTTCCTGTTATTAACCATCATTCAGGATGTAGGCTACAACAGATTTGTTAAAAGCACTCCACCATATTATTTTGAAGCTGAATCATATCGATATTATCCACAATTGTATAACCAGTTTGTCTTAGAATACTGACAGTCATATTTTATGTCAAACATACAGACATCGCAGACGAAACGAACAACAATTAAGTACTCAATATTGTTGTTGGTCTTGTTTTTTCTGTGATGTCTGTACGTTTGGCATAAAATATGCCTGTCAGTTTTCTAAGACAAACTAGTTATAGAACTGTGGATAATTTCAATATGGTTCAGCTCAAAAAATGTGGGATGTTCTTAACTAATCTGTTGTACCCCACGTCCTGGATGATGGTTAGTAACAGAAACCGGTAGATGACTATCGGGACAATAAACAGCTGATGGTTAAAATGCATTTTATAAAATACTTCACGGCTGTTGAACCCCACGTCATGGAAACGTTACAAGATATTTTGTGTTCACTCGTTTCCATTGGAGATCTCAGAAACGCAGATGAGATGGTGCTTGTCCCGGAGGAAGTCGGTTCGAACCCTAGAAGTGGAGGCAATATGTGCCATCAGTATTTCACCAGCAATCGGAGGAAACTTTGTTAAGAAAAATTTCAAATCGGCAACAGTAGCAACAGTGATCTCAAAACTCTCTCCAGTGTGCCGTGGAGTGTTAGTGTGGGTCGAAACATCAGGCTCAGCGTTTCCCTAGTTACACCCACGAAGAGCGAAGAGCTATGCGACACTAGAGGTTTTCCCGGCCCTATTGTCTGTATGCATACACCACTCATCTACACAAAATGTCTAATCTCAAAACAAAACATTTATGTCTCTAGAAGGGACAGGTGTCAATGTGCACACATGGAAAGTAGGTTTTTTGGGTTAACAATATTTTTTAATTGTAGTTTTATAGCCTTCGGTCGCAGAAGTGCTATTTTAAGTGGCTTCGACTTCTAAGAAAGTAATTAAAAACGACCTGTTTATAAAAAGAAATGTAGCTATAAAGAGAATAGAAAATTACTTTGAATCACAGCTACTAACTCTAACGAACTTCTGTAGACAGCTACATGCACTCTGAAATGTTAAACGGTAACTGGTCCAAGTACAACTGAACAGGCGAGGAGAGGCAAGCGCAGCATAAACATGTGTATCTGAGCCCTGATTGGTGCAGCTGAAGGCTATACGGTTAACTGCATTATGGTCTTAAGCTTATCATTCTTAAATCGCAAATGTAGGATCAAAAATGTTTACAGTGGCAAACTGATTGTAAGATATACCCTTCCCATAGGATAAAAAAATTACGGGATTATTGGTGTAGGTAAGCTAGATGTGCAGTAAAAGCGCCGGCCTGCATATGTAATCCGCGGGTGGCTACCTGGTTAGTGGCGGTAACGAGTGTATGCCGAGCGGCCGATATGAGTCATTTGCCAAACTTTTATTGAACGAATGCAGATCGGCACAAAAGGGAACTCCAGTAATAGAATATGACAAAAATCGAGACAGAACGTGCGTCATAGCAGATCAGAAAATAATCCAACAAGCGCTTTATTACCGAAAATGCTTTGTTCAATTAACAAATGTCGTTGACGTTTTCTTGAAATCAGTGAAAATTCCAAGCTCTCCAGGCGTATCTAAATGGCATCTCCTATAAGACAATGACAGATATCAAAATATTTATATATACGTTCTAACTTACATCTGCGTTTCTTTTTAAATAGGAACTAAAAGCCGGTCATTGCTGCCTACATTAGTCTACAGTGTTCTCTAAATCGGACATCAAAGCTCCACTCGTATGCCCCGTGTAAAATTTCCAGTTAGACATTTGAATCAGAAGACGACTTGCAAGCCAATATTCTCACACTATATTGACATCTGTCAGTACGTAGCGATCCGTCTATGAATCTGATATAGTACGTCTCCAAACTGAGAACATAGCCCAGCTACGTCACCAGGAGCTCCTATAGGCAGTTCCCAATGTTATATCGCCACTTCCATAACGCGCCTTTTAGATGAGACGTGACTCTCCTGGGAGTGCTTTTTCTCCATTAAATGTAATGATATATGGCACACAGAAATTAGTAACTAATATAACTAACGCAAGAAACACACATCAACAGAATCTACGTAAATCACCGTACGCTGCAATGTACTACTAGACGGGAAACTGATTCTTACGTCATCCTGTACGTCAGGTAAGACGCTTTTCGTGGAAAGGCCGCTTGTCCCACCACAAGCGCTGCTCGCCCTTCAGTCTGCAGACGGACTATAGTTTCGTTCAGTATTATTGTACAACCAGAGTAGTGAGGAATAACACTGACTTTCTAAAAGCTGTTTGAGGAAGTCAGACGTTCGTACTTGGAAACAGGGAAGAAACACAGATCGTAGTTACCGCCGAGCGGAAACAGCTGAGCTGGCGGGAGCCGAGTCGAACACGTGATACCGAGTCAGCGATGCACTTGAACTTCGGCGGGAACACGAGCGACGTCAAAGCGGAAACGGATGAGTAAAAGACAAGCGACGGAAAGGCGAAGACGAGGTTTACCTCAGGTGTCGGCGAAGAAGCGAAGCGCAGAACACCGCAGAGCGGCGAGGCGGCAGCGGAGGCGTCGCCTGCGACCGGCGGCGGCGGCTGCGGCGCTACGGCTGCGCCCCTACCGGCTGAGGGCCGAACTGGCGCGGCGCGCAGCTCGCTACTCACCGCAGGGCTCCGGCGCGCTGCTGCTGCTGTCCATGACGCGCCGCCGTCTATTGTGGCCGGCCGCTGACACCGACCAGCGTCAAAAGGCTTAACTCCGGCGCGCGCGCGCACCGCACGCCGCCCTCCGCTCTGCTCCTCTGCCCTTCTCCCTCTCCCTCTCTCCCTCTCGCTCTCTTCCTCGGCGCGTCGCCCCACACTTAATCGCCCTCCCGTTAGCCACGCCCGCCCGCTCGCCCGCTCGCACTTTTGCTCTCTGACTGCCACCCCGCTTTTCCCCCTCTCCGGGCGCCGCGAGCGCCCCATTGATTGGTTGACGCCGCCGGCTCGCACCTTAATCCTATTGGTCGGCGTCCCGGCGCCTGACGTCGTGATCTCATTGGCCCGCTCCGAAAAAGCCGCGCGCGTGCGGCGGCGGAGTCGGACGGCGGCGGCTGTGGTGGGGAGCGGCCGGACGGCGCCGTGTGACGGCGGGTGTGGCCTCCGACTCCGCCGTCGCGCGGGGGCGGCGGGGGCGGTGGAGGCGCCGGTGGCGACGCCAGCCCTAATTCCGGTTCAAAAACCTGCCCTGCCAAACTGCCCCCCCCCCCCTCCCTTCCTCTTCCAGCTCCGGCAGACTGCCATTGGCGCGCCCACCGAGACCCCGGAAAGAGGCAAAGTAAATTCGATTTCTATCCCGGGGATTCGGAGGCGCAGCGGGCGGCCGGATTGAGTGCCAACCGGGCCGTAACTCAATCGCGCGCGCCGTACTTTTGATTGGACCGGCGCGGAAAATTGCCTGGCGTGTACAAACCCGCCAACTGCTCAGGCGCCCGTCTTGCCAACTTCGTCCCGCTGCTCTGGTAAGATGAAACTCTGATGCCGACCACGGCTGTAGCATTATGGAAAAATTAGACAAGCCTGTGCCAGTCAAAACTCCGCAGTACGTCACTGAAGGTGGGTTTACACGTGAAGATTTTGCCGCAATAGCGTTTCGTTGACATTGCTGCAATGTGGTTGCAATGCACGGTAATTTTCGGTATGACCGCCAAATATTGCTGATGTTGCAGGCTGTTGTAGGTAGTTGTCGACTAGTCCACCAAGGGTGGAGAATATTTTCGTATTGCAGGGCAGTATCTATCTGTAGCGTTGTCTATAAATGCTTCCCTCTCGCTCTCACCTTTGTTTTCTACTTCTCTCCCCGCCAACGTCAAAGTCACGTGTCCGAGCGAAAACGATGTCATTTCACCTCTCTCCGAAAGTTTCCGATTGAACATACAGTCACCTCTTTTGTTTGTTACTTTCCTGTGTACGGCAATGGAGAAGTGGACAAACGAGAGAACTATGAATTTCATAAACGCAGTTCATCTACGAATGGAGGGCTACAGGTCGTGGAGACTAGTCTATAAAGGACCTTTCGTTAAGATTTAAAATTGTTATTTCCAGTTCTAAATTTTTTGTGTGCTTCCAGGTGCGAAAATATCCAGTATAATTTAATATTTATCATGAAGCTTGAGTCGCTGCGTAGTCCAGTAGACTTTGCAGTTTCATCGTGCGGCGATTCATGCTACCTGAACGTTTAGAAATCGTAAAAAGTTTTTACGGAAGTGGTAGTTCAGTTTCGGGTGGTCATCGTTTATTCACCAGGGACTTGGTCTCCATCACTGTTCCTCTATGCAGTCTATACGCCGCAATGTGGCCAAGTTTGAGCGGGGTTTCACTCTATACGATCAGAAGACACCAAGTAGACAAAGTAAAGCGCGAAATTGACAACAATATCGCAGCAATAGCGGTAAGTATTGAGGAAGAGCCTAATGTGTCAGTTTCGAGACCGTCTCAAGAGTTGTGGCTATATGAGACATCAATTAGGCGAATCTTGCTAAAGGTTTTTGGCATGCACCAAAATAAAGTTGTACTGTCTCAAGAATTGAAATCAAACGAACAGAGATTGCACCGTGAGTTCGCTGATTGGGCCTCTTAACAGTTGTAAAGTGATCCTGAACTGAAAGGAAAAATCGTCTTCTCTTACGAGGCGCTTTTATATCTTACAAGGGAGAAGAACCTATAAGTGCCCCTTGAGGTGCCATTGCATTCAGAAAAGCTCACTGTTTGGTGCGTGGCGTGGCGTGGGGACTTCATTGGACCTTATTTCTTTCGAGATGATGAGAGAAGAACCGTTACCGTCAATGACAACCGCTACAGAATCATGTTAAGCGAATTTCTGTGGCCAGAACTTGAGGCCCCAGATATCGGAAACATGGGGTTCCAGCAGAATGGCGCTACGTGCCACACAGCTGATGCTACGTCCGACTTGCTGAGGGAGAAGTTTGGTGACCGGGTCATCTCAAGATGTTGATCTGCGAATTGGCCGCCACGGTCGTGTAATTTTCTTTGGACCTACATCAAAGCCTAGGTCCATGCTGACAAGTAAAAAAATTTGGAACGTTTGGAGGCGAACATTCATCAAGCAATCGCAGTCATAACGCCTCTAGTGATAGAGTGATTAACAATCGGAGCCTTCGTGATTGTCAGTATGTTCAAGGCCGCAGTGGACATTTAAGCGATGTTTTGTCCAGAACATAACTACAATGTCTGAGCTTCAAAATAAAGCACAATTTACTTAGATAAGTTGAGTGTTTTCTTTTTGCATGTGTTAAAAATTATCGCTCTTAATGAAAGACCCTTTACGAGAATCGCTCTCGGAAAAAGGACGGCAGGCAAGCTGTTGCAGATGTGGTCGGAATCACGCTCAGTTTTGTTATGAACTATATCACATGTGTTTGCATGTGCTGGCGAACTAAAAGAAAATACAAATAAAAGCCATATTCTTATTTCAGACTTACTTTAATAAAATCTTTCAGTCCATCTACCAGAGCACGTCTGGTACCGAGAGGCTCATTGATGAGTAGTAGTCTTTAAAGAGGTACATTAAACTTTTGTACGAATCGCCAGTGGCTGCAAACTGAAGTATGACGGCCACTCGGTCTGTAGTTGGTATACTATCTCTCACATTTATATTAGTTTTAGCAATTCTCTGACCAATTTCTAGTACGAGGTACTCAAAATCGTGATAAGACATTCTGGTAAAAGTCATAGAAGAAAGCATCTGTGCGGCATCAGTTCGCGAGTTGAATTTTCTAAAGCATTCCTCTTACGTAAATGACGCATCCACAAAGATGCATTTCTCTTGTTTTAACTTTATTTCTTGTGTGATACGAAAGCATTAGAGCCGCACTCACATTGATTAGCTCACATTCGTCTATTTTCGACAATAATGTGAATACTTGCAAGAAATTCTGGCCAAGAAATGTACTGCCGTAAACATTGCCGGGCAATAGTGACCAGTAATGTTGTAGTAGGCTTACATGTGGCTACAGTCCCTGTGGTCGCAATGTTGCCGGACGACGTTGGCATGTATTGTGGCCAATATTCAACGTATATGGCCCATGTGAAGGTGACGAGATCACCTGTAACTTACACGCCCCGCCGTTCTTTGTCGTAGAAACCGTGTGACCGGTGACTAATGGAAATCTATATCAAAACAATTTTGATGTAGAATGAGCTGTTGTTCATATATACTTGCAAGCTAGTATCATTCTAAAAATTCTACGGCCTTTGCAAAAAGATGTATTAGAATGTACCTATGCAAAACAACGCTATTAAAAGAGACTGAAATTCGTAATAAGCCACAAACGAATGCACGTACACTGTCCAGTTCAAATATTCAAATGTGCGTGAAATCTTATGGGACTTAACTGCTAAGGTCATCAGTCCCTAAGCTTACACACTACTTAACCTAAATTATCCTAAGGACAAACACACACACCCATGCCTGAGGGAGGACTCGAACTTCCGCCGGCACTAACCGCACAGTCCATGACTGCAGCGCCCCAGACCGCTCGGCTAATCCCTCGCGGCCTCTGTCCATTTATGTTAATACACTCCTGGAAATTGAAATAAGAACACCGTAAATTCATTGTCCCAGGAAGGGGAAACTGTATTGACACATTCCTAGGGTCAGATACATCACATGATCACACTGACAGAACCACAGGCACATAGACACAGGCAACAGAGCATGCACAATGTCGGCACTAGTACAGTATATATCCACCTTTCGCAGCAATGCAGGCTGCTATCCTCCCATGGAGACGATCGTAGAGATGCTGGCTGTAGTCCTGTGGAACGGCTTGCCATGCCATTTCCACCTGGCGCCTCAGTTGGACCAGCGTTCGTGCTGGACGTGCACACCGCGTGAGACGACGCTTCATCCAGTCCCAAACATGCTCAATGGGGGACAGATCCGGAGATCTTGCTGGCCAGGGTAGTTGACTTACACCTTCTAGAGCACGTTGGGTGGCACGGGATACATGCGGACGTGCATTGTCCTGTTGGAACAGCAAGTTCCCTTGCCGGCCTAGGAATGGTAGAACGATGGGTTCGATGACGGTTTGGATGTACCGTGCACTATTCAGTGTCCCCTCGACGATCACCAGAGGTGTACGGCCAGTGTAGGAGATCGCTCCCCACACCATGATGCCGGGTGTTGGCCCTGTGTGCCTCGGTCGTATGCAGTCCTGATTGTGGCGCTCACCTGCACGGCGCCAAACACGCATACGACCATCATTGGCACCAAGGCACAAGCGACTCTCATCGCTGAAGACGACACGTCTCCATTCGTCCCTCCATTCACGCCTGTCGCGACACCACTGGAGGCGGGCTGCACGATGTTGGGGCGTGAGCGGAAGACGGCCTAACGGTGTGCGGGACCGTAGCCCAGCTTCATGGAGACGGTTGCGAATGGTCCTCGCCAATACCCCAGGAGCAACAGTGTCCTTAATTTGCTGGGAAGTGGCGGTGCGGTCCCCTACGGCACTGCGTAGGATCCTACGGTCTTGGCGTGCATCCGTGCGTCGCTGCGGTCCGGTCCCAGGTCGACGGGCACGTGCACCTTCCGCCGACCACTAGCAACAACATCGATGTACTGTGGAGACCTCACGCCCCACGTGTTGAGCAATTCGCCGGTACGTCCACCCGGCCTCCCGCATGCCCACTATACGCCCTCGCTCAAAGTCCGTCAACTGCACATACGGTTCACGTCCACGCTGTCGCGGCATGCTACCAGTGTTAAAGACTGCGATGGAGCTCCGTATGCCACGGCGAACTGGCTAACACTGACGGCGGCGGTGCACAAATGCTGCGCAGCTAGCGCCATTCGACGGCCAACACCGAGGTTCCTGGTGTGTCCGCTGTGCCGTGCGTGTGATCATTGCTTGTACAGCCCTCTCGCAGTGTCCGGAGCAAGTATGGTGGGTCTGACACACCGGTGTCAATGTGTTCTTTTTTCCATTTCCAGGAGTGTATTACCACTTGTCAAAACCCTGAATAACAGCCTTTTGCGGAGCGGACTACTGCGAGACTTGCAGGAAGTGAGTCAGTGAGGTCCTGGGAGGTACTTACAGAGCTGTGGAGCCGTACTGACTGCAGTTCCTTGGCCAGCTGCGATAGGTTTCTCGGTTGATGATCGATGGTGCGAACAGCCGGATTGAGGTGGTCTCACAGAATCTCGGTTGGTTTTAAACTCGGGGAGTTTGGTGGACAGGGGAGCACAGTAAACTCATCCTGGTGCTTTTTGAGCCTCGCGCGTGCACTGGAACCGTGTGGCACGTCGCATTGTCCTCTTGGAAGATGCCATCGCGCCGAGGAAAAACAATCTGCATGTAGGGGTGGACATGGACGCCAAGGTTAGAAGCATACTTGTGTTGATGGACTGTGCCTTGAACAATGTCAAGATCACCCTGAAAATCCTCCCTCCGTCCCTCCCCCCCCCCCCCCATCCAGCCTGAACTCTTCCAACGATTGTAGCAGGGTGTTTGCTTTCAGACATTTTATGGTGGACACGCCAATGGCCATCTGTTCGATGGGGCCTCAAACGTGATTCGTCTGAAAAGGCCACCTGTCACCAGCCAGTTGACGCCCAGTTGCTTTACTGGCGTGCAAATTCCAGCCTTCGTCGCTGTTGAACAGCAGCCAGCAAGGGTGCATGATCCAGATGCCTGCTGCAGAGGCCCATACGCAGTGTTGTCGGGTCGGTGTGTCGAACCCGAGACTCCAGTTGGCAGTATCTGAAGCCTGGACCCACTACGCCGTATTTTGTCAGGAGGCCGAGCAAGTTCAAGAGTGTCAGGGGGCAGTGCAGAGTGAACAGCAGTATTCAGTAACATTTGCTTATTCTGATAATTTACAATACTCGATGGGTGAAGCATAGTGTCGGCGTGTCGTCTGCGCAGTATTCCGCGAGTCCAGCCGGCTCAGCAGACTCCTGGTATGCCGACGCCACTGCTGCCGTCATCAAGGCCGCCCTGCTGAAAGTCGGCCGCTCTCTCCTGATCGCCGTCCGGCTGATGCGTTGTGACTTGCGCCGCGCTGCTGCCCGCGATTCCACAGACTGCTACAGTATCTGGTCCTCGCCGACTTCCGCTCCATTTGGCCTGCTCTGTACGATCATGGGGCGAAGGTGGGTGTACTGGTCACCCGTGGCCCTGAGGCCGCCGCTGCATCTAGGACAGGACCGGACTCGAACCCGCGCCCTCCTGGATGCTGTGCCGCAACTTGCTGCTAGTGGTGCTTGCCGGATGGCAACACCCGCCGCCGTCTCTGGTGCCGCTGCAGCGCTGCTGCGTATCCTGCAGCGTACGCCTCGACCGGCCCCCGGTATGCCAGGTGGCTTGTGGACTCAAGTGGAACCGAGCCTCTCCTGGCCCCGCTGCAGACCGCTGTCACTGCCCTCTTTCAGGCAGACTGTGTAATCTCCATGTTCCAGGCTGCCGTTCCGTCCCGCTCCGGTGTTACTGTCCCCGGAGGAGGAATAGAGCCCGAACAAGTACAAAGAAAACAGAATGCATGTTTATGCAGAATACTTATAACACAGCTGCCAGACTGACCCCTATAAGCGAAGACCAGCGTAGGTCCGTCCCGACGCTCGACTGACCTGACACCCTTTGTCCCAAGCTAAAATTGCCCGTCTATTTATATTGGATTCTCCCTCGCTTCTGACGTAATGTCAGAGAGAGACAGAAACTATGGCAGGGATAAATTCCCACAGGTCAGTCATTTACAAATCGCCACTCTTGGCTCTGTCCTAGTGCGCTGCCTTATACATCGCAATAACTTAAAGCAACGCTGCAGTTTCCTGCCTCGTTGTTGCTCCACTCAAAACAAATCGTGCTTGCAATACCGCCGTCGCAGCTCCGCGCGCGCGAGTGCCATGTTTACCTTTCCTGGCCTGCTGGGTGTCGACTGTTATCATATCACACTCTGCCAGCGGCCCCAGATTTCATCGCCCAACCGCACCTTCATTGAATTTTGATAAAATTTCCCTTTCCCTCGACTAGGACTGACGCTAGCACAGCAGCAGCAACGTTCGCCGAACGGTCGTTGAGGAGGCACTTCTGGTAGCTCCTTGAGTTCAACAGTTGTGCGTTTGTTCGCCTGTACACTTCCCCACAGCTGTCCTTTACCACAGCCTCATCGGCGCCGGTTTCGGATAGCGCCACTGCGGCAAGCGAACAGTTTATAAACTTAGCTATTTGGGAAATGCTTCCACCCTAGCCCCGAAAGCCAATCATCATACCCTGTTGGATGTCAGATAAATCGCTGTGTTTCCATATTACGAGGACGACTGCCCTGTTTTCCATGTCCCCCGATACACTTTATTTGCCTTTCACTGTTAGTGCTGCCACGTGCCGTTTGTGAGTGGTTATTGCACTTTGACGTCAAACATAGGCGGTGGTCACATTAGTGTGACTAGATCTACTATTTGGTTCGTCACTCACTCGCCTAGTTGTGCGTGGATTCTGCGGTAAGATTGTTGCGTCTCTGGATTCGTCCAGAAAAAAAAAATCTTTCTATAAGTAGTCGACTGATGTATGAGGCAATTACGCCACAAGACTCGTATTTTGGAGGATGCGACTCAAATGTGTGCGCCGCCATGCAGATTTACGTCTTACGTCGTTTCTCCAGGTCGTTTAAGCACACGGTTGATTCCATAATTCAGACTGCTGCTTCGTGTCTGCTCACACCCTCGTCAACGGAACGTTAAACCTGCCGAATCTTCTTTCCCTCTTCTCCATGAATATAACAGAAACATTATCACATTTCTTCAGAAATTCTGGCTGAAAGATTTCCCGTCTAGTTAATGCGAATTGTTCACTGATTCCCGAGCAAATATTATCCTTGAGAGATCAGTAACACGTGAAACAGCAATACGCTATAAATTTTAAGACACTTGCATGAGATGCTCAACACAAATGCTCCAGATTCACCATAAATGTTCACAGAATACCGATCAAGATAGCTGTTACTCCCGGGAATGTCGAAGATGACCTGATATTTATGGCAAATGCTACATGACAGACCACATCCACTGCCAATGAACATAACATGTGAAACTGTCAGCCGAATGCTTCCATAGATATAGCGCGACGCTTCCACGAACTCACTCCTCTGTAAACCTGAAAACCTTACTTGAGTTCAACTAGCCGAGAAAGAAAACGATGTCCTGATAGCAAGAGACTTAACCGACACGTATACAGTACATGGAGATGTCGCATAGTAAGAGTAGAATAAAATTACAGTCGTTTTTCCAGTCACAGATTCCTATTGCTCACGTAACCACGAATTCAGTGGTAGCAGGCAACAGTCTATAAATCAATTAATTAAAAACTGAGTGTAATTCACCTGGCAATTTATACATTAAAATCAGATGGCGAAAATCAGCAAAAGTGCCTCAGCCGTTACTTTTAAGTTTAAACCACAACAACATCGGTGTGGAGGAACACTTATTCCGCCCACGTTCGGAGAACTGGAGCCACCAGAGTGTCATCAACATGAGCGCCTGAAGATCTAACTGCCTCCCTCGACCGAAAGCAGCAAAAACGGTTTGCACTGCCATCCCAGTCATAGTGGCTGCATGGATCTTTTCTTGTCGGAGGAGGCGTACCGCTGCGCTGCGTCTGAGGCTACAAAACTACTGAGAAACGCTCTCTCAGCCCCATTTCATTGCAGTTCTTAGTCGGCTTCACTTCGTGCCTAGCAGTAATGCACCAGTTACCGCCATTTCGCGATATATGTGTTGACTTACGTCCTCTTGGATACGATCACCTGTAGATTATTAGCTTCAGTCAAGAAGTTTCGTATTATAATGCCTGTGATTAAGATGAAGATACGCGACTTCAACCAGTATTACGGTTCCACCGATGTTACAGTAGCAAGTTTTGTCGCGCTGCGCTGCTAATGCTCGTATTACGTGACTCCTCAAGGCTAACTGCTTTTGTTCGTGATTCTCAACTCCCAAGATTCATTTCTGTTTCTCTGATTATCACTTTCTCAAGACTTGGATGAGTTATCACTGTTTCTCGTTTTATTCTGTATCAGTTTTTTGTACATTTAGCTTGATCTATAGCAAGTCGGCAGGTCACCATATAGCCTAGAATTGTGATCAAGCTAAATACCATTCTTTGTTACTATACTGCCACACATTTGTGTATCTTCATCCAGAATATAACCTTTCAATTACAGTTCTCTCTCTGTTGCTGGTCTGTAGTTTCCATCTGTTCCAATTCTTAATCAAGTCATTTACTTCGGCAAAGGAATTCTCTGGTGTATGTGATATAGTCTGTCTCCACGGTCCAAGGAACAAAGGATTATCTGGTGATATCTTTATTCTTTTATTACCTGCTACTAGGGAAAAGGGAAGTCGCTGACAGGCAGAACCTCTTATTTACATCCCACCAAGCATCAACAGACATAGCACCGATCTACTGAAACAGGGAACATAAGTAAACACATACATTTTTTTCAGCCGAATAAATATGCAGCGACTGACCATTGTATTACTCCCCATCCGATCTAGTCAACCATGGAGGGGCTTCCATTTGGGCAGTACATGGACTCTTTCTATATCTCGTCTTCGCTCTACCACTATTTTTAGTCCTGTGTTTTTGCCTATCACGTATTAATGAAGATGTAACTGCCACTTAACCATTGCAGGTTTTGACGTTTTTTCCTTATATGAGCAACAAGCAAAATGAATGATAAACCTTCCATAGTTTGGATGGTTATTTAACATTTTGTGATTATATGATTATATGACAAGTCCCATTATGGGCTAAATCAGCACTACCAACTCAAAAATTCCTTTAAATGGACTCATTGGCAGCTACCCTTCAACACACTTCAAAAACTTTGTGTCTTAACTTTCAGCTGCCCCCACCTCAGCTGCATGTATGCGGATTGTGTGACATTACTATTCGTCCACCAAGCAAGCTGTGCATCATAATGGCTACATGACTTCAAGGACATTTAATATCAGATATATTGTTAACTTAGCTTTAAGGCTAATTTGCTGCATAATTAAACGATTAATAAGATAAAAGGGAGTCCCATATCGACTATCAGATCTTGATTCTTACAAATCTTGTTTATGAGATAAAGACGCTAGACCAAGTATTTATGTCGATAAACTGGTAAATATCTTTTCGTATGCGAATGTTAATCACAAATGATATAGCCAGGAACCACTGTGGTGTACTTAAGTGTATTTTGTGGTGCATATTAATTGTATTTAGTTCGATCTCTCTATAAGTATATGCGTGATTAAGTGGTTACATTTCTCGAGTGAATAGTTGTCGTTTACCTTTTAATTTGCGATACACAACTTTGGTAGCTCCTATTGAAAGAACATATGGTTTGTGAGTGATTAGAGAAAGTTTTCGTTGCCTTTCCTCTTTTCTGACACTGAGCAAACACATGGGCGGGGTTAGGAACCTAACTGAAGTCCTGTCTCTCCATGTGTTACAATTTACGCAAGGTTCTTTGGAAGGCTTTCCTTTTTGTGATGTATGAGCGGATCGACAGTAAGCCTACAGCCACTCTAACACCTGTGGTATGCGGGCGGCCTAACCCTGGAGGAAGGAGTTACATGAACAGACGACAGAACTTCAATCACGTACTCTGACTAGGTCAGCAGGCGGCAGTGCGAGTGCCGCTACATATCGACGACCTTGTACACCTGTTTGCTTTCACGGGCCGCGTGATTGCAAATATTTCCTCTGGTGTCTCTGCGTGACTTGGGTTTTTGGGCGGCACAACGCCTCTACAGAGCAGTATTCCGTCGAGCTCTGGGCTAGGCACCATCTGCACTACAGTTCTTTAATCAGAATTTCAGTTAGAACCTTCGCTACGTACGATGCCGTGCCGCACCAACCACCGCCGACCACGGAAGCTGGTAGTGTCCATTTTTCGTCGTCACCAGGACTTGGTCTCTGCATCGGAGGCGTGCACAAGCTTGGTGTCGGCCTCGACCTTCACTATGTTATTTTGTTCTGTTTCGGAGTGAACATCAAATATTAATTGTTTCATCATTACAGTCTTTAGCCTAGATTCGAACTTGTGTAAATTTAGTGCTCATCACAAACTTTCACACGCTACTGTATTGATTAACTGTTCTCCAAAGGAGTGTTATGGTTTTCGTACTTTTTAGTAAAACTGCTCCACGTTGTTTACTTGGGCAGTGTTCTCATTGCACCTCAACCGGCACAAGACTTATGACTTTTTAACGCCCACTGATAACTCTTGTGGCCATTATGTATGCTGAGATGACAAATATCATGGTATACCTCCTAATATCGTACCGCACCTCCTTTTGCCAGGAGTAGTGCAGCAATTCGACATGGCAAGGACTCAACAAGTCGTTGGAAGTCCCCTGCAGAAATTATTGAGCCATGATGCCTCTATAGCCACCCATTAATGTAAAAGAGAAAACGCAAGAGAGAATGGCGCTTTTCATCCCGATTTCCTTTAGTAAACGAGAGAGTCATGGGCCTAGCAGCGGTTAGGGGATACCTGGAAAAAATATCTTCACGAAGTCGAACTTGTGTCCTGCACTGCCGCATATACATACACATGGACCCACTATCAGCTCGAAGGAGGTGGAGCATGTAGTGTAATGGGCACTCGAACGGCACGCGGGGAAGACCAGCACTTAAATTTTTCTGTGCGAGTCCTGATTTCTCTTATTTTATCGTGATGATCATTTCTCAGGGGTGTCAACAGAATGTTGATCGGAGGAGAAAACTGGCGATTGAAATTTCACGAGAAGATCGCGTTGCAACGAAAAACACCTTTGTTTTAATGATTGCCACTCCAATTCACGTATCATGTCTGTGGCACTATCTCCCCTATTTTGCGATAATACAAAACGAGGTGTCCATCCTTAAACTTTTTCTATGTCATCCGTCAGTCCCACCTGATGTGGATCCCACACCGCACAGTAGTACTCCAAAATAGGGCGGGCAAGGGTGGCGTAAGCAGTCTCTTTAGTAGACCTGCTGCAACATTTAAGTGTTCTGTCAATGAATCGCAGTCTTTGGTTTGCTGTACCCACAACACTATCCATGTGATCGTTCCAGTTTAGGTTATTTTTAATTGTAATCCCTAAGTATTTAGTTGAATTTGCAGCCTTGAGGTTGGTGTGACTTATCGCGTAATCGAAATTTAGCGTATTTTAGTACTCATGTGAATAACTTCACAATTTTTCTTTATTCAGGGTCAGTTGCCAAGAGATTCTGACCCTACATAAAGTTTACCAGTGGTAATCAATAGAATAACGCGATAACAACGGTGAAGTCACTGATGACAATGGCACAAAAGCGGGGTTATTAAACACGGTTTTCCGAAACTCCTTCACCAAAGAAGGCGAAATAAATATTCCTGAATTCCAATCAACAACAACTGCGAAGATGAGAAACACAAAAGTAGATATGCTCGGTGTAGCAAAGCAGCTTAAATCACTTAATAAAGGCCAGATTGTATGCCAGCCAGTTTCCTTTCAGAGTATGCTGATACAATAGCTCCATATTTAGCAATTATATACAACCGCTCGCTCACAGAAAAATCCGCACATAAAGACTGGAAAGTTGCTCAAGTCACACCAACACCCAAAAAGGGAAATAGGAGTAATCCGCTGAATTACAGGCCCACACCACTAACGTCGATTTGCAATTGGATTTTGGAACATATACTGTGTGCGAACATTATGAATTACCTCGAAGAAAACGATTTATTGACACATAGTCAGCACTGATTCAGAAAATATCGTTCTTGTGAAACACAACCAGCTCTTTATACTCATGAGGTAATGAGTGCTATCGACAGGGGATCTCAAATTGATTCCATATTTTTAGATTTCCAGAAGGATTTCGACACCGTTTCTCACAAGCGACTTCTAACCAAACATTGCCTCAGTTGTGCGACTGGATTCGTGATTACCTCTCACAAAGGTCACAGTTCTTAGTAATAGACGGAAAGCCATCGAGTAAGACAGAAGTAATATCCGGAGTTCCCCAAGGAGGTGTTATAGGCCCTCTATTGTTGCTGATGTATATTAACAACATATGAGACAATATGAGTAGCCGTCTTACATTGTTTGCAGATGATACTGTCATTTACCGTCTTGTAAAGTCATCAGATGGCCAAAACGAATTACAAAATGATGTAGATACAATATTTGTATGGTGCGAAAACTGGGAATTGACCATGAAAAAAAGAAAAGTGTGAAGTTATTGACATGAGTTTGGTGCGAAAATTGGCAATTGACCATGAAAAAAGAAAAGCGTGAAGTTATTGACATGAGTTTGGTGCGAAAATTGGCAATTGACCATGAAAAAAGAAAATCGTGAAGTTATTGACATGAGTACTAAAAGAAATACGCTAAATTTCGATTACGCGATAAGTCACACAAACCTCAAGGCCGCAAATTCAACTAAATACTTAGGGATTACGATTAAAAATAACCTAAACTGGAACGATCACATGGTGTTGTGGGTACAGCAAACCAAATACTGCGATTCATTGACAGAACACTTAGAAGGTGCAACATGTCTATTAAAGAGACTGCTTACACAACTGTTGCCCGCCCTATTTTGGAGTACGGCTGTGCGGTGTGGGATCCACATCAGGTGGGATTAACGTATGACATCGAAGAAGTTCAGAGATGAGCAGCTCGTTTAGTATTATCGCGAAATAGGGGAGATAGTGCTACTGACATGATACGTGAATTGGAGTGGCAACCATTAAAACAAAGGCCGGTTTCGTTGCCACGGGATCTTCTCATAAAATGTCAATCACCAGTTTTCTCCTCCGATTGCGAGAACTTTCTGTTGACACGCACCTGTACAGAGAGAAATGATCATCACGATAAAATAAGAGAAATCAGGGCACGCACAGGAAAATTTAAGTATTCCTCTTTCCCGCACCTAGTTCGAGAGTGTAACTTTAGAGAGACAGCTTGAAGGTGTTTCATTGAACGCTCTGCCAGGCACTTTATTGTCAATAGATGAGTGATCACGTAGATTTAGATGTAGATATAACCATCTGGCGTGAAATTTCAAAACTATTTCTCCATTCATCTCGAAACTAACTAATTCTGCCCCTCCCCACCCCACCCCCAACCCCTTCATCCCTGCCCCCTGCACCATTTCGAGCTCAGACCATAGGTACGCTCTTCGCGAGAACTTTATAAAGATGTTTAAAAAAACGCCAGCGGAAGACGCTGCAACAGAGGCGTTGTGCACCACGGAGAAGTGTTTACTGTTGAAACTCCGTTCCTGGACGGGTCGAGGAACCTACGAGGTTGTTATAATTAAAGTGAAGTTACTATCAAAGGTCTGACATGGGCTTTAATTATCGTAAGGCAGCGAAAGATGGTAGAGGTACAGTGTACTCTCTGCCAAGCACCGTACGGTGGTTTGTGGAGTATCTATGTTGATGTAGATGTAAATGTAGGCATTCTAATGCGTTAATGCGGACCGATTTACGATGGAAAAAATTACTTCCAAATTTGGCCACCAGGTGCACATCTGGTACTGTGAATGCAAGAAAGACGTATAGAAATGTTCGATGTGTGATGGATTAGGAACGAGACATGGACAGAAAAGGGCAAACAAATGAGAAAGCCGGTTTCACAGTTTGTTCAATTATGAGCACCGGAGACGCCGACGAAATGTTGTATAGAGCCAGATTTGCACCAAAATTGGAAATAATTTTTCCAAGCGTACAACAATTCCGTATTAACGCATTAGCATATCTACAAAGTTTCGCTGTCATACGATAACTACAACCGTCACTGGAGTGAGTAGCAGCACTTTAATTAAACCACCCGGTATTACTTCCACACTCACCTCGAGAAATGACCACGACGAGAACATACGATTTAATAGAGCTCATTCAGAGTATTACCTGCAGTCGTTCTCTCTCGTTTTCCCCATACTGCACTTCCGGAAGGAACAAGAAAGGGGAGCGATTGTATTGCTATGGAAAGTACTCCCAACATAGCTTGAGGTGCCTTAAAGAGTATACACTGAGGAGCCAAAACATAATGACCATCAGATTAATAACTTGTTGGAACTCAATATGGTACCCATTCTGCGTATCATGGATTCAAAAGTTTGTTGGCAGGTTTGTGGAGGTATGTTGCAGCAGATGTCCAAGCACAAGTCATATAATTTCATTAAACAACGGGCCGCTGATCTGTGGACGCGGTGACAGCGCCTGATAACGACCCACATGGGTTCCATTGGAGTCACATCATATGAATTTCGTGGCCAAGACATAAACGTGAGTACATTATCATGTTCCTCAAGCGACTGTATCACGGTTCTGGCTGTGAGACAAGGACAGTTATCCTGCTGCAAGATGACATCAAGCGTGATGGTGTGCAGGTAGTCCACAGCTGTCGGTGTGTCTTCGATTGCTACCACAGGTTCCATGAGAGAGCAGGAGAATGTCTCCCATAGCATAATAGTGCCCCCACCAGCCTGCGTCCATGACGATGTGCAAATTTCGAACCGCCGTTCTCGAGGACGAAGGAGTCTGTGGAGACGACCATCGACATGGTGTAGCAGAAACGTGATTCATCCGACGAGGCGAGTCGTTTCCATTGATCCACTGTCCAATATCGACGATCCCATAGCCACTGCCGTTAGGCCAGCATGTGAACACATAGGGGTCGTCATCTGTGGAGCCCCATGTTCAACAATGTACGATGAACGGTGTGCTCCGAAACTCGTATGCGTTCTGTGCTCCTTCGGAAGAAATGCCACAGATCACCACGTATCCTGCTTTTCAGGGCAGGCAAGCGTCCAAGTCCCACGTCTTGTGAAGAGCTGTGGACGTCCAGCCACTCATCGCCTAGTGGTAGTTTGACTGTCGTTTTACCGGTTTCCATAGTTGCTCACTACAGTAGCACGTAAACATTCGACCAGTTACGCCGTTTTCCAGATACTCGCACAGAGCTTCTGAGTAATAATAATATCACCGCTGTCAAAGTCGCTTACGTCAGTAGATTTCTCCGTTTAGTGTCCGTGTCTTCTCTTGAATGTTTCCACATACGTCTTTGATCCACTTATATACTTTTCTTACGGTGTCACGTTTCCGCAGCGCCACCAGGAGACATCCAACTTCGCGGAGGGCTGTGGTTATAATGTCGTGGCTTATCAGTGTATACAGGGTGTTTAAAAACTATCATATAGTCCCACAGATGATAATACTGCTGAAAAGTATGAGAAAAATTCCTGTAGTCTAACAAAAAAACTGAACACCCAGAAAGACATGGTCAGATAGCAGTATAACTGTACACGTGCACAATCCGCCGTCGTGTAAATTATTAGAGTAACAGTTTTCTATGACGGGTAGAACAGCCACCAGGCTGATTAAGTGTTGTTGGTGTTTGCTGTTATTACCAGGCCTGGCAGCGTATATAAGTGGCGCGAACAGTGTCAGATGAGTGATCATTGCGAAGGAAATGGAGGTACCGCGTACTCAAATTGAACACCGTCATCTTTATGTGACACAGTCGGAAGGGACATCATAGCTGTTTTCCATGTCCTCGACTGGTCGAATATTGCTCTAGCCAGGTTTATGGGGCTTTGGGTCGTGACCCGATGTTGGACTGTATGGGAACTTGGCGGCAGGCATACTCATTGCCATGTTTCCAGTCGACCACCTCTGATCACCTCCAGAGAGGATCGCCGTATACAGCAAACCATTTGGAGCCCTTTCACATTTGCATCTTCCATCCGGATGCTAGCACCAGTCTGACTAGGGAAATTGCCATCCCGAGCGTTGGCAGCCTGTAACACCACTACACAAACGGCTGCGTTTGGTGTGGTGCCGAGACCGAGAAGCGAGGAATGCTGATGAATGGTATCGACTGTGTTCAGTAATGAATTTCTGTTCTGTGTCACCCCAGATGTCGACGAGATTTGCGACGACCTGGGGAGAAGTGCCAATCCTCCAATGTTTTGGGGAGGCACGGAGATGTTACTGCTGGGGGCATCGGGTACTACTTCACGTCACGTCTGCTTGTGATTGAGGAAATTCTGATGACAGAACGATTCGTCACGGACATTCTGCGTCTTCATGTATTACCGCTCATGCAACAATATCAACAAGGCAACTCACATCCACACATGGCACATGTCTCTACGAACTTCCGGCGTGACGCTGAGGTGCTCCCATAGCAAACAAGACCTCATGATGTGTCTCCGACAGGACAAGTGTGGGATCATCTCGGACGTTAACTTCCTCCCAGTGCCAAAAATTAGGATATCGAGGACGATTTACAAAAGTCGTGGGCCAGTTTGCCCGAGGAGATGATACAAATGATACCGTTCGCAATCGAATCAGTGCTTGTGTGCTGGTCAGAGGAGGTGCAATGTATGCCGCAAAGTGGTCTCATACAGCCAAGTTTTTGTGAAATTTAACTGTATCACTCAAATAATATCACATACCCTCTCAAACCATGAATTTTCATTTAGTTTGCTCCTCTCCTCCTCTACTCTCCGTCCGAACAGACCTTGGGAGGGCCAACGGTACCGACAGGCCGCCGTGTCATCCTCAGCCCATAGGCGTCATTGGATGCGGATTGGAGGAGCCTTCTAGTCTTGGCCAATACTATATGGTGTAGGAATATGTGACACTTTTTTAAAACACCCATATGTAACTGTGACGTGGCAGAGGGTGCATTTGCTGGGCGGCCAGTCAGAGAGAGTCCTTCACAGAGTACGGGGCAGTGCCGGGTCCCCAGCTGCGCTCTCTCTCCACCCTCGGCAGCGCGGAGCCGGCAGAAACAAATGAATCGGAGATGGACTTGTGCAGAAGAGCCCCTGGGGGACGCCGTAGGTT
The DNA here is from genome assembly GCF_023897955.1 of Schistocerca gregaria. NCBI lineage: Eukaryota > Metazoa > Arthropoda > Insecta > Orthoptera > Acrididae > Schistocerca > Schistocerca gregaria. Next base: position 416,186,553 of record NC_064923.1, read on the forward strand.
GCTGCCCTCCGCCAGAGGGGAGCGCAACCCAGTTACCCCGGATTACGCGCGCCCACTTCCCGCCACTCATTAATTATATTTCCATCACAGCAGAGGGCTCGGCTCTGCTGGAGGCCACGCAAAGTCTCCAAACCAACACAGTTCTGAATTACTCCTGTTAAACAGAGGCCTACAGGTTTTCATAGTGTTTGTCACTGAAGATGAAATCTTCTGGGTGATTAGGCTATCTCAGTTTTCTTTTCAGACTTCTTCATCTCGAATCCTCTGTTAGGACATTCCTCTAAGGTCTTCCGGCGTTCCCGGTTGGCTGAACACAATCAATAATCAGTGGCGCTTGAACTTGTGAAAGAATGTGCGGCTTACTTGCCAGCTTATGGACTTCTGATACGCCTTAATTACCTGTTATGTAAAGCTGGTACCGTATAACTCAGTTATTGGAAGAAATTCAATATTTTTTGTACAGCGCATCGACGATGCTCACAGCTTACTCTTCGGGACGAGCACCGGAAGAAAACTGTAACAGCGCTTGAATCCCATAATATACTGCTGGCCATTAAAATTGCTACACCATCAACGAAGCGTTCAAAAACGACAAGTTGACAAGTTTACTGCAAGCTTGTGAACGGAAACGATTACCATTTCATCATAACCGCACGAGGTAGGTTGGAGTAACGCCGTCTGTACTCTGTATGTAAGGAGACAATTACATACAGAAATCGCGTTTGAATGTTGTTTGTTTGTGAAAAGACTGTGTTATATCTCATTCTCGTGTCCTAACACAGGATAGAAGGCATACAGGTGGTTATAGGTCAGTCTTTAATTCTCGAGCTGTTAGAGCTGTTAGGAGCAATGTCACAAAGACAGACTTCCAGTGACGGCAGGCAAAGTGCTTGGAACAACGCCAAACACTGCCACACTGTACTTAGGAAAGAAGCGGGTTTTGAGACTCGATAGGGTGCTCGCAGCGGGAGACTCGAGAAACTCAGGGACCTAAACAGCACTATTTATTTACACTTGGACTAGATACTAAACTGAATGCTAATTCTAACCATTAGGCAGAGCAAAGGGTGCAAGTGGTCGCACAGTAGAATTCAGTGTGAGGCGAGAGCCACTAGTAGCACTGCAAAGTACCAGTTTTGAGAGCAGCATTCCAAGAGAGAAAAACAGACTTGTCGATGTTTACCCGACGCTGGCGATGAGCGACACGTAGCCGGCGTCCCAGCGGTCTGACAACTCCCCTGCATGCAAAAGGTGAGTTTTGAAAGGACTGTTGCGGCGCATTATTTCTCCCCATCTACATCTACATCTACATCTACATCCGTACTCCGCAAGCCACCTGACGGTGTGTGGCGGAGGGTACCCTGAGTACCTCTATCGGTTCTCCCTTCTATTCCAGTCTCGTATTGTACGTAGAAAGAAGGACTGTCGGTATGCTTCTGTGTGGGCTCTAATCTCTCTGATTTTATCCTCATGGTCTCTTCGCGAGATATACGTAGGAGGGAGCAATATACTGCTTGACTCTTCGGTGAAGGTATGTTCTCGAAACTTCAACAAAAGCCCGTACCGAGCTACTGAGCGTCTCTCCTGCAGAGTCTTCCACTGGAGTTTATCTATCATCTCCGTAACGCTTTCGCAATTACTAAATGATCCTGTAACGAAGCGCGCTGCTCTCCGTTGGATCTTCTCTATCTCTTCTATCAACCCTACCTGGTGCGGATCCCACACTGCTGAGCAGTATTCAAGCATTGGGCGAACAAGCGTACTGTAACCTACTTCCTTTGTTGTCGGATTGCATTTCCTTAGGAGTCTTCCAATGAATCTCAGTCTGGCATCTGCTTTACCGACGATCAACTTTATATGATCATTCCATTTTAAATCACTCCTAATGCGTACTCCCAGATAACTTATGGAATTAACTGCTTCCAGTTGCTGACCTGCTATTTTGTAGCTAAATGATAAGGGACCTATCTTTCTATGTATTCGCATCACATTACACTTCGCTACATTGAGATTCAATTGCCATTCCGTGCACCATGCGTCAATTCGCTGCAGATCCTCCTGCATTTCAGTACAATTTTCCATTGTTGCAACCTCTCGATACACCACAGCATCATCTGCAAAAAGCCTCAGTGAACTTCCGATGTCATCCACCAGGTCATTTATGTATATTGTGAATAGCAACGGTCCTATGACACTCCCCTGCGGCACACCTGAAATCACTCTTACTTCGGAAGACTTCTCTCCATTGAGAATGACGTGCTGCGTTCTGTTATCTAGGAACTCCTCAATCCAATCACACAATTGATCTGATAGTCCGTATGCTCTTACTTTGTTCATTAAACGACTATGGGGAACTGTGTCAAACGCCTTGCGGAAGTCAAGAAACACGGCATCTACCTGTGAACCCGTGTCTAAGGCCCTCTGAGTCTCGTGGACGAATAGCGCGAGCTGGGTTTCACACGATCGTCTTTTTCGAAACCCATGCTGATTCCTACAGAGTAGATTTCTAGTCTCCAGAAAAGACATTATACTCGAACATAATACGTGTTCCAAAATTCTACAACTGATCGACGTTAGAGATATAGGTCTATAGTTCTGCACATTTGTTCGACGTCCCTTCTTGAGAACGGGGATGACCTGTGCCCTTTTCCAATCCTTTGGAACGCTTCGCTCTTCTAGAGACCTACGGTACACCGCTGCAAGAAGGGGGGCAAGTTCCTTCGCGTACTCTGTGTAAAATCGAACTGGTATCCCATCAGGACCAGCGGCCTTTCCTCTTTTGAGCGATTGTAATTGTTTCTCTATCCCTCTGTCGTCTACTTCGATATCTACCATTTTGTCAACTGTGCGACAATCTAGAGAAGGAAGCACAGTGCAGTCTTCCTCTGTGAAACAGCTTTGGAAGAAAACATTTAGTAATTCGGCCTTTACTCTGCCATCCTCTGTTTCAGTACCATTTTGGTCACAGAGTGTCTGGACATTTTGTTTTGATCCACCTACCGCTTTGACATAGGACCAAAATTTCTTAGGATTTTCTGCCAAGTCAGTACATAGAACGTTACTTTCGAATTCATTGAAAGCCTCTCGCATAGCCCTCCTCACACTACATTTCGCTTCGCGTAATTTTTGTTTGTCTGCAAGGCTTTCGCTATGTTTATGTTTGCTGTGAAGTTCCCTTTGCTTCCGCAGCAGTTTTCTAACTCGGTTGTTGTACCACGGTGGCTCTTTTCCATCTCTTACGATCTTGCTTGGCACATACTCATCTAACGCATATTGTACCATGGTTTTGAACTTTGTCCACTGATCCTCAACACTATCTGCACTTGAGACAAAACTTTTGTGTTGAGCCGTCAGGTACTCTGTAATCTGCTTTTTGTCACTTTTGCTAAACAGAAAAATCTTCCTACCTTTTTTAATATTTCTATTTACGGCTGAAATCATCGACGCAGTAACCGCTTTATGATCGCTGATTCCCTGTTCTGCATTAACTGATTCAAATAGTTCGGGTCTGTTTGTCACCAGAAGGTCTAATATATTATCGCCACGAGTCGGTTTTCTGTTTAACTGCTCAAGGTAGTTTTCAGATAAAGCACTTAAAAATATTTCACTGGATTCTTTGTCCCTGCCACCCGTTATGAACGTTTGAGTCTCCCAGTCTATATCCGGCAAATTAAAATCTCCACCCAGAACTATAACATGGTGGGGAAATCTACTCGAAATATTTTCCAAATTATTCTTCAGGTGCTGAGCCACAACAGCTGCTGAGCCCGGGGGCCTATAGAGACATCCAATTACCATGTCTGAGCCTGCTTTAACCGTGACCTTCACCCAAATCATTTCACAATTCGAATCTCCGTCAATTTCCTTCGATACTATTGCACTTCTTATCGCTATAAACACGCCTCCCCCTTCACTGTCCAGCCTATCTCTGCGGTATACATTCCAATCAGAGTTTAGGATTTCATTACTGTTTACGTCTGGTTTCAGCCAACTTTCTGTTCCTAGTACTATATGGGCGTTGTGACCGTTTATTAATGAGAGCAGTTCTGGGACCTTTCTATAGACGCTTCTGCAGTTTACTATTAGCACATTAATATTGTTATTCCTTGTTGCATTTTGCCTACTCCTGCCTTGCCGCGTCTCAGGAGGCGTCTTGTCGGGCCTAGGGAGGGAATTCTCTAACCTAAAAAAACCCCATGTGCACTCCACACGTACTCCGCTACCCTCGTAGCCGCTTCCGGCGTGTAGTGCACGCCTGACCTATTCAGGGGGACCCTACATTTCTCCACCCGATAGCGGAGGTCGAGAAATTTGCACCCCAGCTCTCCGCAGAATCGTCTGAGCCTCTGGTTTAAGCCTTCCACTCGGCTCCAAACCAGAGGACCGCGATCGGTTCTCGGAACGATACTACAAATAGTTAGCTCTGATTCCACCCCGCGAGCGAGGCTTTCCACCTTCACCAACTCCGCCAACCGCCTGTACGAACTGAGGATGACCTCTGAACCCAGACGGCAAGAGTCATTGGTGCCGACATGAGCAACAATTTGCAGTCGGGTGCACCCAGTGCTCTCTATCGCCGCCGGTAGGGCCTCCTCCACATCTCGGATGAGACCCCCCGGCAAGCAGACAGAGTGAACACTGGCCTTCTTCCCCGACCTTTCCGCTATTTTCCTAAGGGGCTCCATCACCCGCCTAACGTTGGAGCTCCCAATAACTAATAAACCCCTGCCCCCGTGTGCCTGCTCGGACCTTGCTGAAGGAGCAGCCACATGTCCACTCACAGGCAGAGCGGGCGATGCCACACGGCCAGCCTCCACATTGACCCTCCGCCTCGTGCGCCGCGAACGCCGCTGAACCCGCCACTCCCCTTGGGGAGAGGGTGGCCCAACCGCGCCCGGTACCCGCGAAGATGTCTCGACAGCAGGGACAGTGGGTGAAGCATCTAACACCTGGGGTGCACCATGCGACGCACCAGACTCCCCACTGCCGCTACACTCCGAGGCAGCAGCCTGAAGACGGCTGACCGCAGCCATCAACACGCTCAGCTGTTCGCGAAGAGTGGCCAGCTCCTCCTGCTCCTCCTGCGTACTGCGTGCGTTCCTAATAGCAGGCGCACCAATACACTGGCACTTTGTAAGTATCGGCCAATCTGAAGTGAGGCTCTGCATCTCCCTCATGCCTCTAGCCAACCAAGTTTAGGTTCTTTTCCTCTTTCTATCCTACTACTGTGTAGGTGGAGAGTTTTCTGGCCGTTACGTTAAAAGAACCCCACGTTTGGTAGCTACAGAGTTCAGGTGCAAGATAAACATCACTGCCCTTCCTATTATGACTAGCAACAACAGTGTTTTGCGTCACTTTGCCCGGCATTGAGGCCTATCGTGGCTGGGGACCGCTGTCTTAGCAGTTTTACATCTTTTTCATTTCACTCTGACCTGTGTAAAACCACTGACGTTACTTTTACCGCTGTTAAGACGTGCTCATTTGTGACCATCTTATACTGTGACGTCTTACAACAGCGTCTAGGCAGTGGACAGAGTTAGCAGGTAATTCTCTGAAGTGAAACTTCTTCCCTGGGACCGCTGCCTGAACGCTGACACATTTGCCAGCTCTTTGGGTTGTGTCTCTGATTTCCTATTTTTGAGTGCCCTCGCTGGCTTCCAACAGCGTTAAGTTTAACAATATACGTCGTTAATATACGACATCGTGCAAGAAAGAGAAACATCTACTAGCAAATGTCGGAATTCGACAAAGGCGTGGCCGTGGCCTGTCGGGACTGCGGTTTATCATTTCGGAGTATTGCTGTTCTCGTTGGTCAGAATCCCTCACCTGTCATACTAATACGGATTCGATGAGTTCTAGTACCGTGGGTCAGTAACTAGGATTGTTCGCAGCAAGAGAAGTACACACGCGGACTGTGCTACCCGCAACGAACTGTCGACATGAAAACTGTTGGGAGGGCTCTTGACACAGCAGCAGAGACACGAGCACCGACAGCGTTGCGCGCAGCAGCGCTTGACAGAGAAGTGCCACCATGTCGTTTTTTAACGAGTCTGTTTTCTGCATTCAACATCATGGTGGGTGTATCCACGTACGGAGACTCCAAGCCTAAAGGATGTTGCCTGTTTATACTCGTCATTGGCTTACTGGGATGATGTGTAATGTGCCATTTGGTATGCAATACGTTTACTTCTTCTCATACACGGTGGTCTGGACAGTGGTTGTTACGTCCATGAAGTGTTAAGACCAGTGGCTGTTTCATATCTTCGACATCTTCATCGCGTTACCTTTAACAGTATAAAGCAAGGCCACATACCGCCCTCGCCGCTCTGATATACCTTGATACAGAGAGTGTTCGACTGTTGCCCTGTCCAGATCTTTCACATGTAGGAAACATCTGGTCATGGAGTGCCGAGAGACTGGCAAACCACAGACCGCTAGTCACACGACTGGTGAACATAGTTGAGGCAGCATCGAATAATGTAGCCATACCTGTCACCCAAGCTCAGTACGTCTCGATACCCAGCCAGGTTACACTGATTGTTGCTACAGAGGTGGAAGCTACCCAGCGCAAAATTGCCTACAAAATTTACTCACGTATTCTTGTTATTAATCTGCATATGCACAATACGTGAAATTCCGTTATTTGCTATCCTTTCTGTAGTTGCAGTTTTAAAAGCCAGCAGTAGTTAAAACTAACCAAATGACGCTGTTCAGAAAGGGAAGAAGCATTACAGCTTGTGCCGGAATTTAACGGGACACAATACAGTTAAGCTGCAACTCGCTCAGACAGCCGTGAATGTTGAGATGCCGCTTCCGGGATGGGAGGTGACCGGCCAGAAATCGAACCCGCCCGGCGAATTAACAACGAGCGTCGCTGTGGCAGCAAGCCGGTTTCTCAAATCCCGCTAGGTGAAGGCCCGGCTGGCACCCAAGTCCTGTCTCAGTTACACAATTCATAATAATTTAGAAAGTATTCACTTACTTTCACGTGAATGCAGACAGTTGGGTTATGGTTATACACATTCCGTCCGGGGGGAAGGGGATTGTGGGGTGGCGACACGAAGGGTGTCAGGCCATCCTTCAAATCAACCATTCCAAATCCGTCAATAACCATGCCAACCCTTCGTCGTTGCGGGACAAAGGCAAAAGAAAAGGGAGGTGCAGTTACAGTTCTGTTCTACCGAGCAGTTCGCGTCAAGGCTGGTGATGTGTTCCTACTGCACCGTAGAGCGCGCAAAGCAGGTAAGCAGCCAGCGATAGTGGCAACGCTAGTTTTCTTGTAGAGCGTTTTCTTGTAGAGAATCTGGTGTGTTGCAATCGGGCAGGAACAACTTGAAGCCAGTGCCGTGGACGGCAGATGCCAGACAACACTTCGTGAGAGACGTCGGAGACCGTGTGGGTACGTTAAGCGCTGTTGTGGTTCCGTCCCGGAGTGGCCGAATCCTGGAGCTTGGCGGCGAGCAGTGGCACCATCTAGTCTGAGCGTGCGCGTGGCGAGGTGAGGATCGGTTGGCGGGTTGATAATACCAGCGAGCGGCCCAGAATGCCTGGGGCGTGGGCCGGCCTGTGTTGTCTCGCTGCCCCAGCAGTCAGTCTTGGAGCGTACGTCTGGTGAGACGAGTATCGCTTTGCTGCTGGCAACCTATGATAGTGACACTGTAAGCATGGAGGATGGGGCGGTCGCTAATATCTAGGCGACTGGAAACAGTGCGTTGTGGAGCAACGGAATAGCACGGACTTGGAGAGCCACATGAAGAATCGAGTGGTGGTTAGGGCTGACAGTATAAGTGTGTGGTCTCGAGGGCTGGAAGTACACGAATTCCTCTGTCTTGTTGACCAGAAGTCTGTTCATTGCTGTCTCTGGAGAACACGGGCGGAATGGCATCTCGGTCTGCGCGCGCGCGCGCGCGTATGTATGTATGTGTGTGTGTGTGTGTGTGTGTGTGTGTGTGTGTTGTATACAGCGCTTCACAAGGGCAAGTGCTAATTATTTTTAAGTCTGCCCTCTATACGGTCGACCTTGTACTTACAGGAAATAGAAGACGCGCAAGTGCTACGTGGCACACGCACAACAGTAAAAGTTTTCAATCACCTCGGTTCCGAGAGTTCCGCAACCTGTACAAAAAATTGGAATAGAGATCAACATAAACATCATTTCCACCCTTTTTATTGCTGATGAAAACCACACATTGCATGTTGTACCACCATGCAATGTGATTTTCAGAGGTGGTGGTCCAGATTGCTGTACACACTGGTACCTCTAATACGCAGTGGCAAGTTCTCTTTCATTGATGCATGCCTGTGTTCGTCGTGGCATACTATCCACAAGTTCATCAAGGCACTGTTGGTCCAGATTGTCCCACTCCTCTACGGCGATTCGGCTTACATCCCTCAGTGTGATTAGTGAGTCCCGTCGTCCATAAACAGCCCTTTTCAATCAATCCCAGGCATGTTAGATAGGGTTAATGTCTGGAGAACATGCTGGCCACTCAAGTCGAGCGATGTCGTTATCCTGAAGGAAGTCATTCACAAGATGTGGACGATGGGGGCTTGAATTGTCGTCCATGAAGGGTGCCTCGCCAATACGCAGCCGATATGGTTGCACTATCGGTCGGAGAATCGCATTCACGTATCGTACAGCGGTTACGGCGCCTTCTATGACCCCCAGCGACGTACGCCGGCCCCACATAACGCCACCCCAAAACGGTGCTGCACTCGCTGGGCAGTGTGTCTAAGGCGTTCAGCCTGACCGGGTTGCCTTCAAACACGTCTTCGACAATTGTCTGGTTGAAGACATATGCGACACTCATCGGTGAAGAGAACGTGATATCAATCCTGAGCGGTCTATTTGGCATGTTGTTGTGCCCATCTGTACCGCGCTGCATGGTGTCGCGGTTGCAAAGATGGACCTCGCCATGGACGTCGGCAGCGAAGTTGCGCATCATGCACCCTATTGCGCACAGTTTGAGTCGTAACACGACGTCTTGTGGCTGCACGAAAAGCATTATTCAACACGATGGTGTTGCTGTCAGGTTTCCTCCGAGCCATAATTCGTAGAGAGCGGTCATCCGCTGCAGCAGTGGCCCTTGGGCGGCATGAGTGAGGTGTGTCTTTCTGTATCTCCTCCATGTCCGAACAACATCGCTTTGGTTCACTCCGAGACTCCTGAACATTTCCCTTGTTGAGAGCCCTTCCTGGCACAAAGTTAAAATGCGGACGCGATCGAACCTCGGTATTGGCCGTTTAGGCATAGTTGAACTACATACAACACGAGCCGTGTACCTCCTTCCTGGTGGAATGACTGGAACTGATCGGCTGTCGGAGCCCCTCCGTCAAATAAGTGGTGCTCATACATGGTTGTTTACATCTTTGGGCCGGTTTAGTGACATCTCTGATACAATATCCAGTGTCTGTGATATAATATCAACAGTGAACGCCCATCTTCAGGAGTTCTGGGAACCGGGGTGACACGTTTTTTAATTTGTGTATGTGGGCAGCGCCTCTGCGCAAAGTTGACCATGTCCTTAGACTGCCATGAACTGGTCCAGTGGGTGTTTAGATACCCCTGTTCGTGAATATCCTTGGTAAATATATTTTGGGTCGTCGTGGGAACAGTACTGGCTGTGTTAAATTTTGTATATGTGATTTACTGATGTATTTGCATCTGAAAGATAAAATGTTTTGGGAGTAAAGTAATAATGATGGTTACATTGTTTACTCCGGTGCTCATTTCATTGTTTAAATTTGTGGGGCTTGTGAGCATAATGAGTTATTCTGTGTATCTGATCGCTGAAGTCTGGCATAATTAAATATGCTGTTCAGGTAGCACGAGGATTGACCTTTTATTAGAAAATTTTAGTTAGTGATCGTGAATTGTGATTCATTGCCTTGGTCTAGCGTCAGTTGATTTTTTTGTGTTTAGTATCATTTGTCCTCTTATTCTGTAGATCTTGTTCTTTCATTTTGGATTTTAATTTTTAAGAGACTGGTTCTTGTTCTTCTGCATAATTTGGTAAAACTTCAACGCCGTTACTGGATATCTGATTTGAAATTTGCTATTCTTGTGTGGTGCTTAAAGATTCTTTTAAGGTTGTCTACTTATAGCGCACTATATTTATAGTTGTAAGGGACTGATGATGACTGGATGATGACCTGAGCATAGATCTTATCCACAAGATCTTACCACAAATTTCCAATTTTTTGTCTCGAATAGCTTCAAAGGGGTCATCAAGTTTGACATCCCCATCCGAGGGACGGATCATCATTATTAATATTGGTTCAAATGGGTCTGAGCACTGTAGGACTTAACTTCTGAGGTCATCAGTCCCCTAGAACTTAGAACTGCTTAAACCTAACTAACCTAAGGACATCACATACATACATGCCCGAGGCAGGATTCGAATCTGCGACCGTAGTGGTCACGCGGTTCCAGACTGTAGCGCCTAGAACCGCTCGGCCACCCCGGCCGTCATTATTAATATTATTACCTTTATTCATCCAAGGATAATCTCACAATGACGTAGAAATTGTGAAGGTTATGAAACGTCCCCTTAGAAGAATTAAAAATGACAGTGCTGGAAAACCCGTTACGTTATTTGATTTTCAAACAGCTGAGCAAAACTGAACGTACTCAGAGAGTTCTCTCTTTGCTTATTCTGATTATCACAACACTGACACACAATATTTTTTAGCGCAACGCAATCTGACTTTTAATAATCCCTACAAAAGAATGGCCATGACTAACAATAATCTATACCTTTCACGAATCACTTACCTCACAAGAATCTTCGTTACTCGAACTACTGCAATACAGAGAGCGCCAATAATAACAACTAAATAAAAGATTCTACTTGCTGAAGGCACTAACTACTGGTAGGCATAGTTAGCACATGAAAGATTTTCATAAAGGACAAACAATGTATTTACCTTAATAATGTTCAAAAGTCATCGTATATATATCTATAAATTCATGACACCCATCTGTACAACTTTCCTTTATTTTGGCGGACACACGTCCAGATAGTCCGTTTATAGTAACCTCTCAAAACTCTGCCATCTCTCTCTCCACATCCACCACTGCTGTCGGTTCACATCCAACTGCCCAATACTACACAAGCGAATATTCCAACAATGAGTCCAACCAGCCACAGATGCACCCAGCACAGTCAGTTATTTTCATACAGAGCGCTACGTGGCGTTACCAACTTAAAAACCTAAACATCCTACTTACAGTTATACAGAACAAATCAATAGCTCGAAATATGAAACACACAAAATACATGACGTACTTTATGAAAATAGGACAAATGGTCTATGAGGATAGGACGTGTGATGTGACGTGGGCATGATGAAGACACCTAAAATGTTCCAACATCATAACAGATGGGTTTTCATATGATTTCTACCAACACTTGTGCTGATTCTTTTATATAATATCCATTTAATTTCAGCTGTCTCGAGAGTTATTTTTTAGGTCAGTGCCTTGAATTAGCGATTCGCAGCGGGTGTCAGCCTGACAGTTAGAACTGGCCACACCTACTTTGATCCAGCGTCGGGCTGCCGTGAGCAGCGGCAGTCAAGATTCCAAATTCAGTGCCGGCCTGGCATGGCGCACCGACAGAGCTTCTTGATGTTTCTGGCGTAGTTAGCCGAGGGGTCAGTCGGCGATAGCGACCCTGCGGAGATGGAGGACGCGGTGCAGGAGGCAGAGCGAGGAGGCAGCTGGAATCGGCCAGCGACAAGGTGGATCACGGCAGCAGCCTCCTGGAGGCGAAGACGGATGCGTGGCGGAGCAACACGGCAGCTGGGTGGACTCTCGACACTGGGCATCGTTCCGGCTGGAGCAGCGTACAGTGTTTGCCTTCGCGGGTCCAGGGAACGCGGTTCGTCTGCGAGCGAGGAAGCTCCTGCTGTAGAGTGTTTCCTGCCACAACAGTTAGAATAGAGTCCTTGTGGTGACTACTGCTATATTTTCATGCAACCGGTTGAGTCAGAATTAAGATTTTTAAGTCACGAAGAGATTAAAGCTGTGAAATATAACGCGGTCGCGGCTGAGTATGAATTTTTAGAGGAGAGCTCTGTTTGAGTGGTTGTGCTTAGGACGAATTTTTCTGTTTTTGCTGTTGCTTTACTTTGTCTTAAATTCCACAGACTGATTACTGTATTACTGTTGATTCTGTCTGGCTATCTCTAGTGTATGTCTAGCGTTAACGTAAGATGTCGGCCTTGATCGGGTGCGTTTTATCATTAGGTACTGGACTAAAATCCATTATTAGTCGTCTTTGTGTTCTGCTGTTGCTGTTTGTGTCGTTATTTTGGTATATTGGTTGGTGCCCCCTTTATTGCACACTTTTTGATCTCAGAGGGACAATGTTACTGATACCTTCTGCTGTTTTCTTACGTTAGAGCTTTGTTATTTTGGCATATGTATCCGTGGCCTTTTGTAAAACTGATTAATTCCATTGGGACAAATTCTTCATAGTGTATAATATTATTGTATTTGTTGCCAGATGTCACTTTCTGTAAGCGCAGACACTGCTTCAACGAATTCGCTGTGGTTATGCAAATGACCAAATCGTGCTAATTCATCATACCTGACCATGAGAGATGATAAAATACCCCATGAAATACTTGGATTACACGTATATACCGACTGCTGCGCAAAACAGACGCTGAAATGAAATACGAGCGACTATCGCGTGGTCTCGCCCACTGTCTTATGCTTAAGGAATCGGGCAATGAAGCTGACCATTCCTGAAACGCCAGTTGTTACTGTGCTCATAGAGCACGTTCGTGTCCGGCTCCGACTGACCACAAGCAACCAGAGGACAATGCCCTGACATCCGCTCGCCGCAGTGCTTTTCTCTCGGAAATCGAGGTACTAGGAAAACGGGAGTTAACTGATACGTCGCTTTGCAGAGCGTGAGAAAGTTGCTGTTCCACAGTTAAAGGAAATCCCGCGTGTCGAGCCAAGATTTGACCAGAGAAAATTGAATGTACCAGAAGCGAGCTTGGTACCAAAATGCAGTACGATCACCGATATACATTCTAAACATTCATGGTGGTGTCTGTTTGTTATATATCGTGTCTCCCTACCACTTTCGCGCAACGACGCCCTGAGCGTGTTTTTTTAGTGTATTAACTAGTTTGAACCTGGGACCTGTTGCTGGTAAGCAGACGCTAGACCACACATGAGATGTAGAATTCAGAAGAGTTCAGTGAGACTAGCGATGATATAACCAAATACTAAATGATCTCAGCGTCAGCTCCACTGCACTCCCTGTAAAAGAATCTTAATACTAACTAAATTTAGTGGAAAGGGTTCAAGGCTTTCCTATTTTTAGTTAGCTGGTAAAATAACGTCGAAAAAGCAGTTAAGTTTACCATTGGAAATTTTATTCTACTCACAAAACATCGTTTATAAATTGCATTATTGATAAAATGAAGTGTTTTAATACAGGATGGTAAAAATCAACTGCGTTCAACAAAAATGTGAACGAATATTCCCTGAATGGGTTTCCAAGTTCTACAATCGATCGAAGCATGACCTATGCCATATCACATCTATAATCTATGTTTAAATTAAGTTTCACAAAAGAGAAAACTATCAAAATGGTCTACAGTGCCCCTCAATTATCTTTAATTACTTATCTAACCTGTCGTAAATTACAGTGGCTGATGTGGCTTCTCAATAACTATAAAATAGAAAAATCATCGCGTTTCAGATCTTTACTTCAAGTGGCAAATGTGAACACCATGAGTTTTAATTAACGATCGACACTAGTATTACGCAAAAAGGGGGTGTAACAGATGAGTCTTCTGCAGTTCTGAGTGAAGCCTTATGCGCTCAAAAATGCGGCATCGCGTGCGTTCATTACCTTGTCGGTGTTTAGGCAGCGTCAGGGTGACAGCGGCCGGCGCACCAGCCATCCAGCTCGCCGTCTCGGAACTAACTCTCCTCTAACTTCTTACTACAATTTACCGAAAGTTAGTTTAAAAAAACTATCTGGCTATGTTTTCATCTGACCAATCAGGGTCTCAATGTTAACCTTAAGCTCCGCCTACAAAAATTCTGTCTATCCAATGAGAAACGTTATACTTTTCGTGGTGGGGCAATGTTTTTTAAAGTTTGCAACGTAACAGAGACGCTAAAAAGTCTCACGCTAAAACCTGCAGCTGGTGTGGTCCTTCTAGCGTTATCGTGAGATCTATACTGTTCTTCTGGAGGGCTCTATCTTTTAACATGGGCTGGGGGGTGGTCCTTGACGTACCTGAGACGCGAAAACGTCTCACGCTAAAACTTGTGGGTGGTAGTGGCCCTTTTTGTGTTATCGTAAGATCTATACTGTTTTTCTGGAGGGCTCTAGCTTTTAGGCTTTTATCATGGGCTGGGGGGTGCTCCTTGACGGAACAGGGACGCGAAAAAGTCTCACCCTAAAACGTGCGGGTGGTAGACTTAGAGGTAGGCTGCCGACGTGGGTATCCGTCCCTTATCGTAGGGCCGTCTAGCTTAACACGGTTCTGCTCTCGGCTTCTGTCCTCGTTCCTCCCCTCGGAACTGCATCTGCCTCACGGTGGGAAGGTACGACATGCATTTAGGCATTTTAGTGTTAGTCTGTGGTATTCCATTTGCTCACTCGTTACTCGTATTACTTTGGTTAATTTAATGTCACGATTTATTCGGAGATATGTGACATACTACTAGATTTGCTTATTATGTCAGGGTTTTCATGGAAGGTATTGGATTTGCCTGACACCTTACAACATTACTAGCAACTACTTCCTAACCATCCGTATAACTGCGAGAAATGCATGGTAATCACGGAATGATTCAGAAAGCACGATGAAGAAATGAACGTTTGATGTATTAATCGAATATGCAACGCAAGACAGTATCTGAGATAAGGCTTGGAATTGGGCGTCGTGTCATATAGTGCTCTAGTGTCATTTGATAAACTGTGCGCTGTTTCTTTTCTGCTTCTTCTCGCGTATGCGCTCTGAATTATCATAATGTTTATTAAATCTGATTTACGTTTAGTTAAGTTTATATGCACACACAACGAGCCAGTTTTCACTCCCACCGTTTCCTGCGCCACAGCTGATTCCTAACTTTCAGTACTTTTCGCTATCAGATTAAGTTGATTGACAGGAAGTTTGGTGAGCGTGGTAGGCTCTGAATAGACTTTTAGCACAAGCTGTACTGGTTTTTGCACATTTTCTGCAGATTCATTGCTCCTCAGGGGCGGAAGTGGCAAAATAAACAGCTTAAAACTGATTTGGTGCTAATTGCATGTTTGCGGCCGTGATATGGTTTACACTGAAGAGGAACATACAATGGTACGTTAGGCCTTATGAACCTAATAGAAACTTCAGTGTGAAATACAAACAAAATTATTCCCATACTAGTCTGTTCAGAAGTGCTTTTTGTGAAATCAACACCTGCTGCTAGGTAGCCTTCAGTATCGTGTTGCTTTACCTCGTGTGTTGAAACACGTTTGGGTCCTACTTGGGGTGCTGGCCTCAAGATGGGTGGTCGTGGCGTTGGTGCTGAAGGCTTGTCCCGTTCTCCGATGGTTCAAATATGGTTCAAATGGCTCTGAGCACTATGGGACTTAACATCTATGGTCATCAGTCCCCTAGAACTTAGAACTACTTAAACCTAACTAACCTAAGGACAGCACACAACACCCAGTCATCACGAGGTAGAGAAAATCCCTGACCTCGCCGGGAATCGAACCCGGGAACTCTCCGATGGTACCCCTCCTGAGTTCGCCTAATGTATGATGATTTCTGCACGACATTTTGTAAGCTTTCAATCTGTCCCAAGCATAACCAGTCGAGTTCGTTTAAGCAGACAGTGCAGGCCAATTTATTAGCAGGATTCCTGCTCCCTGAAGCAAAGAGGTGAGGAGGTTGGCGCTGTGTTCCTATGCATTATCGTCTTGAAAGGCGAACTCGTTGCCCAAATGTTGACTAAAGGTCTGGACAATAAGCTGGATACGCTTTTAGCACGTGTTTAGTTAAGCTGGATACGCTTTTAGCACGTGCTTAGTATCTCTTTCGATACTGCACAGCCCTGAAACACTCGCCTCTGGGCGCAGCGTGTGTTAGATCAGAGTGTGACTGTGTTGGGATATCCAACGCTATGAATATCTTGTCCATAAAGGATGGGACCATGAGGGTTGTGAATGCTGATAAATATAAAGAAAATAGTTTACGTCACACGGATAACTGTGTAGGTACATTTCTGGTATTAGTGAAGGGCACAGACATGTTTTCACATCAGCAGATCAAGTTAAGTTACGGATTTTGCTGGTAATAAACAGTGATTTTTTTGTAAAACCAGTTTCATCGACACGACAAAACGCATCTTACCAGCCTTACACTTAGACTGTTACAGTGAAAAGATGTCTGTGCTGTTCACTAACACCAGCAACGCAACTACACAATCATCCACTTGAAGACGATGTTATGAACCATCGAAACGTACAATGCAAAAATTGGCTCATGCAGTAAATTGTTGTGAGGCCAAAAATACAAATTACGAGGTACAGAGCAAACGACCTATGTGGGGAGATTAGTTAAGCTCCAAATAACATCAAAATCTGCCGCGCAATCGTTTGCAACTACTCAAGGCGCAATTGTAATAACTGGAGCCAATGCAGCATTGTCACCGACACTAACACAGTCTTCTCAATGGCATCGACAACCTTTAACACTGTTCACATTCAGATTAGCTCAAAATTTTTGTAGTGGAAACCCAGTTAAACTGCAATAACTCTCATTTTTGAAAAAAAGTAATAATATTACTTGTGTAAAATCTGTCTCCCTGACCTTTTCGTTAACCTCAGGCATTGTCATCTACATTAGAATTCTTTACCTGTCCCAATTTGATATATCCGAGTGTCACTAATCTGTCAAAGAAAAATTATTAAACTAAGTAAGTGCCAGTTGTGCTTTTAGTGAAAGCGATGACTCCTCAATGAGCCAGTCAAATTGTTCTGTTTAACACCATTGGAAAAGTGTTCCCAACGGAGCACAAAGAATTTGGTCGTGATTAAAAGTGGAGCACGAGCCTCATTCTACCTTCCTTAGGACATTTAAAAATTTCCCCAAACATTTTGGCATACGAATATTTTCGTGCTCTTTTTAACATACAATTCAGTTTCTCGCTCTCACAGACTCCCTAACTGTAACTCGCTCACAGCCAGTAGTCCATCGCTGTAGGCCGCTCATACCCATCCACTCCCACTTGTCCATTCTCACCCACTCTTTCAGCCCAACTCATTGTCATTATCTCTTTGTGTCTCTCTGTCACTGTCTCCTGTTCCACCGTCGTAGTCACCTTCCTTCTGTCGTACTACTGCTGGCTCTTCTCACTGCCTCCCTCTCTTCTGCTGTTAGTATCTCATTCATTCATTGCCACTGCTGCTGTCTTTCTAATGCCACCATCTCTTTCTTCCTCGTTGTCATTATAATAGACTCTGTCTCTCATTAACACTGGCTCTCACCCACTTACATCTTCTCCTTCCCATTATTCCTCTCCCACTTGCAGTCTCATCTACATCTACGTGTTTACTTTGCTATTCACAATAAAGTGCGTGGCAGAGTGTTCGATGACCACCTTCTATCTGTCTCCCTACGTTCCACTTTCGAACGGCGCGGGAAGAACGAGCACTTACATTTTTCTGTGCGAGTCC
The DNA here is from genome assembly GCF_023897955.1 of Schistocerca gregaria. Lineage (NCBI taxonomy): Eukaryota > Metazoa > Arthropoda > Insecta > Orthoptera > Acrididae > Schistocerca > Schistocerca gregaria. The sequence continues at coordinate 416,204,252 of NC_064923.1, forward strand.
AGATTTCTCTTATTTTAGCGTGATGATCATTTCTCCCTAAGTAGGTGAATGACAAAAGAATGTTTTCGCAGTCGGAGGAGAAAACTCGTGACTGAAATTTTATGAGAAGGTCCCGCCGCAACGAAAAACGCCCTTGTTTTAATGAGTGACACTCCCGTTCACATATCATGTCTATGGCACTATCTCCCCTATTTCGCGATGATACAAAACTAGCTTCCCTTCTTTGAACTTTTTCGATGTCATCCGTCAGTCCCACCTGATGCGGATCTCACACCGCACAGCAATACTCAAGGATACGGCCGACAAGCGTGGTGTAAGCTTTAGTAGCCCTGTTGCACCTTCTTAGTGTTCTGCCAATGAATCGCAGAAAATTTTCAGAGGTGCTGAGCAAGGTAGAATGAAGCAGTTGGTACCCCACCTTGCAGTTAGAGTCCTTTAAACAGGAGCTTATCGGCTTTTTTGTGCTGTGATAGAAGCATTTTTTCGCTGGTTCCTTTATTTTCCCTGCCTCAGCATCGCATGTCATTCAAATGAAAATACCTTTATGGTTCAGTAAAATGTTTATAGTTTACTTATTTGAAACTGAAATGATGCAAAATTAATTTTACACCTCATACCGAATTTTACATTCACAAAAATTTTGAATGCGCTTCGGTACTAGAACATGGCGTTCCCAGAACCCTTCCGGTGATAACGGAAACACGGCATGTTTTACCGTACTACGTCACTTTATAAAATATGTTATCGCTCCACAGCGAGTTTTATGTGCGTATTTTAGGTGTATAAGTAGGGTAACTTTCAATTTCTGTAACTCGGTAACGCATAAAGATATCGAGAAAATTTTGTAGTTGCCCGATATCCGGAACGTACGAATATATCTTAAAAATTTCAGCCGTTTGATGTGCGTAGCCGTCTTGGAATCAGCGGATATGAGTTGGTACGAAAAAATGGCAATAAAATTGTATTTTGGGGAGGTCCTCTAAGGAACCGCCACATAACTAATAAATATTTTTGAAAACGGGAAGATGGCACTTCTAACTAAATGCCTAGAGAATATACCATAAAAATTTGGGCAGTTTTCCGCATTTATTTGTTATTTAGCTTTCGCCTCATACCATATTTTACATGCGTATTTTACGTGTAGAATTAGGATAACGTTGACCTCTGTACCTCCAACACACACAAAGGTAGCATGAAAATTTTTGAGATTATTCGAGATTGGCATGTTTGAAATATATCGTCAAAATTTCAGCCATTTGCTTTGCATAGCTGTTTTGGAATCCGCGGCTCGGTTCTGGCACAAAAAATGGTAAAAAAGAGCTTTTTGAGATTTTCTAAGGAACCACCCTTAAGTCCAAACGTAGACCACATCAAACGCATGAAGAACTAGCTGATTTGCTCCACTTGACTAAGCAGGAGGAAGTGTGTTATATTCATGCTTTGACCTTGTACTGTAGGATAGTTACATTAAGACGATCCTTCTGTTGGACATACAAATGGTCACTAGCGCAAGGGCTATCCAGAACACTTGACCCTACCTTTCTGCCAGCAATAGGACACGAGGTATGAGCCTCAGAAGAATCTCGTTTTTATGCGCGGCGTTTTGGAACATTACGTAGCGCTTGCTGCCGCATGCGTACCTAGTCAGAGGCAGTATATATAATTGCAGTTATCATGAAAGCAAAGACTGAAGTAAATTAAACTGGCAAACCCCCAGATTAAAATTAAAACTGCAATCATATGAAATTTTTATTTCGTAATTATTTTGTGAAAATGTTTTCTGTTTGGCTTGATAGTTCATATTCCGGCGTTACAACTGTGTGGGAAACTGTTTCATTGCTAGTAACTCACAATAGAGTTTAGTACTCCACATTTTATTTAAAGGAAGTCAAAATCTATAGGTTATACATTAGTTAATTACCGTCACGAGGTATGCACTAGTATGTTACATACTTAATTAAGTACAGTCCTACTGCAAAAAGATATTTAATGAGTATTTAGTAATCTGGGCTTAATGAATTTAGCTTTTGTAGGTAAACGTGTCTGTAAAGTAACGCAGTTTGATTCTAATAGAGAGATTTCACCGTTTAACGGTTTCAGTATCTATTTTTGGTATATCTTTCCAATTATTACATCTGTTTTTCTTTAGTAAATCCAAACAATAGCTATTATTTCTCTTTACTATGTCGTAAAGTTCTTTTTGTTGCTGACGCACGCTATTACGTCAGCACGTCTTTGTTGAGGCTAATAGATGTTACTGCTTGAAAGAAATCGTTCGATTTCTTCAAATTAATGAAAATTCTGAGGGACATAGGCCATTCATGTTTTTAACAGATATAATGTACAAACATACTTGTAATACATAAACAGGAAACCTTGTTACCCAAAATCTCGAAAAGGTCTTAACCGATTTACTTTACATTTTTACGCGATACTCTAAATGAACGTTTGGCTATATGGTTGAAAGATGTAAGCATTCATGCAATATACGAAGAGGGAACATTGATACTAATAATTGTCGAAAAGTTCTTCGATCCACTTCCGATTTTTACACGATAATATAATGAAAATTCTGAGGTCGGTAGCCATATATTTTTCTAATACTTACAACATATAAAAACATATGCAATATATAAACGGGAAATTTTGTTACGAAAAGTCTCGGAAAGCTCTAGATCGATTTACTTCAAATTTGCACGATATTAACTAAAATTCGGAACGGACGCAAGCTATATTTTTTTTTTAAGCGACAACTTACAGGTTCTCTGTTAAAACCGACTCCGAGGAAGAAAATACCGTGCTTCGAAAATGTGCAATTCGTTTTATCTCTTGGAGCCAGTGTCAGCTGGCCCGACCAGCTAGCCAGGCGGTCTAAGACGCTGCGTCCCGAGCGGGAAGAAGTGCCGGTTCCTGGCACGAATCCTACCGGCGGATTAGTGTCAACGTCCGGTGTGCCGGCTAGCCTGCGGATGGTTTTTAGGCGGTTTTCCATCTGCCTCAGCGAGTGCGGCCTGGTTCCCCTTATTCTGCCTCAGTTACACTGTTGTTGTTGTTATTGTTGTCTTCAGTCCTGAGACTGGTTTGATGAGCTCTCCATGCTAATCTATCCTGTGTAAGCTTCTTCATCTCCCAGTACCTACTGCAATCTACATCCTTCTGAATCTGTTTAGTGTATTCATGTCTTGGTCTCCGTCTACGATTTTTACCCTCCACGCTGTCCTCCAATACTAAATTGGTGATCCCTTGATGCCTCAGAACATGTCCTACCAACCGATCCCTTCTTCTGGTCAAGTTGTGCCACAAACTTCTCTTCTCCCCAATCCTATTCAATACCTCCTCGTTAGTTATGTGATCTAGCCATCTAATCTTCAGCATTCTTCTGTAGCATCACATTTCGAAAGCTTCTATTCTCTTCTTGTCCAAACTATTTATCGGCCATGTTTCACTTCCATACATGGCTATACTCCATACAAATACTTTCAGAAATGACTTCCTGACACTTAAATCTATACTCGATGTTAACAAATTTCTCTTCTTCAGAATCGCTTTCCTTGCCATTGCCACTCTACATTTTATGTGGTCTCTACTTCGACCATCATCAGTTATTTTGCTCTCCAAATAGCAAAACTCCTTTACTACTTTAAGTGTCTCATTTCCTAATCTAATTCCCTCAGCATCACCAGAGTTAATTCGACTACATTCCATTATCCTCGTTTTGCTTTTGTTGATGTTCATCTTATATACTCCTCTCAAGACACTGTCCATTCCATTCAACTGCTCTTCCAAGTCCTTTGCTGCCTCTAACAGAATTACAATGTCATCGGCGAACCTCAAAGTTTTTACTTCGTCTCCATGAATTTTAATACCTACTCCGAATTTTTCTTTTGTTTCCTTTACTGCTTGCTCAATATACAGATTGAATAACATCGGGGAGAGGCTACAACCCTGTCTCACTCCTTTCCCAACCACTGCTTCCCTTTCATGTCCCTCGACTCTTATAACTGCCATCTGGTTTCTGTACAAATTGTAAATAGCCTTTCGCTCCCTGTATTTTACCCCTGCTACCTTTAGAATTTGAAAGAGAGTATTCCAGTCAACATTTTCAAAAGCTTTGTCTACGTCTACAAATGCTAGAAACGTAGGTTTGCCTTTCCTTAATCTTTCTTCTAAGATAAGTCGTAAGGTCAGTATTGCCTCACGTGTTCCAGTATTTCTACGGAATCCAAACTGATCTACACTGCGGTCGGCTTCTACCACTTGTTCCATTCATCTGTAAATAATTCGTGTTAGTATTTTGCAGCTATGGCTTATTAAACTGATTGTTCGGTAATTTTCACATCTGTCAACACCTGCTTTCTTTGGGATTGGAATTATTATATTCTTCTTGAAGTCTGAGGGTATTTCGCCTGTTTCATACATCTTGCTCACCAGATGGTAGAGTTTTGTCAGGACTGTCTCTCCCAAGGCCGTCAGTAGTTCGAATGGAATGTAGTCTACTCCGGGGGCCTTGTTTCGACTCAGGTCTTTCAGTGCTCTGTCAAACTCTTCTCGCAGTATCGTATCTCCCATTTCATCTTCATCTACATCCTCTTCCATTTCCATAACATTGTCCTCAAGTATATCGCCCTTGTATAGACCCTCTATATACTCCTTCCACCTTTCTGCTTTCCCTTCTTTGCTTAGAACTGGGCTTCCGTCTGAGCTCTTGATGTTCATACAAGTGTTTCTCTTATCGCCAAAGGTCTCTTTAATTTTCCTGTAGGCAGTATCTATCTTACCCCTAGTGAGATAAGCTTCTACATCCTTACATTTGTCCTCTAGCCATCCGTGCTTAGCCATTTTGCACTTCCTGTCGATCTCATTTTTGAGGCGTTTGTATTCCTTTTTGCCTGCTTCATTTATTGCATTTTATATTTTCTCCTTTCATCCATTAAATTCAATATTTCTTCTGTTACCCAAGGATTTCTACTAGCCCTCGTCTTTTTACCTACTTGATCATCTGCTGCCTTCACTACTTCATCCCTCAAAGCTACCCATTCTTCTTCCACTGTATTTCTTTCCCCCATTCCTGTTAATTGTTCCCTTATGCTCTCCCTGAAACTCTGTACAACCTCTGTTTCTTTCAGTTTATCCAGGTCCCACCTCCTTAAATTCCCACCTTTTTTTCAGTTTCTTCAGTTTTAATCTACAGGTCATAACCAATAGATTGTGGTCAGAGTCCACATCTGCCCCTGAAAATGTCTTACAATTTAAAACCTAGTTCCTAAATCTCTGTCTTACCATTATATAATCTATCTGATACCTTTTAGTATCTCCAGGCTTCTTCCATGTATACAACCTTCTTTCATGATTCTTAAACCAAGTGTTAGCTATGATTAAGTTGTGCTCTGTGCAAAATTCTACCAGACGGCTTCCTCTTTCATTTCTTATCCCCAATCCATATTCACCTACTACGTTTCCTTCTCTTCCTTTTCCTACTGTCGAATTCCAACCACTCATGACTATTAAATTTTCGTCTCCCTTCACTACCTGAATAATTTCTTTTATCTCATCATTCATTTCTTCAATTTCTTCGTCATCTGCAGAGCTATTTGGCATATAAACTTGTACTACTGTAGTAGGTGTGGGTTTCGTATCTATCTTGGCCACAATAATGCGTTCACTATGCTGTTTGTAGTAGCTTACCCGCACTCTTTTTTTTTTATTCAGTATTAAACCTACTCCTGCATTACCCCTGTTTGATTTTGTATTTATAACCCTGTATTCACCTGAACAGAAGTCTTGTTCCTCCTGCCACCGAATTTCACTAATTCCCACTATATCTAACTTTAACCTATCAATTTCCCTTTTTAAATTTTCTAAGCTACCTGCCCGATTAAGGGATCTGACATTCCACGCTCCGATCCGTAGAACGCCAGTTTTCTTTCTCCTGATAACGACGTCCTCTTGAGTAGTCCCCGCCCGCAGATCCGAATGGGGGACTATTTTACCTCCGGAATATTTTACCCAAGAGGACGCCATCATCATTTAACCATAGAGTAAAGCTGCATGCCCTCGGGAAAAATTACGGCTGTCGTTTCCCCTTGCTTTCAGCCGTTCGCAGTACCAGCACAGCAAGGCCGGTTTGGTTAATGTTACAAGGCCGGACCAGTCAATCATCCAGACTGTTGCCCCTGCAACTACTGAAAAGGCTGCTGCCCCTCTTCAGGAACCACACGTTTGTCTGGCCTCTCAACAGATACCCCTCGGTTGTGGTTGTACCTACGGTACGGCTAAATGTATCGCTGAGGCACGCAAGCCTCCCCACCAACGGCAAGATCCATGGTTATGGGGAGGTCAGTTACACTACGTCGGCGATTGCTGCGCAAACACTGTATCCACGTACCCGTACACAATAATTACTCTACCACGCATACATTTGGGGGGTTACACTGGTCTGGGCTGGTCCCGGCGGAGGTTCGAGTCCTTCCTCGGGCATGGGTGTGTGTGTGCTTAGGATAATTTAGGTTAAGTATGTGTAAGCTTAGGGACTGATAACCTTAGCAGTTCAGTCCCATAAGATTTCACACACATTTGACGTTTGAACTGGTCTGGTATGTGACGTTTCCGGGGGGGGGGGGGGGGGGGGGGGGAAGGGGGGGGGATCTCCACGGGCGACCGAACCGCAATAAACCTGGTTTCGGTGCGGGGCGGCGGCGAGGTGGGTGGACTGCTGTGGCCTGTTGTTTGCTTGTGAACCACTTAGGGCTACGGCTGGAAGAAGCATCTCCGTCGTTTCTAGCTTCCCGGTTCAATACACAATACACAGTGTCAGCTACTATAGTAAGGCACGAAAAGCATTAGACAAACTGTTTCTCATGTATATATTCTTTCTCTTTTTATATAATTTCAAACAAAAATTGTATAAGCAACAATGCGCTGTTTCGTATTCTTCCTTGACATTAGTTTTGCAGAAAATCAGCAAGGTATATTTATGGCTTATCGGCTTGCCGTTAGAATAGTACTATCAAATACGAATCGTCTCAGACTTTATAATCCTATACATTCGCAGATTAAAAGTATGCGAAGTACCGTTTCTGATCTTCGCATCTCCAGCGGCGGGAGAAGGATCTCTCATACCTCTTACTACGAACATTCTATTCGATTTCATTTCTCAGTAAAGGTTTCGCTTGCAATAACAAGTGACAAGGCTCAAGGTCATAGGTAAGTCAGAGAGGGAGGGAGGAGGAAATGAACATAGAGAGGGGAAGAAGCAGATGGCCGGAGCGGGAGGTGGTGGGCACAAAGAGAGAGGAGGAGGAAATGGGTAGAGAGAGAGGGGAGGAGATTAGGATGTATATCTAATACCTATACGTATTTAGCAATTGCGAAACTTTGTCGGATTCGCTAGTTAAATAATAATTACTGTTCTGTTTACCAGCTGATGAACGAACAGAGTTTGTCCACTTGGACTGGCGGCCGTATTTACGAATAATTTTGTTGAGTTGCTGTGGGTTACTAAAAATCTTCGTGGTACCCTTTCGTTGTCTTTGTCGAGTGTGATTTTCACTGCCTTATCGCTACAGCATGGAAGCGCTGAAGCAAATATGTTTCAGAAGGTGGTGCGCAGAATCACTGTTGTGGCGAGATGTTGGTCCTCAGTTCCTATTTCAGTTAGGAACGCGGGGTAAAAAGTTTCTGGTCTGACCCGGAACAGTGACCATTTGAATAGCCATTCCAACATCTGTTCTACTGTAGCTATTTTGCAGAATATTAAAAACGTAAATTATGCGAGTCGATTAACTCCTTTTGCGAAACAGGCTTTTGGGCTGATATTAATGCTCAGCTGATGGCACCAGTTTATGTGCACCGTTCGAATTTTATGTGCAAAAACACGTTTTTCTTGGAGGTTTTTGAAGCGCACCACTTCTATGCTTTAAACAAGTACAAATCGATTCAAACTCTGCGGTAAGATAGATAAATGGATAAACTCAAAACGAATTTTTTTTGCAATAATCTTTATCCGCTGTCAAGATACGATGGTTTAAATTCGATCCAAATGTAGCATGTAAAATTCACTCTTAAGGGGCTACACCCTGCCAATCTAACCTATATTAATTTAGACAGGTATTTGACCCATTTCTGAAAAAAACTAATTGATGCAGGACCTTAATATTATTACTGTATGATACATGATGATAATAGTGTCAGCTATACTACAATCTACTTTATCTATTTTATAGTTTTTAAGAAATACTTTTTTAAAATTTATTAACAAAAAATATTAATTTTTTTCTGCAGAAAATATTTTTTTGTGTACTTCCTAATGGGGGAATATTAATGAATGTAGTGCAGGCGTGGCTTTTTATGTTATGCAGAGTCTCTGAAAAATCATTCATTTATCTATGATAGTTTCTGATACAACAGGGCATATGCGCTGAAAATTTTAGTTTGTGGGAAATTAACTTTAAAGAAAAAACTTTTGAAATTTGTTACTTGTAGTAAATTAAAACTGTCCTGCTGCATATGATTACTCTTCTTTGGCCTCTAGCAGGTCTTCCAGCTTCTTTTTCACCTTCCTGGATATTTGTCTTGCTTTCTTGGCCATATTAGATGCAGACCTGTGTGCATCGGCTGTCCTCATTTTATCGCAATTTTGCAGCCCAGTAATCATATTTTCACCAGGATTAATTCCCAGCTTTTTCAGTACCCAACACTTTCCAATATTGCCACAACTGAATGTAATAACAGCATCATGAATTCCTAGTTTCATTGTATGCCTACAAATACAGTTTTAGGAAGGCGGTTCCAAATTATGCTGTTGAAACATTCGTTTGGGTTCTGTGTCTACCCATGCAGACATTTCCTTAGATGGTCAGGATGAGCCAATTCTCTGAAAATAGGTTTAATTGCTGTAATAACAGCAGCAGGAAGAGAATGTTGGCGAGGATAAGATTCTCCAGTTGCCTGAGCCCTATTGTAATTGCACCATAACATGACGTAATCCATGACATGGTTTATCATCAGTAGAGGACTTATGGAAGAATATGACCCAAACATTGTTGCCTCCAGATTTTCTTTATTTCTCCTAATTGCGTGCCCATAGTATACCTGCAAGTTTTCTATTTCAGTTGTAGTTTACCAACCCTGTCCGGTCAACAATTTTCCATCTTCTAATTTTTCTCCTCTCATATCAACAGTTAGTTTTCTCAGCCTTGTTCCTAAACCTTTTTGAACATGGCCTACACATTCTATTTTGCTAATAATGGCATCTCCATATGGCTTAGACTTCAGTACGTTGTTGTATGCCTTACTGTCACCATCACCCAAATATCTGGTGTACCGTACGCCTCCTGTTTCTTCGGAGCGATGAAATGTTTGTTGTACTCCATGAGTTTCCATACCACCACTTTTTCCTCTAAAAATAGCCACACAGTTGTGTTCTTTATGTTCGCTGACTTTACAACATTTGCAACATTTAGACATTATCTCCACATTTAACACTTAACCAGTGTCTGCACTCGTGGCAGTTACTAATCCATTCAGAGAAGTATGTCCTATTTTCTGCCAACTTCCATAAAGTACAACCGCAATATCCGAACATCCATCATTTTCTTCCACTGCTTCCCTAGCAGCCAGTTTCATGCTTTCCTCACTGACGTCACATACATTTTCATCTAATATTGTAGTCAGTTTTTCAAATTTATTTGGTGGATGATGTAAGTTAATCACTGAGCAAAATGTTCTCGCTGCAGCCATGCCCTTGCCAATGGATCGTAAGGCATAAACTAATCTAGTATTGATTTCATAAGGGCCACTTGCATCTGGTTTTGAAGAACTCATAAATAAAAGCACAGCTGAGCATTTAGTGCAAATTAAATCCAAAGCAATTGCTAGGCCTTTACTCCCACTGGCACTCTCACAAATCTTCACACTCTGTGACTCACCACACTGCCTACATTGTACGAATTTAGAAGTTACATCTGACAATATTCTCAAATTTATAATAATCTTACTGCACCCCTAGTCACTTACAGTAAATTCGTTGTAACTCTCTTGAAATGGTGAGAGCTTCTTTGATGATGCACTTGTTGAAGAATTACAATTAAAAACATCGTTGCCAGGCGACATAACCTCTTGTACAGAAAGCTTTCTAAACTTGTTTCCTCTAAATTGCCGTTTCTTGACAATGCCTTTACGTTTCGTCATCTTCAATAAACACAACAAAACACGCGTAAACAAGCACTGCAAACTTAAGTATAACAACTACACGCAATCACACTTGAACAAAACTAACCGCGTGTTTAAAAGCGTGTTGTTTACAAACAGCAGAAACAAAAGAATACCGACCGTTGCGTTCCAAGGATAGCCAACACACTCGGGAGTAAAAAAAATCCCTAACGTGCAATGTAGGGGATGTAAAGATCTAAAATATATGCAGAAAAGTTGGTGACAGAAAAGTGGGCGTGGTTCATAAACACACGTGTAGGAAAATGCTCTTTAAATGCTCGCAATTTTTTTTAGCAAAGTCCTTTTCAGAGTACTTAAATAAAACCTTAATCTATCGAAGTATGATGAAAACTGAAAATCGATTTTTTTCGACCTGAACCACGATGTAGTCCCTTGAAGTGAACAGAGTGCTTGGAAACGGTTTAGAGTGATTCGGATAATTAAAAAAGGCATTCGTACAATGAAATTCGAATTTTACGTACAAAAAAAACTCGTTTTTGTGAGTTTATTATACACGCACCGCTTCTGTGCGAATCGGTTAAAATTTTATAAGAAAGTCAACAAATAGGTATAATTAATGGTGGTCCTATTGTTTTGTGAAAGCTTACCCGTTGCCACGATATAAGCAGCATGGTTCGAAAGACAATTAAAAAAGATTTACCGTATCAGTCGTCGCCAGAGTCGACAAAAATCTACATCGGTTACCAAGCTATGACGGTATAGTGTCAAAATTATGGTTGAGCAAAAGTTAGGAACCAGAATGAAAAACGCTCCTATCAAAGCACAAAAAGACGAATATGTCCTGGACAGAGTTAGGGATATAAAAGAAGGGAACTAGCTTTTCGACTTACCTGGCAGCTTCAAAGACTTTTAAATCAAAACATCTTTACATATTCGTGTTTCTTTACGAGTTACCCTACTGCCACCAGCCCAATCAGCTCTCTTAGCTGCAAGTGCTGGCACACCTGGATCTTCCAATTTCTGGACCAATGTCCTTAATACTGTGCCCAAAATCCAGAAGTTTCTCCAGCCATTGTAAACAATGAAGAATATGATATGGCTGAAGAACATACCCGTATTTATTTGTTCCTTGGGGGGGATGTCGCTTTACTTGTCAGTACATTACGTTACATGACGTGGGTACTAATACTAACAAGTAAAAAAACGCGAAGTACAGAATCCCAGTATGTAGGAGCCCGGAACAAAACGTTGTTTCATCAAACAATTTTTATGTTTGTTTGTGGGTTGTGCTCAGCAACTGCTGATTTCTGCAATCCAGATAAGAGCAGCTTCAAACACACTGGTACACAGAACAAAACTGTTGCTGGTGAGGACCATTTGCATTTCAAAATGAATCAACTCAAGTAGTGTTCTGAAAGAATGGGTGTTTAAATCACTTTGAAGTTGCCAAATAAGTTGAAAAGCTAGTCCCCTTCTTCTATGTCCTTAACTCTGCCCAGGACATATTCGCCTATTTTGTGCTATGATAGGAGCAGTTTTCATTCTGGTAACACTTATTCTAAATTTACGTAAAAATGGTGTAGAGTAAGTTACTTGTAAAAAGTAGCATTTTGTTCGTTTTTCCCCACTAAACAGTTATTTACTTCTGAAACAACTGCCTGTAATTTTCTAATAGGATCAGGGTCACGTGGTGATGTCTGAGGGGGACGGCTAAATATGACCCACCTCCCCGCTGAAACCTATGGGGCTGCATACCTGAGATGTGGACTGGTGCCTGGTCACTGTCCACTCTCTTCTACGGCGGACATCAGGCTCCAGACAAATCCTGTGAATGGTCCTGGATCAAGGCTCCATACCTGGCCTTCCCTTGGTCACCTTGAACACATATCACGCTTCTAGGAAGTCTTTACTGCAGAGCACTCGGCGAGTAATTAAGGGATGCATGTTACAAATTGGTATGAGAGAAGTTAAAACAAACAAATGACCTAGGGAGCAGAAAGGACTAGAAAATTATGAGTCAAAGGAAAATTAAGTAAAGGTGGGAGGCATATTTGTGAAGGCGTATGGGTTCTACATGCATTTGCTGAGTTCCAAGAGATAACACTGAGACAATGCCCTTAATCGGAGGTGGGTGCATATTGTACACTGCCCACAATAAAACAATCTGAAAAATAAAGACAGATGTAAAGGCGTGTCAGACAGTGTGAGAAGTTGAGTAGCTGCCAGAGAGAACTATGACGAAATTAAAGTGGGATTATACTGTGCCATATATGATAACCAACAGAAAATTTCACACAAATGGTCCTGAATTTCAAAACTTCTAAGCGACGCAGATTTTTATAGGCGTAGACTTGAGGCTGAGAGACACACACAGCTCATATTCAAGAACCACAGGGTCAGACTTTCGAATGTACATGGTGTCCATAAAGTCCAGCTGTTATTTGAAAACATCATAACTTGGAAACTATTAGAGGTAGAGAATCGCGCTTTGTTGTAAAACTTTTAGCAGCTCTCAAAGTTTCTTCTTCTGTTCTTTGTTGCAGATTTGACTTGGAATGCATCAAAATGGAGACAGACCAGGATAAGGCGCAATGTGTCATCTGGTATGCAGAATCCAAATCTATAACAATGGTACTGGTGAATTATCAAGGCCTGTATAGGAGGTCACCACCGATAAAAACAAGTATAATAAGGTCGTAAAAAACTTTATAGAGACAAGCAGTGTCAAAGTGTATGTTTGCCTGTGCTTCAAGCACGTGTTGGCGAAGCGCAAGGAGCATTTCAGCGGAGCGAATTCCCGGAAGCAAGATTAACTGTACGTAAAATGTTCTATAGGTGGTTACACCTTTTCCGCGCAAAGTGCAAATGGTCCAAGCATGGCAGCGAAAGATCGTCCTCTGCGGTATGCATTCGCATGTTTCATGCGGGACGCCACAGATGCTGACAACGACAGGACATTTGAATCACCACAGCAGTAGGATTCGTGGAACCGCAAACCCACATAACACACTTGAACACATTCGTGATAGGCCGAAGCTTAATTTTTGGTGTGCCAAAATGCATAATAAGATGATGGACCCATTTTTCTTATCGCAGAAAAACATAACGGGAAATAGAATGAGATTTTCACTCTGCAGCGGAGTGTGCGCTGATATGAAACTTCCTGGCAGATTAAAACTGTGTGCCGGACCGAGAAGGAAGGTAGGAGGCGAGGTACGGACAGAAGTAAGGCTGTGAGGACGGGGCGTGAGTTGTGCTTGGGTGGCTCAGTTGGTAGAGCACTTGCCCGCGAAAGGCAAAGGTCCCGAGTTTGAGCCTCGGTTCGGCACACAGTTTTAATCTGCCAGGAACTTTCATAACGGAAAATGTTTGCCTAGGAATGCTACCACAGATCTAAAAGGCACAGCCACCATCATCTTCCAGTATATGATTGACCCGCATAGTTGAGTATGAACGTGCGGGGTGCGTTGAATGACGCGTTTCCTAGTAGGTGGATGGAGTCTCGTGTTTGTCCCATCGCTTGGCCCTCCACGCCGTTACGCCAGATGTCATGCCATTGATGTCACGCCATTGGACTTCTTTTCTGGGATTACGTCAAGGATTGCACGTGCATAACACCAGTCAACGCAGTTTCTTCCTTTCATGCTTGAATGGATTAAACAACCAGAACAGTTGATTCTACAATGTTGACCTTTAAATGGACAGGACTCGAATATCGCTTTGATTTTCCAAGAACTACGCTGAAATTCTGCCATAACGGAAAAAATCTGAGAGCTGTTAAACGTTTTACAACAATCTACGATGCTCTGTCTCTAATTGTTTCAAAATTATGATTTTTTCAAACTATAGCCGAACTCTGTGGAGACCTTGTACAGGTTCGCTCGCTTCTTCAGTAAACTTATTGTCACACTATACTGATGGAAAATTCACCTCGACGCTAGATAATCTCTCTCGTCATAAATCCGCTGTGGACATCGCCATATGACAGACTGAGTCGTTTCTTTGAAAGAAAAACTTTCAGAAACTATACCGTCTAAATTGGGTCATTATGTACTCTGCTGACATACAACTGTAATAGCTCGAAATTCTTCGCGGCCTTATTATCTGTGTTCAAGGCGCGTCACATTTGAGGACAAACATGAATTTTTCGTATATCTGCGTCATGTTCCTCCACTTCAGAAGGAATATAAGACAAACTGCCTCCTCTCTGTGCCATAGAAGAGTCCAGTTCTTTACTGACCGAAATTCCCCGTAGGCACCCATCGGAGTACATTAGCGCGTGCCTGTGCTTTAGAGGCAGCTGCGGATAGAAAATTTGTACAGTGTAACATAAACAACACGCAACTTCATCTTCAAAGAAAGTTTTGGTGGCCTCAGTAAAACCTCTAACTTTAAGTAGTGCGTCCTGTTTACCTGTTTGGAACATTTTTTATTCTAATATGTCCACACAAACTGCGAACTCCTTCTGAGTAACATGTATTTTCACAATTACACAACACATATTTCTTCCGTCTATAGTTCCATGAGAGTTAAATGCAAAGAAATGGGTTGCTCATTTGTAACTTCCAGCCTCAGACCCTGCTGTTTGATGTGAGTCAGCGACTACTCATGTTGAGTTGTTACCACATAATGTGGGCTCCGTGGTACAGTATTGGTAAGACTATGACGGTCGATGTGCGTATCGCCGTTGCGACCTGTTTGATATCTTCGTCCACAGACCAGCTCGAAATATTTAATCCCAACATTGTCGAGTAGCGTCGAGCCCTCACGTACTAAAAAAAGAAAAAAAGAAACAAAAAACGGATGCAGCACCACGGAGAAACATAGACTGTGATGCAATGGGTCGAATAGGCTCATTAGTTGATTTTGGAATGCTGTTTAGGCTGTCAGATCTCCAAAATTTAACTATGTGCCGGACACCCGCAAGCAACTGTGTCACATTCGATCAAAACAGTTGGCGGATTGCTTAAAAGTTACACCCATATTAAACACATAACACAGAGTGAGGAGAACTCTTAAGAAGATTTAAAAATTGCGGTCGTTTGCTGAATAAGGCAGCGAGTGGGCGGTAACACTCTAATGTAACACCCTACCTTCGCGCGCTAATAGTAACTTTAGGTAAATAAACAATAAAAACGGTCATAATCTAACATCACTACATTTTAGTTATTTAAACACGAACCAATGAAGCTATAATAAATAATGAAGTTGCTTTCTACTTTGATTGAACGAAGGGAGCCGCGAACAGATGCAACAAGGCATATTTCGAATTCGCAGATGGGATTAAAAAATCATTTAGAACTGTAACTTTGTAATAAACGTTAATAATGAAGCTAATTTTTCCCCAGATATTAAATTACGTTTCGTGCACTATAACATAATGTAGCTTTGTGCACATCAAGATAACACCTCTTGTTTCGGAATGCTGCTGGTGAAATGATAACACAGCTAAAAACACAACCAGACAGACACCACAAACAAATACAGAACAATACACACAGTACAGTTAATGATTATGATTGCGCTTCATGTGTCATTGAGCATCAGATTAAATTTCAGTTTAATTATTAATTCCTTGTTTAACTAAAATTTACCGAAAGCTTTTAAATGTACAGATGCTTATTGGGTTGTTATCTTTCGCAACAAGTGTTATTAACGCCCGTTAATTCACTTTTACTGTCCTTAGCGTGAAGCATATTAATTAAGTTTTTCACCTGTCTTGTTTCACTACATGGTGAATCATTATGAGTGGTGACAGTCGCTTATTGTTTCTACGCCAAACACCGCTGATGATGCGTTACCAACGAAGCGAAAGGCCTCTGGTGAAGTACTTCATTAATTAGCGATACGCCTAAGACTTTTGGATATTGTGTTTGTAGTCTTTCTGCGAATTTAGAGTAACAATCAAGAAGGACTATGTTTTGCTCTCGAATGAGTAAGTGCTTTTCTGTGTTCTCCAGTTAAGTAACAGAAGACAGCAGTTCAAGTCCCCATCCGGCAACCCAGATTTAGGTCTTCTATGGTCTCCCTAAATAGCTTAAGGCAAATGTCTCAAGGTTAGTCTGCAAAGGACATGGCCGATTCCCTAAGCCACCTTCCCCACTGCGAACTTGTGCTCTGTCTCTAATGACCTCGTCGTCGATGGCATTAAACGCTAATTTTCCTCCTTTAACACCACCAGTTAATGCCATTCACAATTTTCAGTCGTTTGTAGATAATGTTCTACAAATATTCTGTGGATATTCTGCCACTGTTCAGGTTTATTTCTAATTTCGTAAGAAATATGAAGTATTGCTGTACATGTAATGTAATTTGTGAAAGTATTGTCTGATTAACTGGACCACGTGTAGGGCCGATAGAGTTGTAACAACAGATAGGAAAAGCTACAGAGGAGTCCCTCTGTGCTGAGGAGGCAAAAGCGCGTCAATGGAAAAGGTTCATAGCGTGTGAAGAGCGCGCCAACCGAGGTCAAAGCATCAGACAGGAGTCAGCCGTCATAGTGAGCACGTCTCAGATCCTATACGAGACTAAAATCTTTACAGCTACAATGAAATGTTGCCTCGGATGGTCGCTGGTCCCGATAGTAAAAATGTGGAATGTTTAAATAATGCTCTATGGCAGTTGTTAATATTAGAAGAAGAACCATGTGTGGGCCTCATAAACGATGGGCCGACACCGTGCTTCCCATCGTCACCTGCTGACAACGCAAGTCTGCTTTAGCGTCGTAAATCACATGAGCCATTATTTACTGCATTTCTTTTATGTGTTTATTTTAATTTAAGTGTACATTCAGGCTGTTATACTACCTGGTAGGTTCATCGCACGTAAACCTAAAATTTACCTGTGCATCATAGTTATAAAGAGAAAATTGCCTTATTTTCCTTAAAAAATTGCCATAAATCCTGTTGTTTTGTAAAACAACCTAACGATTAGTCTAGTTAAAAACGGTTTCAAATTTTCCTATTCTGTAATGTTGTAACAGAATCAGATTTTCGTGAGAAATCGACCAATAATATAAAATTAAATTTATTCTGACAATATTATCCAAGGGACATTCAAGGTAAATGATTCATTTCTTTGTTTGACTTATATTTATTTGCAAATTGAGGCAAGAGTATGTTCATTTATGCGTGATTGTGATTATGGCGGATCCACGTAAAGAAAAGCAGAATTGCAAATTAATTTCTTCGTTGTTACCGGTAGATGTTGCTCAGTTCAGAGCCATCTACATCTACATCTACATGACTACTCTGCAATTCACATTTAAGTGCTTGGCAGAGGGTTCATCGAACCACAATCATACTATCTCTCTACTATTCCACTCCCGAACAGCGAGCGGGAAAAACGAACACCTAAACCTTTCTGTTCGAGCTCTGATTTCTCTTATTTTATTTTGATGATCATTCCTACCTATGTAGGTTGGGCTCAACAAAATATTTTCGCATTCGGAAGAGAAAGTTGGTGACTGAAATTTCGTAAAAAGGTCTCGCCGCGACGAAAACCGTCTATGCTGTAATGACTTCCATCCCAACTCGTGTATCATATCTGCCACACTCTCTCCCCTATAACGTGATAATACAAAACGAGCTGCCCTTTTTTGCACCCTTTCGATGTCCTCCGTCAATCCCACCTGGTAAGGATTCCACACCGCGCAGCAATATTCTAACAGAGTACGAACGAGTGTACTGTAAGCTGTCTCTTTAGTGGACTTGTTGCATCTTCTAAGTGTCCTGCCAATGAAACGCAACCTTTGGCTCGCCTTCCCGACAATATTATCTATGTGGTCCTTCCAACTGAAGTTGTTCGTAATTTTAACACCCAGGTACTTCGTTGAATTGACAGCCTTGAGAATTGTACTATTTATCGAGTAATCGAATTCCAACGGATTTCTTTTGGAACTCATGTGGATCATCTCACACTTTTCGTTATTTAGCGTCAACTGCCACCTGACACACCATACAGCAATCTTTTCTAAATCGCTTTGCAACTGATACTGGTCTTCGGATGACCTTACTAGACGGTAAATTACAGCATCATCTGCGAACAATCTAAGAGAACTGCTCAGATTGTCACCCAGGTCATTTATATAGATCAGGAACAGCAGAGGTCCCAGGACGCTTCCCTGGGGAACACCTGATATCACTTCAGTTTTACTCGATGATTTGCCGTCTATTATTACGAACTGCGACCTTCCTGACAGCAAATCACGAATCCAGTCGCACAACTGAGACGATACCCCATAGCTCCGCAGCTTGATTAGAAGTCGCTTGTGAGGAACGGTGTCAAAAGTTTTCCGGAAATCTAGAAATACGGAATCAACTTGAGATCCCCTGTCGATAGCGGCCATTACTTCGTGCGAATAAAGAGCTAGCTGCGTTGCACAAGAGCGATATTTTCTGAAGCCATGGTGATTACGTGTCAACAGTATTTTTCGTAATACTTAATGCGTGGGAGTGTTCTGCTGGTTAATTATTGTCTCACAGCAATGTATGTGATTAATATTACACGTAAAATTTGGTTCAATAGCTTTCTTATTATCAATAAATGCAGACAGTGTGTTTAATAATTCTTGTAATTTCTTAGTAGTTATTACTTAGCTCAACATTTAACTGCAGATTTGCGCGACCTAACAGAAATTATTTGCATTGTCTTGTACTCTAATTATGGTGTGTTTTTAAGATTAATAATTAACGTTGCGTCAGATTACCTAAATGAACCGTTAGTAACACGATCGCGGTCAAACTTTCTGTAAAATAACAGATCTTATGACTTCTATAGTGCTGTGTAAGAGAAGGTATTTTACTTCATTTAGCTAATAACATTCAAATGATGAAATGTTACTCCTTAGTATTTAAGATAATGTGTTGCTAATCGAACATTAATAAAATTTACATAGAAAAGTATGCAGCTTTTCTTTTGGAAAGTGATAAGTGATTTCTACTTTGGGTAGATTAAGTAACTTACCAAATGAAAGCAGTACTACTTAGCTCTTCTTTTTTGTTTGTTTAGATATTTGTCAAAATTTTAACGGAAACACAGGCACGTAAAAACACTGACGTTTTTTGTGTTTGTCTGTTGTTGTTGGGATTACGTGTAGCAATACGAATTCCAATCGTCCACCCTGACGAAATGCCGACGATTTGTGATCGGGGTCGACGACAAAGCAACCGCGCCACAACACTTGTGCGAGATTTTTTCACTAAATCCTCTGAATAGACGTCAGGATGGAACGGGACCGTGAGAACTGTCCTAGGCCTTGGTCTCTGTAGCCACACAACACGACGTGTACATAGTCACCCTCTTCCGGCTAGCACAAGAAAGGGAGTGAGGGAGACGAAGTGTAGGGCAAACTACATACATCATCCGTAGGCAGACGGTTTCAGTCTGAATGGTAACAGTAAAAATATCGTATGGCGCGACAACTGGGGTGTCCCATGCGGCGGATTCAGTCACCTATCATAAAAGGTGCTCTCCCCCGCGCGTATTTGCCCCTTTCCTTGCGGATATGTGAGACGTGTGTCCTGTGTGTCTTTGTAGAGTGTTGGTCAACATGATGGATGCATGTATACTGTATTGCTATTTTTGTGTTCTATGATGATGACAGAAGGGAGAGGGTGAAACCTGGTGCTCTCACATAGCCCACTCCTCTCTAATAAGCCCAAGGGCGCCATTGACGAATGGATCATCGTCAACAGCGCACCTTCATGAGACTCTGTGGAGAGGTATGGAATATAATCCAGGACACTAGTATCAAGACTGGCGGTCAGGAGCTTTTTTGGACTACCGCCTCTCATCTGCTTGTCTCCCAAATACTGGCAGTGAACATTTAATCCACCACCACGACTCGAACCGTTCGGGCAACTAGCGGTGTCACCGAATTCCGGGTCACCACATCAACATTGTCACAGTGTGAGTACGTGGCATTCGGACGTATAGACATCCCGAGTCAGGGTCCACACAAGTAGTGTGCACCCTACCAACAAAGGACATTGAATCGACAACAGTTGTAGAGCAGGATAATGCCGTCTAGTCTGGGGAAGCGTAACTGCTCAGTCATCATTCACTGGTGTAGCCACCAGTATCAGTTGGTCCTGCAACAAGCGCTGATGGGCTTCAAGGGTCAAACTGAGACACAATTATCCAGCACCACTAGCACATTTCCAGACGCCATCAGCCAATCGTCATACGCTGGACTTCGCTCCCTAAATGACACTCCCTTCACCGCAAGCCACAAACGACTGCTGGGTAGTACAGTTGCCACCCACATAGCGAGTGGCTGTAAAGTACGGCTGTGTTGCCAACACAGACTCAGCGTCAGCTATCACTGAGTTGTCTGTTCAGCAAGAACAGTCTTTTCTGCACCATAATGTGGTGCTTATGGCTGTAGCTTCCCTCCTGATGGTACACCGCAGCCAAAGATAGTGGGTTCGATGCCCACCATACCTGCTGGACGTGGGCTGGTACATCAGTGTATTCTGCTAGAGACTAATAAATGTGTCTGTGTGCAAAATGAGCATTGGCGAATTTTCTCCTGCTCCTGTCTTGTAAACCTGCGCACTCCGGGCAAGGAGGCCGGAAAGGTTACTCTGACGAGCCTAACGCTGCTCTCTCACCCTCCAAAGGGGTGGGCACCACTACAGTATTATCATAGGTACCAAGGGTGTAACAAAGTCTTTGCATCAACTTCTAGGGATGATACATCACGTCATGCGGAACAACTTTTCTCAGAGATAATATGCATACACATGAAAGGGAAGCAGTGGTTGGGAAGGGAATAAGACAGGGTTGTAGCCTGTCCCCAATGCTATTCAGTCTGTATACTGAGCAAGCAGTAAAGGAAACAAAAGAAAAGTTCGGAGTAGGTATTAAAATCCATGGAGAAGAAATAAAAGCTTTGAGGTTTGCCGATGACGTTGTAATTCTGTCAGAGACAGCAAAGGACTTGGAAGAGCAGTTGAACAGAATGGACAGTGTCTTCAAAGGAGGGTATAAGATGAACATCAACAGAAGGAAAACGAGGATAATGGAATGTAGTCGAATTAAATCGGGTGATGTTGAGGGAATTAGATTAGGAAATGAGACACTTAAAGTAGTAAAGGAATTTTGCTATTTGGGGAGCAATATAAATGATGATAGTCGAAGTATAGAGGATATAAAATGTAGACTGGCAATGACAAGGAAAGCGTTTCTGAAGAAGAGAAATTTGTTAACATCGAGTATTGATTTAAGTGTCGGGAAGTCGTTTCTGAAAGTATTTGTATGGAGTGTAGCCATGTATGGAAGTGAAACATGGACGATAAATAGTTTAGACAAGAAGAGAATAGAAGCTTTCGAAATGTGGTGCAACAGAAGAATGCTGAAGATTAGATGGGTAGATCACATAACTAATGAGGAGGTATTGAATAGAATTGGGGAGAAGAGGAGTTTGTGGCACAACTTGGCTAGAAGAAAGGATCGGTTGGTAGGACATGTTCTGAGGTATCAAGGGATCACCAATTTGGTACTAGAGGGCAGCGTGGAGGGTAAAAATCGTAGAGGGAGACCAAGAGATGAATACACTAAGCAGATTCAGAAGGATGTAGGTTGCAATAGGTACTGGGAGATGAAGAAGCTTGCACAGGATAGAGTAGCATGGAGGGCTGCATAAAACCAGTCTCAGGACTGAAGATCACAACAACAACAACAAGATGCATACTGATTACTGATGCTTTCCGGCGTGCTAGGCGTACTTTTGAATTGGTTATACCCATGAGAGGCGGCAGGGCACACTGAGCGACATTTGTATGCAATGTGTGTTGCCTATATTCCAGCTCCACGTGAAAGGAGGTATGTTGAGCAAATTAAAGTTCCTGATACGTTTCTACAATATCTTTCTCGCCTCAGAAACATTCATTTTTACTGTTTTCTATTCGAAAATAATTCTGTCAATTTATAGAGCTAGGCAGTATGCAGCACACCAGGTTATTAGACCCTCCTAGTTCGTGAAATCTCGTCGTTTCAGAGAAGGTGAATACTAAAGGGAACTTAGAGTTGCTAGGAAGCTTCAGTGAAGATTTTATCTCAAACAAAAGTTGTTCCCTATGATGTGATCTATCGTCCCTACACGTGTCATGCAACGATTTTCAAACACTCTCTATACAGAATGGTCAGAGACAGTCCAAAAAGCTTGTAAGGATGTTGCAGCCTAGGCTGTGCTAAGAAATAAATGTTATCAAAAAATTCAGTACTTTTCGCCGGTTACGAGTGCATTAGTCTCGAAGTTAGCCAATCAGGCTGTTGCGCGCACGAATTAAAGCGGCCCGCCAGATGCAATTACTGTCAGTTGTTATCACAGCTCAAGACCGCTCAGCCGTTGGCTCTGGTTTTATCCTAACTACCGTCCCTTGTTGAATCTTTGTATCGGTTACTGGTTCTGTTTTACGAAACCAGACGGAGAACACGTTTGGCCATATTGTCTCTGGCGGCCCGGTTGTATTTCTGCGCGCAACGGCCTGATTGGCTAAATTAGATGCTAATTAACTCGGAAACGATACAACGTATGGAATTGTTTTCTTAAGATATTTCTCAACACAACCTACCCTGCAACTCCCTTACAAGCCCTTACAAGCAAAATTACATGTGAAAAGTCACATTAGCTCATACAAAACTGATATAGGTTCCACAAAAATGTAATGTAAAATGTATTTTGACTTTTGTAATGCACATGACACTGAACACGACTGTGTGTCCGATAGTGGGGCAGCAATAAAATGAAGACATCAAAGTACACTGTATTGAGCAACTTGACTCATTCACTTCCACTTTTTCGGATTGAAAGACTTTAATGTATGGTTGTTTTAATTAATGTGATAGAAGTAACTATATGTTTACTGCTGTTTCGCTTTCCAGTGTGGGATGAAGTGGGACGTACAGTACCACTGGTGTTTCAGAAGACGACTGCTCAGCAACTACAACACAACACAAAACAGACACACGTCAGTGGCTAGAGAAACTCTCCAAATTAGTAACTCACATTACAAGTGCTTTATATGAACACCGTTTGTGACGTGACAAACATCAATACGTGCATGCAGTTCATTGACACGAACTGTCCGGAGAGTTTTTATAGCAGCCCGCTTTTCAAATCTGTTCATTATATTGCCTATCTGCATCTACATCTAAATGGTTACTCTGCAATTCACACTTAAGTGCCTGGCAGAGGGTTCATCGAACCATTTTCATACTACTTCTTCACCATTCTACTCTCGAATGGCGCATGGGAAAGGGGAACAAAATGGCTCTGAGCACTATGGGACTTAACTTCTGAGGTCATCAGTCACCTAGAACTTAGAACTACTTAAACCTAACTAACCTAAGGACATCACGAACATCGATGCCCGAGGCAGGATTCGAACCTGCGACCGTAGCGGTCGCGCGGTTCCAGACTGTAGCGCCTAGAACCGCTCGGCGACTCCGGCCGGCCGAAAAAGGAACACCTAAATCTTTCCGTTCGAGCTCCAATTTCTCTTTTTTTATTATAATGATTATTTCTTCCTGCGTAGCTGGGTATCAACAAAATATTTACGCACTCGGAAGAGAAAGTAGGTGATTGAAATTTCGTTCAAAAAAGTTCAAATGTGTGTGAAATCTTACCTGACGTAACTGCTAAGGTCATCAGTCCCTAAGCTTACACGCTACTTAATCTAAATTATCCTACGGACAAACACACACACACATGCCTGAGGGAGGACTGTAATCTCCGCCGGGACCAGCCACCCAGTCCATGACTGCAGCGCCCAAGACCACTCGGCTAATCCCGCGCTGCTGAAATTTCGGAAACAGATCTCGCCGCAAAGAAAACCGCCTTTGTTTCAGTGAGTGCCACCCCAACTCGCGTATATTATCAGCGACACCCTCACCCCTATTGCGCGGTAACACGAAACGAG